>NC_041049.1:57541434-58143934 GCF_900634775.1 Gouania willdenowi | reverse complement strand
ACAATTACTGAATACCACCTGCTGACATAGAAAAGCACTTCATTTCTTTCCTTGTCTGTTGCTGCCTACCTTCAAAACTAATTGATTAAAGTCGAGCTGCAATGAATCATTTCCATTACACTGATTTTTTTTCTTTTTTTTTAGCTAAAACTCACTGCACAGGGGTTGAAAATCAGTTCCCTGAGGCCTAATAGAGACACTGGGTTAGTGTTGGATGTTAGATAAATGAAAGGAAACAGGCACTGATTGAATGTATAGTATATATAGCCGTTTCCATTAAAACCATCAGCCTGGAACGGATGTTTGTGGACTTGGTTCTAACGCACACGAAACTTAACTTTACTTTATGTGTTTGTTTGGAGAGGACAGTGCACATTATTGAACACCAGTGCACAGGGCCGGTGTCACGGTCTGAGTTTACCTTGTGCTGAGATTGATTATGAGCATGCGCACTACCGGAAAATGAATGTATGCTACCGTACTCATCAATGCACTACTGCACTATTATCTTATTATTATTATATTTTATTATTATTTTTCTTTTTTTTTTTCTTTTTAGATTATTATTATTATTATTATTATTATTATTATTATTATTATTATTATTATTATTATTATTATTATTATTATTATTATTATCTTGTTATTTTATTTAGTTTTGCACATTCTAGTCTAACTACTGTTTATATTTATTATTATTTTTTCTAGTTGATTGTTATTATTTAATGTTTACACTATCAGAGAGAGCACAGTTCACCAAGTCAAATTCCTCGTGTGTATAACATACATTACTTAACAATAAAGTTGATTCTGATTCTGAGATAATAAAAAAAAAAAACAATGTAATTTCAAAGTCAAGGTTCAAAGCTGATGTTATTTGACGAGTGCTGAATGATTCCTTTTCTTGGGGAAAAATGTACAACTGCTCAATATACGGGGCAGGAGAAATGTGTTTTATAATGTATTCTATGCAGTTTTTTATTATTACATGACTTGAGCTTGTATTAAAAAAAAAAAAGTTTTATAGTTTATTCAATGCAGTTTTTTTTCTCATTATTACTTAATTGTATTCTGTTTGGATAGAAATAAAGCAGATTATAATTATAATAAAACTCAATACAAAAAGAAATAATTTATTTCCTAAAAAACATGATTATAATATACATTGCAGTAAATAACAGTTAACCTAATGTAACTTTATTTTTTAAAATCAGTATAAACCAGCATGGGTACATCTCCCAGGTCATTCGGGGGCCCTAAGCAAAATCAGTATATGGGCCCATAGCGCGCAATAGAATTTTAGTAAAACAAAAACATTTTGGTGCGTATACGCCTATATTTTATTTGTCATTCCTGTTGATTGAAACTTACACTAGATGGTTCCAAACCTCAATTTAAACTGAAAAGACAAAGAAATTCTGCAATTCCTGCTTTTATTTATTGTAACATGCAATCATCACGTGTCAAAAGTCAGACAGACCAAACGCACCCGAGTCAGTTAACAATTAAACGTCTGTTTTGTGCATAACAAAGTCAAACACCAGTGGTGGGAGAGAAGCCCACCGTGTTTTTATGACTATTATGTGTTATTATAAGCCATTTATTAACTATACTTAAACGTAGAGTTTTACAAAAAGGCACAATCTTGGAATATGGTTTTAAGAAACGCACAAAAAATACAATTTAAAATAAATCATATTGTAATAAATTGTTTTCACTTAAGTTAAATCCTAGTGAATCTTAAATCAAGCCATTCCTGGTCACATTTAAAAATACAATAAATTAACCTAACGTAAAATAAATGAACATGAATAAAAAAAAGTGAAACATGGCCATGGGGTAAAACCAGAACAATACTTTGTATAAATGTGCCAGATTTAGCCATGAGCTACTTTCCATTCGTCGTCTTCAAACATTTAAAACAATGACAATAACAGACACAGACATGAACACATGGACATGGACATAATATGTACATTATTCAGCAATTTCTTATTGAAAAAAATTCTATAGATGATCACATGACTGATTTTCCTGGTGAAAAATAAATGTGTTGAGTTTACTAAAATGCAGCATACTTTTGTGTACTTGAAGCCACACTAATCATAAATATACTTCAAGTGTGTCTATGATTAGTTAACTTAAAGCATGCTATTTTGAAACAACTAATTTTCTACTAAATATATTTTAATAGTAATTAAATTATAGATATATAAAAAAAGTGTATTTTTACGTGGAACAACTTAAAGTGTATTTATATGTGCTTTAAGTATATGACTTAAAAATGTGCTAATTTATGCTAAATTACTCATTAATAAATGGGTTGACATGCATGTACACAGTAATACTATTGAACTCTTTTCAAATACATTTCTTAAGGTAAAAGATGACTTTATATTTAGACTCAAATGTAAAACACGTTCAGACCTAATATCAGAGTACTGATATTAAAATTTGTATTTCTGAAATATGCTCTGAGTGTATGGTAACATGACAGTTTTAAGCATCAATTTTAAAGTGTGTAAAAAAAAATATGTGTAAAAAAATGAATTTGAAATAAGTACGCCTTGGAAATTACACATAGATTTCATTTAAAGTGTACTTTAATGTGTTTTTCATAAAGTGTAATAGAGCACAATTGTTTTGAAGTGTGTTAAAAGTGTTTTTCTTCAAGTGTGACGTCAGTATACTTTTTATATATTTACAAAAAGTACATTTAATAAATACTAGTGACAATTTGAATCCATTTAAAACACAATAAAGTACTCTTTTTTTCACCGGGGTTGCTTTTCACCATTTTTTCAGCTCTTTTTTTTTTTAAAAAAAAAGCTGTAAAGGTGGAACAGTCTTCGAACAGTGATTGGAAAACTATTCCAACATGTGCATCCATTTACAAACCACAGTTCAGCCCTATAGCTGGTTTTTGTCATTGTTGTTGTTGTTGTTGTTGTTGTTGTTGTTGTTGTTGTTGTTGTTGTTTTTGGGCTCTCTCTGCTTGTCGCCCGTGACAGTAATGAGGTGGGAAAGCCACGTGGGTCAGCGTGTGGTGTGCGACCGTTTACCTGCCATTAACGATTAATAGAAATAGAGGAACGGTGGAGAGGTCGGCGAGGCTGTAGCGGCTGATATTAACAGGAAATAGGATGGAACAGAGGCGCTGTAGGCGGGATACGAGCTAAACAAGCCATTATCATTCGTTTATAGGATATTTGGCATTCACAACACACCCTGCACCCACAGAGTAGCGGTAAACAGTTAGCTCCATGCTTTATTCAAAACCTTTTATTAATCATGTTTGCAAACACACTTTTCTTCTCTTCTCGGGTTGTTTTTGCTGTTTATTCTCCTGAAATATGTCCCATTTCCTCATTTGTTTCTATTTTCATCACCCCTCCTTTAGTTTTCCCCTACTTCACGTCACTTTTACAGGTTTCTTCATGTTTTTTCTACCAGCATCCTTTGCCAATTTTCTCATCCCTTGACTCTTTAATATGACTTTTTTTTTTTAACCCTTCTGTCTTTTCATGTCTGCCTTCCCCCTTTTCTAATTTCTGTCTATATGTTTACATCAAGATGAAGGGAGCTGAAAGGACGGGAATCATGAAAAAAGCATTGCAAAGGTAAGGTTTGGAAAAAGGGGAAAGGATGGGGAGGAGGAAATGTAAAGAAAGATGAGGAAACAACGTGAGAAATTAGATACAAACTGATGTAAATATATAGGCAGAAATGAGAAAAGAAGGAAGGATGACATGAACATTGACAAAGGATGCTGAAAAGTGTGTATCTATTTTCTCACGTTGTTTCCTCGTCTTTCCTTCCATTTCCTCCCCCATCCTTTCTCCTTTTTCACTCCTTTTTTTTCATGATTCCCATCTTTTCCTCTCCGGCTCCCTTCGTCTTCATCCCACACAAATCCATCTTTATTGGCAGAGCTTTTGAGAGCCAATATCAGGAGATTAAACCAGTGTCCTGTTCCCTGTGCGTTAATAACACAGCGGCTCTGTCACGTCTGCTCATTGCCTCCTCCCGACTGTGTTACACATCTCTCTGTGCCGTCGCTGATCCTCAACCAAAACATCCCATAGTGGGAGTCGTTGTGGGTTGTGAGTGCACTGTGTTACTGCTTTCCTGAGAGAGAGAGAGAAGAAAAAAAAAAAATCTATCAAGGTGTCTTTATTTCCAAGGTGTTTCTTCCTGTTTGTATCAACACATTAACAACACAATAACTGGATACAAACATTTAGCTTCCTCATCATATAGCGCCATGTGTGTCTTCATCTATAGCACAGAATCCTTCACATGTTCCCATGCTGTATTATTATGATTATGATTTACCGTCTTCTCCACAGACGACAACGTCACCAAAGTGTGTCACGCCGTGGAAGACTAGTGATTTTGTTGTTGTAAATTCACTTTTTTTGACAACAAGTCACAGTCTACCTCAGTATTTCACAGCCAAATCTACTTCCTGTCCTGCTCTTCAACTGTTGATCAACGTCTGAACCAACAACCTTCCTTTAATGGCAAGATTTTACACACGCGTGTATGTTCTGTGCTTTGGAAAAAATATGGTGAGTTTTTTTTTTTCATTTTCTGACTTAAAGAAGGAGGAAAAAAAAGGTATTGTGTCAAGTATTACAATAAAGTATGAACTCACACTGAAGGGTCTGATAGGGTGCTACTGATCAAACTAAGGCGTTCATATGTGTGTCTGTGCGTGTGTGTGTTCCAACTTGACCCTCTGGGACTTTTGGATGCAAACACTTCTGCTTTTCCACGCCGACTGTAAGAAAATCGCAACATTTCCACGGGGAAAACATGAAAAAATGTGACGCGTCAGTTCATTAACAGGTAGATTAAGTTGTGGATTTGCTTCTCAGGTAACGATGCGGCTCATCGAGGCGTGAAAAAGAGATAGCTGAGATCACTTGTAAATGATCATTGAAGTGAACATTTAAGTGTTTACCTTTTCCACACAGTTTCAGTACTGCTGCTGGGGTTTTTTTTTATTAATTCATTTCTTCATCGCCTTTGTGCAAATGATGCACTTGCACGCATATATAAATACAGTATATTGTGTATGTTTCTGTATGTGCTCCCTGAAACTAGTTTCTGGTGCACGTTGAATAAAAGTCGCCCTGTGCTGTATGTGCTTCTGTTTTCCACTGTACCTGAAAATAAAAGCCTGTGGACGCCGGAGTTGGTGTGAGCTGATTAATGTTCTACGCTCTGCATATTTCACCCTATTGTACATATCAGCCAAGCTCCGACTGTGGCAATCAATTCAATCAGCAGTGCTTATGAACCCATTACAATCTGGCTGAGAGCAGGCGGGGGCTGCATCCTTTGCCTCGGAGTAATTACTATTTAGCCAAGCCAGGAACGAGGGAAGGACGAATGAATGCATGCACGAAGGGGATGGATGAAAGGATGAATATGTGGAAAGATGGGAGCACTAATAAAACACATCCCTAATGACTCGTATGTGACTATGAATATGCATCACAGCGATTGGTTGATAAGAGTCTGTGTGTGTGTGTGTGTGTGTGTGTGTGTGTGTGTGTGTGTGTGTGTGTGTGTGGATGAGTGTTGTGGCACCAACCAGCACCCACCCCGGCGACGCTCGTGGAATGCTGTAGCAGATTGCCATGGCAACTGAATTCAATGGTTATCAACCCCCATCCCTCTGCCTTGTTTTCAACCCCAGGCCAGAGGTCCTGCTGCACAGCAAGGACGTCTGCTGGGCCCCGAGGGCGTAACGGGGTGTTACGAGGGACATGGAGACGGAGGCGGCCTGCAGCTCTCACCCAATGTGTAATTACAGGCTTGCAGAGAAAGGAGCCAGCAGAACATCGCTGTGAGCAGAGATTTTTAAGCAGGCATCTGAACCGCTGACCCCCGGGAGAGTAGCCCTGTGCGTGCTGAAGTCACATGATATGAAAGAGGGCGTTTTAGTGTGTTTCATGCTCGTTTTTTAAACTCTGATCATCCACTAAAGACGCAGCGTGCCTCCTCAAGGCAGAGGAAATGTTCCTACGCAGACTCCATCTTTCACACCACACTATTCCTGTCATTAATATAGGCCCACGAGGTATTTCCTGTTATATGTTTCTACATAATTTAGCATTTTAAATAGTTTCCAATGTCATTAAAATACCAATAGTAAAACAAACAAAAACACTTTAACATAGGTCCTTGGCATTGTCAAGCTCAATAACTGATAAATGAATGACAGCTTTATAAGTGCCCCTGGCTTAAATGAGCAAATTTGGAAGCAACACTGCAGGAGACATACATAGTCAGTGTCCAAAAGACAGACATACAGATTTGTCCATCCTCACCAGTGCATCAAAAGCTACCTGAGCATTTAAAGATGCCGGAGACAATAACTGATCATTCAGATAAAGACATAAGACCTCATAGGAAAAACAGGAACAAATCTGAGCGAAACACACAAAAAAAACAGAATAAATCTTGTTTTCTGAGAAAATCTATACAAACGCTTTAGTTATTGGTTTGGGCCACGAAACTACACGTTGAAAATGAAAAGGGGAAAACATTTTAGACATGCTAATATTGTTGGAAAAGAACATGTCCTTGTATTAAATCTGGGATGTATAGACTATTCTAGTTAATGTTGTAAAATCTTGTTATTAAAAGTTCATCTTTTTTTTTTTTTTACATGATTTGGTTGTTATTCTCAGTTTTTTGGCATTTTATTGGGCACTTTTTGTCAATTAAAACGGAAAATAATTAGGCTATGTAAGTTATTGGTCATTTTATTTCATTATATTCTTACTAAGTTGATAAGGTCATAACCATTCCTAGAGTCAAAATCAAATTAAAGCAAGCTTATTTTTCCAACTGCAATATGATGTATATACTGTATATATATATATTATTTGGCCTTTTTTCTTTCTTCCAAAAATCAATTTATCGTGAGCCCGTTATTGCCTATCATATGGTAAGCTGTCTATAGTCCCACCCCTAATATATATATATATATATATATATACATACATGCACAGAGAAGATGATGGTTCCTTACTTACTGGTGTTTAGCTGCAAAATAGAATAGTGCTCATAACGAGTGAGGTTTGTGCACCCCCTCAAATACACACACACACACACACACACACACACTGGGTGCATTGATTTTCCCCTCAATTAATTTAATGGGAGACTCCAAATGGACCAATGATGTGAATGTGCCTACCTATTAGTGCTCTGATGGACGTTTTCCATTAAGTCTTATTAACCATGTGTCAAAAGTATCAATGGATTTTTTTTTTTTTTTTTTTTTTACCTTTAACTGATGTCTTGTTCCATATTTTTTGTGGAATTATTGACTGATTGAATGAATAAAAAAGCATTGCAAATTCATCAGGCTTATAACCAAATATTCAAGTGGACAGGCAACACTGCATATTTTGTTTATTGTGGAAGTTGTGTCTTTAATCTGCCTTATATCCACTTGTTTTTATGTTTAATAAAAAAATATTCAATAATCAGTATAGAATTACCTGAATAAGATTGTTATAAACTTTGTGTTAGGAGAGAAAGGTTTAATCTAAGATCTGATCATGTTGTGTCTCCAGGTGTTGTTTTTAAAGGTAAGGTACGTGTTACTACTGCAGGACCAAACATGAATATTTGTTGATTTCTCTTGGAATTGTTGACGCTGATGAATTCACCAGCAGCTCCATGCTGCCCCCTGCTGTCCAAACACTGAAACACTGACCAACCAGGCAGAATGGTAGCACAAAAAAAACAATAAACATTATTCAAACACATTTTAAAGCTTTTTTTTTAAAGTATTATTATTTCATTTGTTTATTGTCAGAACCTTAACTTCCTTTAAAAATGATGAAATAAGAATGTGGGTCTCATATCTTAATTCTCAAAATTAGAAGTAAAATTGTTTTGTAGTTTATTTATAGAAAATTTATAAGCATTTACAAGCAACATTTACCTATCAACCTAGATTCTTTAAGTGGGGTACGGGTAGGGGGCCCACTACATTATTAAAGGTTTTCTCCTTTTCAAAATGTTTTGACTTTTTTGTTTGTTTGAGACTTTTGCCATTAAATACCTTTTTTTTCCCTACTTTTTGTCCATTTTTGCAAGTTCTTTTTGACACTTTTATCCAATTGTAGTCCTTTCTTTAATTTTCTTTGGTCACTTTGCCCAATAAATACCACTTGTTTCCTTTTTCCCCTACATTTTGTCTCTTTTTGTGACACATTTTGCTCATTAAACTTTCCTTTTAGCATTACATACACCACTCTGCATTTGGCCCATTTTAGAAGTTATAGTGAGTGTGTTTCACAGTTTCAGGGTGATGAATATGTTTTATTACTGTTATATGATTAACCAACAAATGTTTGCTAGATTTCTTTTTTTCCAAAAATAAAGAAGATTGTTTTTCACTGAAAACTCAATTTGAGCGATAATTCTGAACAAGAAGATTTTTATTTGATCATATATTATTCCTCAACATGATTGGTTAAATTCAGAGACAAATTCACACTAGGGATACAATGTATTACATTATTATGTTTTTAAGTGTGCAGGAGTATGGGGTCACATGGCTTCAGGGTAAAGGTCTAAAGGGGTACGGGAATGTGAACCAATGCAGTAGAAATAAAGTCATTAGATATGTTTGAAAGCATTTGTATCAAATTGAATCTTCTTTGACCGCAAGATTATATCTATATAAAAAAAAAAGGCTATTACATAACATACATTATCTACATATGGAGAAAGTACAATTTAAAATGAAGAAGAAACAAAGACCATGACTGGGGAAAAATATTATTTTAGTTCATAATTGAATTATTGGTTGTTATTTATTAAACTGGTCTGAATGTCAGCAATGCAATCCATCAGTAATTCCCCTTCTTTGCTTTTGTACCTTTGTCATGTGATCATTCTGCTAAATAGAAAATGGGCTTAAATGTTGTTTTTAATCAATAAAATTTGAAAGATTTGTTTTTCAAACATAAAACCAGATAAATAAATGTAAAAAGAAAAAAAAATGCATGCTTTTCAAAAATATGTTATGCATATTTTACAAAAACTGAGATTTCAGCTTTTATTCTCTGTGTATAACGACAAAGATGAGATGGGCGTTAGAAATGCCTGGTACATTTTGTTTTCAAATGTTCACAATAAAAATAAATTGTTTACCTTGTACAGGCCCAAAGTTGTGTTCTATGTTAGGTTGGAACATATAGAAACACTGTATATTTGTCACCATAATGAGGAAATCATAAGCAAACAAAGGCTCAGAAAAAGCTTTAAAAATGCACAGATGTATACTGTGTTCAAACAATACATCACACACAAATAAAGACACCAAACATCAACATATGGCTGTATTTTAATAAAAATAATTCTGTTATATTTAAACAGAATACAATATGTCTTTTGAAACACATTTCCATTACATATTTTTTTAATATTTGTTATTTTTCACTTTTTTTTTTTTTTTTTTTTTAAATATCATTTTTAAATGTTTCAAAAGTCATGCTAAGTAGAGGGTAACTCATCTCCCTTTTTTTTTTACATTTTAATCAGTTTTTTGTGGGAACTCAAAATTTCAACAAAATAAAAGTCATGACAAAAGTCCATTGGGCACAACTCGTCATTGACCATCAATCAAATCCACTTCCTCTAGAAAAGAAAGTCTGACTCAGTCTCAGTGGTGTTGACGTAGGGATTAGAGGAAGGGGAGGTGTGTGTTTAACAGCACTGAGGGGTGGGGGGGGGGGTTAAGCATGTCAGGTGTGTGTCATCCATTAAATCTTAAACCAAAGCCCACTATCCTCCTTCGTCCAAACTGAGACGCGCACACATTAAAAAGAGGGTGAAAGAGAAAACTGATAATATTTGTTCAAATTATTAAACCCCTTCATTCATAAAACAAACCTGCACCCAATGTGAAGGTGAAATTAAAGGTACAAGTCAGGTTCATTTAATCCCAACTTCAACTTCCTGTTTCAGAAACAATAAAGGCGCCAGGGTTGGGGTCAATTATTATTGTAATCGCGTAATTGATAATTCATTACAATTATGATTGAACTATAATTGTTAACTGTTGCTGTCGTAATCATAATTGAATTGTAATTGAGTTCAGTTAATTCCCTTTGTAATTGCCATGAAAACTATTAAAAAATTGTCAATTATAATTACATTTCTACACATATGTAGTTCATTATTAAAATGTTTCATATCACGTTTTAACATTTAAAAAACCAATAAATCTAGGGGTATACTGACACAACAAAGGCTCCAACAAACCACACCAAAATATTAAAGCGTATATTTTCATTGTTTATAAAGCCTAACAAGGTAACCAATAGATAGGAAATAAATTAGATGATATATATTTGCTTTTAGTGTATTTTACAGCTGATTTTGGACCCATTGTCATCAGAAATGCTAACAGAAAGCTAACACAAAAGGAAGGTTAACTTTTATTAGGTTATTTATTTCAGGCTCAGTAATTGAGATGAATTGTAATTGAGAACTTAGTTGTATTTGAGAACTTAGTTGTAATTGACTTCCTGAGGATAGAAAATATTTGTAATTTAATTGTGATTGAGGGAAAAAAAAAAGCTGGTCACTGTAATCATAGTTTCATTGTAATTGAACATTCAATTGTAACTAAAAAGTGTAATTGACCCCAACCCTGACAGTCACTGATCGATATCTTTATAAATTGTGTGTTTCCTAAAGTTGGACATCATGGAAAACACGCTATGAAGGTGAATGACGTCCGATCACACCTGAATGTGAATAAAAACCAGTCAAAGCTGAGAAACAGAGCTCACAACATGTTAGGGAGATTTTGTCTGCTTTCATCTTTACGATCAATGGCTTTCGTTGCATTCTTTGGATGAAATTATATTAAAAAAAAAAAAAAATCTTTCACATAAAGCATAATTCCATTAACGTAAATTCGTCTCATGATTTGCTTCATAATGTGTTTTGAGCATCACTCGCACTTCACACTGAGCTCAGAGCCACTTTGAGTTGTATTCAAAGGGTTTTTTTTTAAAAAACTAATCTCTGAACACTAATTAAACTGGAGAAAAGTGACGAGGAGCTGAATCCAACCTGGTTAATGGTCTAATAATTACACATGCTGAGCTCTGCCTTCTGCAGCCAGTCACGGTTGATGCTGTGGTTGTTATAGTAAACAGTGAAACAACTATTTGTTTATTAATATCATTCAACGTATTCCCCTCATCATCATCATCATCATCATCATCATAACTCTCTTACACCTAACGTTCAAAGAATAATTCCTTCTGTCAGCTTACGTTCATTTACTGTGACATTTCATTTGGAAATCTCATTTTGCTCAGTATTTTTAAAACTAGGTTTCCACTCATTTTTTTCGCTGGAGTGGTTTTGAAACTCGTTCAGTTGTTGGTTGAATCTCGGAGCAAAATTAACGATGCCCTCAACACAGCGAAAGGTGTTTGTCACGCTGGGATCGACCCTCTTATTAATGCGCCTACGAGTGCACGCTCTCTCTCTCTCTCTCTCTCTGTGTGTGTGTGTGTGTGTCTTATTAAAAATAATGTAATCCAGCTCAGATGTGACGGTGACTAACAGGTGTGAGGGGCAAAGTGGACAAAATGATGAGCAAGAACAGCAACGTGGGATGAAAATACTTATTGTTGGGAGTAAAGTCCACTCAATAGAGCAGAGGAAATCATCTTTTTTTAAAAAAAAAAAAAAAACAGGGAATTACAATTGGGGTTTTTTGTTGTTGTCCAGAATGAGCACAAAAATTGGTAATAATAAAGAAAATGCTAGATAAACAGAATAATATTGAATTAACTTTAAAGAGTGTCACACAGTTCTTTATTTGATAATACTAAATTGAAAAGGAAGCGTTCTTTCTTCTCTCCTTCGCAGGTGTCGCCGACTCAGACTTGACAGCAAAACGCACCAATCACATGCTTTCCCTCCGTCGTCTTGACAACTACCAGCTGGACTTCTCTCAGTGCTACTTAACATTACTCTGTGAAGAAACACGGAATAGATGAGGGCAGGCCAGGAATACATGTGGTGAAACTAAACATTTTAAATCATTTCCATTTTTCCTCTACATTCAGTCAATTCTTCACATCCTTCTTATTAGCATATTTTATAGCAGAGATGGGCAACTCTATCACAGCGGGACCCACAAACATCTAACTTTGGTGATCAATTTTCATATCATCATTTAGAATAATGACTAATCAAAACATTAATACAAAGTGGGGAAAATTTTGGTTTTTTTTGTCTTTGTGGTTTTGATATCATGTCAGTTTTTAGTCATTTAGTGTGTCTTTGGGGTCATAATGTGTGTTTTTGTTATTTTTATGTAATTTTGTGTATTTTTCTGCATTTTTGTTGTCGATTTGTACATTTTTGGGGTCAATTTATGTATTTTTGTTGTGGTTTTCAGAATCAGAATAAGTATTTTATTTATCCTAGGAGGAAGCAGCTTCTTTTATTATTTTTTTATTATTACAGATGTTCTATAGTAGAATATTGAATGAAAAGAACAAACAGAAAAATAAGAAAAGAAAAGAAAACATACATAACTAGATAAAAAAAACTGTTAATTGGGGTTAGGGTTGCTATTCTGTAATGTGATGTTTTGCAGTCATTTTGTTTGTTTAAGTGGTTTTTCTGTCTGTCTTTGTTGTCATTTTATGTTTTATGAGTCATTTTTTGTACTTCTTGTAACTATGTTGGGCTTCATATTCCTTCCAACTTCTTGAATTATAAATTTGGGGGATTTGCTTTGGGGACCGCAAAAAAAATAGACTGTGGCCCCCGGGCCGCCAGTTGACCATGTCTGCTATATATAAATATACTCAACAAGCACAGAGAGAAATACATATTACACTAACCTGAATCTGGGCTAGTGCAAAAAGTTGTCTACTCTGGCGAAGGAGCAGGAACCGGAGCGGACTCGAGCCATGAGCTGAACACACGCTGTGGCCTGGCCGAGCGCCAACATCAGCGGAGGATGTTTAGGCAGATTTTGGGACTCTGGAGGAGGGAAAAAGGAGTCAGCATCAATGCACAGAGAGGAAACATAGTCTCTACCAACAAATCCATAGTGTAGGGCTCGTGGATTCATAAATCGAAGAGAAATTTCCACTTAAAAGTTAGTTTTTATCCGCACCGTAAACACTCCATTTGTTGACATTTTTGCGCATTGCATTGTGGGATGTGGAGTCCCATAAACAACCGCATAAATAGGAGTTTGTGTTCCTTTGCACAGTTTGCCACCATTTTTGTTGTAGTTTCTTCCTAGTATTCCAAATATATATATTTGTCTCTTATTTTATGTGTTTTTGTTGTTGTTTGTGTGTTGATGGTATTATTTAAATTATTCTCTCTCACTGTGTGCGTTTTTGGTGTCGTTTTAGTTGTTTCTTTGTCATTTTGTGCATTTTGTAGTGATCTTGTGTGTCTTTGTTGTCGTTTTGTGTGTTGCTAATGATATTTAGTAGGGATGTGAATCTTTGGGTGTCTCACGATTCAATTAAATTCGATTCTTAGGGTCACGATTCGATTCAAAATCGATTCTCGTTTTAACCGATTCTCGTGTTAAAGGTGCAGTCTGCAACTCTTATAAAAGTGACTTTTTGTCATATTTGCTAAAGCTGTCACTATGTAAGGACAGCTTTACATCAAACAAGTAGTTTATGAAAAAAAAACGTGCAAAAAGAACCAATCTGTCTGACAGCTGTTGCTCACAGGCCCCGCCCCTTTCCCGGAACTAGAGCGCCATCTTTTTTACAGTGTGTGGTCTGGAGTAGAAGACGGAATTGGTGACTTTTCTGCTTGAAAGGTAACTACTGCTGCTTGATTGACATTATGTTTGATTTGATTGTTACACTACAATTCTGTGGTGCATGTGTTGTTCATGTGCGTTCAGCAGCCTCTGTGTGAGCTGCTGTAAGTGACACTGTGTTGTTGCTGCTGCTGCTGCTGAGGTGTGTGCACATAGAGAGAAGCGCTGCAGTAATATGCTTTTAACAGAGCATGTTATATTACTGTGATGTTGCTGTCGGGCTAACGTTAGCTTGTTAGCTCCTCTGAGGGAGGGACTTTGGAAAGTTTGGAGGCAGGGCAAGAGAGCAGTGGGGAGGGAGGGGGAGAGAGGGATCTGAGAGTCGCGGACTGCACCTTTAAGGCAAATTATGGCATCAAACCAATACAGTTTGCATAAGATAATTTTAAATAAACTGATTCCAATGATGAATCTATTTATGAAAACACTAATATGTATTTTTATGTTCAGTTTACAGTATTTCCTGTGTAAAGACTCTAGCATATCTTCTGAATCAGAGTTTTTCTTGGGAAAAAAAAATAAAATAGATTTTTGAAGTTTATGAATCGATTCAGAATTGCGGATGATTAGAATCGCGATTGTTATGTGAATCGAATTTTTCCCCCCACCCCTAATATTTAGTATTATCATTTGTTAATTTTCCCCTCTCTGTCTCGCTGAGGGGAAGTTCCATCGCGTACCCCCAGTTGAGAAACACTGTACTCGGGACACTATTAGTGCAATGTACATGAAGTATAAAAATGGTTTTCAGCCTTTCATCGCTGTTTATCACCCTCAATGTGATGCCTTTTGTTTTGTATATGTGGTGTTGGGTTGAACTTTCTGTCACACACTGGGATCAACTGAGCATGAGCTGTGAATGTAAGCAGCAGAGTATGTAAATTACCCAGTATGGCGCTGTTGAGTGCGGAGCAGAGCGACTCTCTCTGCGTAGGGTCTAACTGCTGCCCCACAGGGCAATTCCACGGGTCGGAGTACGCCAGTAGACTGAATGCATCCTACACACACACACACACACACAGAAGGCTCTTTGTGAACACAACACACCGGACTATTATCTGCACTTCATTTGGAGCTACAAAACTACAAGGCTCGACTGTTTGAGCAGTAGAAACTGCACACTAATAATAAACATGAAGGAATGAAGAAAATCATTCATGGCTCTAAGTTGCAATTATATTCAGTTTAGTCATCATTTATTTTTCATAACTGATGATTAATGTTGTGTGCGACTACAACAAAGTCTAGTTCCAACAGTTAAAGTCAACGCAGAGGTTCCAAACCTTTTTAGTGACCACAATTTTGATATCACAAATGTGACACTTTTTTCTTTTCAAGAATTAGTTTTTGATCACGTTTATTGACGTGTTACAAATACAGAATAGCCAGGATTAGTGCGCCACCTCAGATATTTTTATACTACATTTTATTTTAACTAGATTTTTTTTTGAGAACATTTTATTGTGTGTGATGTGTATTTAAAAAATAATATATATATATTTGTATTTTAATAGAAGTTTAATCCATTTTTACTTAAGATTTTTCTTCTTTTTTACCAAATTACTACACATTTCAGATGACCCGATTTTAATTCTAGATAATCCCACATGGGGTCCCGACCCCACGGTTGAAAAACACTGTCGAAAAACTGGGCTGTAGAAGTTTGTCAGGGTTCATAGGTAGTCTAAAATGAATTGATAATAAAAAATAACATGGTAAATGGTTAGTTATTTTTATTCGAACATTTTAAAGAATTATGGGAACAATGATTATCTGTAAATGTTTTGTTTATGGAGCAAAAAAAAAAAACCTATGTGTCATCACAACTGACAAGACTGAGGAAAGCAAACTCATATTGAAGACTTCTTTGACTTGCACCTGTCATAAATAAATATGACAAACGTAAGGAAATATATTTGCTTAACATATTCTTTTAAAATAAAAAAGGATATTGGATTTGTTGTCCTGTACGTTCCCCTGTGGGAACACTGGGTGAGACAAAGTACCTGTAACATCTTCTTATGCGCGGCGTTCTTGCCGTACTCGCGGCAGAGCTGCTCATTGAGCGCCTGCAGCTCCCGTCCAAACTGGATCATCCTTTCCGTGGCCGCCTGGTTCCCACCACAGAGCTGTCTGCCATTGCTGCACTCCTCATCTGCTGACCACAAACACAAACATGTGCACGCAGAGTTCACCGAGGGTGAGGGCTTAAACAACTCGACCGCGCAGCCGGAGGATAATCAGTGCAGTCACTCCCTCACCACCTCACTCCTTTCCATTTCCAGACCCAATGTTTGGACAAAGTCTTACTGTATAGAGTTTACATTATTTGTTTCCTCTTTAAACCCACAAACATGGGACACCAGGTCAGATACTGAGCGCTGTGGCTGCCTTTATGATGTTTATCTCTGTGGAGAATCAACAGCCTGTCAGGGTTTGTTCCAGATTTTCACAGTGTTGGCTGGGAAAGGCTCCAGTGCACTGAGACTAAAATCTGAATACAAAGAAGGATAGAGGGATAGGCTGGTATTTTTCCTCCCGAAATAAAAAGGGGCCAATGTGAAGCCCTGAGTGCTGGGATTCTCAAACAAGTAGGAAGGTAGTAGGCTGAGGGTAAATGTCAAAGATGGGGTTTTAATTTTTTATTTAATCAATCTCCTGCGTTTTATTTAGATATCTACACGTGACATGGCAATATGACCAATTATAGATTCTTTTTTTTTTGGTTATAAATGACCCCCTTTTGTTATATGTAATGGCACCCAACTAGGGCTTTAGAAGATAATCAAATTGAGATTTTTTTTTCCCCTCAATATTGCGATTGAATATGCCATTATTTTTTCAAGGGCCTCTTGTCAAGCAATAAATCAATCTGTTTCATAATAAACAATTTAAGATTTATTTAAACATTAAATAAATATAAAATATACATTTTAAAGCACAGATTACAACAATAAAGCAAACAAATCTGTGGCTTTACCTCTTCAACATATCTAACATCACGTTTCATGTAAACATGTAAACATGTGGAGTGCACTTCTTAAACACTCTGTGAACTGAACAGGACAGTACAAGACGGGACAAGAAAAAAAAAACAAAAATTGCAGCCTTTGCAATTAGAAAATTGCATTTTATGATATCGTGATAATATCGCAAATGCAATTAATCGTTGAGCCCTACACCCAACCTTTTCAACCTGTTTGAAACTCATGTTTATTTTTAGGGCCACTACCTTGGAATGTCCAATTATTGTCCCATTGACACAGGAAAATATCCTTTACTGAACCACTTTTTCTATTTTTAACCGTTTCTATTTCCCACACAACACCTAATTTGATAAATTATTGCTCGTCAATCTGACCCTTCTGCTTATAGCCCAGGCCGTATGTGTAAAAATGCAGGGTTTGGTGTGCGTGTACCTAAAACACCGTTGCCGACGCTGTTGTCATCAGGCTGGAGGATCTCTTCGTGTTTGTACGTGCCATTCATGATCCGTGCTGACGAGCCATCGACTACGCCGTTGCTGTAGTGCTCCGCTTCGATCTCCATCTCACTGTCACTATTCACACACAAGAGTAAACAACACACAGAAAGAAACACAGGTATTATTATTAGGCAAGAATTTAAAAAAACTAAAAACTAAATAAATGAAAAATAGTTATTATTAAAAGAAAATACAACAAACTGTTGATATAAAAATTATTTTAAATATCATAATGCAAAAAAATTAAAATAATTAAAGTAACACCTTCTGATTTGCAAGATTGTTGTAATCCATGTTTTGAACCTAATCAGAGAAGCTTTTTTGTTATTAAATTTTTCAGGATATTCAGTAAAAATCGAACTTATAAACACAATATTCCAGTACTAGGGCTACAGTAAACAATTCTTTTAGTAAACAAATATTAAGAGAAATCGCACTCTTCGTGCAATCTTTATGCGTCTTGATCTCATTCCATAACTGACAGTTTTAAGTGACACAAAAACCAAATAAACTTAAAAGAACTATAATAATAATATAAAACATTTTCACATTTTAAATAATTAGCACTTAAATAAAGGCAGATTAAGCAACCTTGCCTACATAAACAACCAGAGTGAAAACACACACCACAAGGTGAAACAAAAGTTTTGCCACAACTTCAAGAAAAAAAAAATTCAATAAAATTTTCACTTTTGACTTAAAAAGTACCCAACCTAAATTTCACAATTTTTGGCTGCAACAGTGCGCAGGGCTTGTAGCGATGTTTTAGCGCATGCTGAGCTGACTGAGCTCAGCTGACTGCTCCATGCCTCTTTGTGTAATTATGCAATGGTTTAATAGCAGAAGTAAGGGCAGCGGTGCTTCAAGAAAATCAGTCAGGGGGAGCACAGTGAGCTGAGGAGTGAAGGTCAGACCCAGCGGCTACGGTAACATTAATTAAACCATGCATCGACTTTAATTTTTTATTCACACATTTTCTTAATTGGTTTAAGCAACAAATCATTTCAGGGCTACAATTGTCTATAGCATAATCGAGAAAAACGATTATTTAATACATATACAGTATATATATATATATGTTTGGTTTTTTTTCTTCTCCTTTTTTCAATTATACATATATTTTATTTGCTAAATCTCAAAGCTAAAGCTACATGAGGAAAGTTGTTGCTGCATCACATGCAGGAAGTGTTTTGTTTTGTGCCAAAGTGAACATATTTAATTTTAGTGTTTAAAGAATTTTATATATGTTTAAAGAATATACACTAACGGTCAAAAGTTTTAGATCACCCTACTTTTTCCAGTTATTTATTGCAATTCAAGTTGTGCAAGTCCAATGAATGGCTTGAAATGGTACAAAGGTAAGTACTGAACAGCCAGAGGTTAAAAAAAAAGGTTTGGTGACCCAAAACTGAAAATAATTGTACATTTCAAAAATACACAAATAGGCCTTTTTCAGGGAACACGAAGTGGGTTAACAATTTAAAGCTGCTCTGCAACAAAGAAGGTTGAATCATCCTTGAAAGCTGGTGCTAGAGTGTGTTCTGCTGTTATATCTGTCAAAGGTGACTACTTTGATGTGTCAAAAGTTTAGAATACATTTTGGTCTACAAATTGATTCCATTATTTCTTTTTCAACTCAAATTTCTTATTTGTTCTGTGCTTTCATTTCAGAGCGCAATGACACAATAAACTGAATAATTTTCAGCAAAATATTGGAAAAAGTGTGGTGTTCTAAAACTTTTGACCGGTAGTGTATTTTACATTGTTTTGTACAAAAATAACTAACTTTTTGGTTGACAAATGATCGTTTGAATAATTGTGATTATTATTTTTTTCTATAATCGAGCAGCCCTATCAGTGCTTATAATTTAGTTTTAGTTTTTATTAAGTTAAACATTCCTCAGTAGCTGATTAATCATTAAATGTGTGGTAGAATCTAACACCACATGTAGAGAATTCTAAGTCCACACACAGACTAAGCAGAGAAACAGCCTGCCCAGTGTTTCCCACCTGGTTTCCTGGGTGCTGTTGGCACTGCGTGGTTGACTCTTGGTGGAGTCTGAAGAGTTAGACTCGGAGTAGTTGATGGAGGAAGGGGAAGAAGAGGTGGAGGAGGAGGCAGAGGAGGATGCACTGGGATACTTGATGCTGCTGCGGTTCTTTGACTTCAGAGGGGTCACCCCGTTACTGCAGGTGGGGCTTTCCGTCCCTGGATGGAGGTAAGAAAGAAGTTAGTTGTTTAAGTAAGAAATGAACGTTTTCCTTCTGAGTATCTGCTGTGTTTTGGTACCTCCGGTGTGCAGGTGAGGGTTGCTGGCTCCGTGACGGGGGCTGAGGTTGGGCGAGCCGGGATAACTGTCCTGGGACTTTGGGGACCGGATTGCCAAACAGCGAACCTCGCTGTCTGTGCCGTTTACCATCTCCACAAACTGACGACACCTTGAGGAAAGCCCATTGTGGCGTTAAGGAGATATCATACTTTTTTTTTTTACAAAGTAGACAACTGGTATTATATTTTCTAAAATTCTACAGCTGTATCCATATTGTGTTGTGATTAACAGATAGTAACCATCGTATTTTAATAATAGCAGAACTGAGCATATTTCAGGCACAAATACATATACCTCTTTAGGTATATCTACATTCATTTCAGATTCCCACTTCTCCTTTGTATGTAATTTGCTATTTGAAGTCATGCTTGGAAATGCATGGTAAAATTAACCATTGATTTCCCCACATTACCTGTTTGTATTTTTATCAGAAAATCATCTATTGGAGTGGGCTCAAAGACTGCCCTCCATTCTATGTCTTTAGTTATGAAGGCCGATATCGATCCAATGCAATATCAGCACGAATCATACGTACTTTAATTACTTATTTTGTAGTGTGGAATGTTAGAAAAGGTTTGATCATGTGATGTTACTCAAACAGAGAACAATAGTCAGCAACAGGAGGTATGAGAAAAACGGACTCATTTATTATTAACCAATTGGTTACATACATTTTAACCTTCAACATAATATCTACAGTATTTTACAATATATATATATATATATATATATATATATATATATATATATATATATATATATATATATATATATATATTATATATCAGAGATTTTAGCTGTAATCCAATAAAATCTGATATTCGTTTTCTGGCTGATATCGAACCGATATCGATATCGGATTGGGACAACTCTAATAATGACGTGTACTTTTGTTTCCAAATTATAAAAAATGCAAATGAATTAAAACATCACGTCCATATGAAGTGATATAAGTTAGCACATCATAAACAATAAGAACATCAGATCGATATCAATATCGGATTGGGACACCCCTACGTGTACTGACCATTTTCTGAATGTTACATCCATATAGGAGGGTATGACGTCCTTCAGTAAGCCTATATCCGCTAGTGACGAGAGTATTTTTCATCCAAAAGACACTTTAATTGTCCTCCATACTTTTAATTTGACTTCGGTCCAACTGTTGTGGCCTTACAGACATTATGATGGCGTGGATTTTTTATATTCTCCAAAAAGCTAACTTACTTCAACACAAATAGTAGGTTGGGGTTGCGTTCTAACAGGCCCGGGTAAAGCTGCTGTGTGGCTTCTATGGCTTCACCCACTCGTCCTGCTAGCACCAACTTCTGTATTCCTGAGAAACATTCAACAACAACACTTGGACATTAATTAAAGGAAAGCAGGCTTTAAAGGCTTGTTATAGAGTAGCCTAAAGGAATCTTCATTAAAAGTGAAAAACAGTGTTTCGAGGACTCACTCTGTCTGTTCTTTATAGAAGTCTGGTCCTCTTGTATCATGGTCTGTGTGGCTCGCGCAAAGGAAGTCGCTGTAGCACAGTACCCATGATGCACAAGGTAACTGGAAACCATACTGGACACAAAGGGGGCTCGTTTAAAACAGTGAGGAGCAATTTGTTGCGATTGTTGGAAGTGGTTTTCAAGTAGCACGGACAATCAAGAACAGTTGGTTTTGAAATAATTTACAAAGCAAACATAGGCATAAAAACAAAGGCAATTTCTCACTTGGCATTAAACAATTACCTTCCACAGAGTGTTTGGGAAAAAAAAACAACAAATGAGTTCATTATATAAAAGTTTTCTTTTTTAAACTTTGACATATAGACATTTCCACCATTTTGTTCAGCTATTAGTCTTCAAGAAAAATACTGTTTAAAGCATCGTCTATAGTAAGAAAACAATCTGCATTGGTGTGCATCCCATTTTTTAGAGAAGGGTGATCAAGTTATTATCTGCAAAAGCTAAAAAAAATATTTTCATAACTTTCTGGACACGTGGAACTCGAAAGGCACAAAGAAACACACCAAAAATTGTATCAGTTCTTCAGATGAGTATTAAAGAAATCAAATGTGGTTTTAAGCTTTGACAAATCAAAACAGTTTCACTTTCAATGCACTGATTCAACCCTGTGATTTTCTTTTGTAGTTTCACACCATCCATCACCCTCCCACCCATCGCTCCCAGACTTTGCTGCGCATCACTTGAATTTATGAATCCCTCAACATCGAGCTTCAGTCAGCCGTCGCCCCTGTCAGAGTTCACCTCAACTGTAGCATTTACAGACAAAAAGTTAAAGAGAGAAAGTAGGTCATGGGTGAGCCTTGTTATTTGATTAGCACCCTTGCATCCAACTCTAACCCCAGTGTGTTTGAGTGTGTGTGTTGAGAACTGTTTGTGAGTCTTACTTCTGCAGAACAGCCTGCCACTCCCCGAGCCTATCACCGATTGGGAAGCGAGCGATCATGCCGTGAATTTTGGCCCGCCATTCGCTCATGTAGTCTTCAATGTCGAAGACGAACGGCTGCTGGCCGAAGTTAGCGTCTACAATCTCACCGGGGGTCTGGAGGCCCACGGTGGGGTAAAGGTTGGGCTAGAAGATGTCAGGGCAAGAAAAGGTTTCAGATCAACTGGTTGTGCCCGATGATTCCCTGAAACACTTCATACTATATGTATGCAAACAAACAAAAAACACAAACACAGTAAAAACAGCCCCACACCTTCATACTTCACATAAATAAGATACACATACAGTAAAGATCATTTTGTAAAGGTTGTTTTTAATAAATGGACAAATTCTCTTGATTCAATTTATCCAACATTACTGTAAAAATTATTAGGTTTTGCTATGTTTTTCCGCAAATCAGAATGAAATAATTCTGGTTAGGTCGGAAATCGATGCAAATTATAGTAAGTTTAAATGTTAAAGCAGAACTAAGTAACTTTTTCACCTTAATAAATCCTTCTCGTAGTCCCTGTGAGGGTAATACAAGTGTTAATGGGGCGATTGGGGGGTTTCATCGCCCCCTGCTGTCTCTGGCCAGAAAACCAGACTTCCAACTTTCCTGCCTAAGTCGGTACCAGTTTCGCAGCTCTGTTCTCGTTCCCGCGACAAGACGTACTGCTTTACGACAGCCCGATACACACTAATGCTAGACTATCACCAGCCTCGTGGCTGCTCACGGTTGTTTACAAATTCAATTTTATCAAACTTATATCATGGCGGAGCAGCAAAAAAAAAAAAAGGCAGAGAAGACCTTTGTCCGAGGAGGGGAGGGGAAAAAAACAGGAATCGGATCGACAGAGGGCTCAAACACGAATCCACTTGGGGAACGTCTTCAGACATTTCTTTGCGTTATCCTTCCTCTACCGTCTTGGCAGAGCAAAAGTGCGCATGTAGATGTGCGGTGGGGCAGGCGGCGGGGGGTGCGGAGTGTTTACGACAGTGACATAACCAAAAGGAACCTTTAGGGGGAGCCGCTAAGCGCAAGTTACTTAGTTCTGCTTTAAGAATACACACATTACAGTTACAGTGCAGTGAACAGTAATCATAGTTAGCCATTGCCAACCCAAGATAAAATAAAACTAGTCGAGGAGAGTGAAGTTAGAGTGAGAGAAGCCCAGCTTCAAAAAATGACAGAGAGAAAAAAAAATATCCATAGTTAAAGGTATGTAAATACTTACTGGGAGGTCTGTGAAGGCTACACCTAAGAATCAGAAACATAATAACATTTAGTTTAAAGATGAGTTTAAGTCCGCACATTCAGCGAATACCCATGGCGGCATGCTTCCCAACCTAAACTGATGCCATTTTTGGTATAAAAGCAGGTGTTGTTGATGAGGTTGACGCAGCAGCCGATGACGTCGCCTGTGGTGAATGTCGGGCCGTACGGGTGGCCGGTCCCGGAGGAGCAGAAGGAGTGGCCGTCATCGCCGTGGTAACCGTAGGAGTGCTTGTCCCATCCTAAAATAGGAAGAGGATTAGGATTAGTTTTGCCTTCTTTTTTTGACCCCTTATCAAAGGATGAAATGTGTCGTCATGCCTCCATCGGTCTGTAAGTGCAGCTTTGGAGCTTTGACAGTCACATGAATTAAACATTTCCAGCCTTAAAGGAAATTAAAACCTAAATATTTTTGACAAGTTGAAACCACATTAGAAATTTGACACAATAGTCTGTTTTAATGTCAATCTTTGTAAAAATGGGGATGCAATAATAATAATGTTGATAAATAGAAGACATTCACAAAAACAGAATAAACCATCAGCGAATCAATGTCAAATATTAAGGTAATACTAAGTTACCTAATACTAAGGTGTTAAGATAAATAAAATAATATATACTTGGAACTACTAAATACTTTTTTTTCCTACACAACCTGCCTGTTTAGGGAGGGTGAATTTAATGATCCACTTTTGTGGAAAGATTACTAAATTTATAAAACTACAATAGAAATATTTTACTAAATTATAGCAACAAAAAAAAATCTCTGTTCAAATGGCAGATAGAAAATGATCCCTGTAGCAGGTTATGAGGAGGACGACCTGATGCATCCGTTTCATTTTTGTCCACATGTGGAAGCTTTACGCACTTATTGAATATGATTATTCTGCTGGGTAAAATGTGTATTTTTAAAACTAAAACTGCACTAAATTTATGTATAAAACACTTTAGGAATAGTTTGTCATCACTATATGCTAGAAACAATTATAGCAACAAATAACAACAGAATAACTGAGCATGAAAAGAAATGGAACGTCTGCTTACTTGAGTTAGAGATATAGTTATTAGGTGTACTTTCTTAAAGGTGTGCCATTTGTTGTTATCAATGTTTTTGCTAATTGTGTTGTATTTTGTTTATAGATTTTTGATTAGCATTATTCATATTTGATTTTTCCTTATGATATGTTTTTTTTTGTTTGCTTTGCACTCATTTTCTATGAATGTGTGGATGATTGTGGAATGAATGTATGGGGGAGTGGTTGGAAGCCTGTTTTATTGTGTATATAATTTTTTTTTTTTTTTTTTTTTTTTTAAAAAGTCCATTTTCCTCTCAAATGTAGACAATTATTCTCTTTTAGAGCAGATAACGTTATTGGCTTAAACACAACATGTGATCTCACAAATAGTACAATGCAAGAAAGTGAGTCATTCGGCATATAAAAGGTTGTATTTTCACACTACACATCTGTACCTTAAAGGGTTTATGATTAAAAAACAACAGCAACATTTAGGTCTAGATTTAGTCTTCAGCAAAGGTGACTCATAATTTCCCACTATCCAGCGCAACCATGAGGGCGTTTTAGGAATATTCCCACAAACATTTCCTAAGCATGCGGTGCAGTAACCCAGTGCAACCAGCAGGAGGACTTTATGTTAAAAACCTGGTGAGTCACAGACACAGCAACATCAAAAAAAAAAAAAAAAAGGGGGGGATTGAAGGGTTATCATTGAAAGAGAGGAGGAAATCATGTTGAGCTGATTAAATCAAACAATATTTTGTTGTTTTGTTGCCAAGATGTTGAAATTCCTTTCATGAAAAGAAATGAGCCCTTTTGACTTTGATTAACATCTTCTTTCGTATAAATATCACTGGTCCAGAGATAATGCTGATGAGTAAAAACCATCACAATACAAAGACCTCAACTGTGATTCACTGCAAATATGTATTTCGAAATGTATGCTGTATTTTTTAGGTTCTTTAGTATTTCGTTTAAATCACTCTTCGAACACACAAGCTCCTGTTGTGTTTATATGCTAATAAGTCAGGAAGTAAGGAAGTCATTTAAGTAAGTGCTGAAGGGAGTGCGTATAGGGATGAATGAATGCACTGACGGCATTCATCTTCTGCAGGCCGCCACTACTCTCTGACGGTGTTTCGCCCTAATTTCGGCTTTCATACTGTTGCCAAAAAAGCAAAGCGGGCGTTAGGGAAAGTAGGTCGTTGGCGAGTCGAGTCATTAGGTGCGTCCTTGCATTAATGCACATGTCTCCGTGAGCAGAACATCAGCTCTAAAAGGCAACGAAAGTGTGTACGTTTATCCTCGAGCATTGGTGTATTTCTTTTAGCTCGGGTGCATATTGTCCTCCACATCTCCATGTGTTGTGTTCATATATTAAGTGTGCATCTGCCCCTGTGTGTTTGTGTGTGTGTTGTGGTATTAGATTAATCTGCTGACAGGGATATTGCCTCTAAAGCCAGGCTCAGTGCTCCAACATGCTAATGAAATGGGCAGGCCTCCACAGCAGGATCAGACACAGAGGTCAATGTTGGAGAACCTTGTACTATTATGGGACACAAACACACACACAGACACACACACACACATACACAGTATTTTATGTATACTTTTGCTATACCTAATTTAAGGTCTCTCATTGAACGTTTACAATTACCGGCTACTCATAATTTATCATAAATCAATAAAAAGGATGCCTAAAAAAAGCCCAATTACAATAGTTTTGTAATATTATTAGCTCACCTGCTGGTGGCAATAACAAAATATCAGATATAGGATAACCTTTGTTACCCAAGCAGTCATGACTGAAGTGTAAGGAGGGGAGGATTTCAGGTTAGGGTGGGGGGGTGGAAGCAATGTGGAAACTTTATTTAGGAAGGCAGTATTGGAGTCCTGTGCCAAGAGAGGACCAACCTAAAGCTATACCCATTAAAATGCCATACTTTACAAATCACAGGCAAGACAACATTGCTTTTCTAAGCTATCTTCTGATATTTATATACTTAATGACTTTAAAATCCTTCATAATGAACCAAAAACAAATGATCACAACTGGAAAATATGTGCAAAATAAAACACAATGCTTACTTTATTCCAACAATGGCAAGTTATAAATGCACAAAAACTAATTCAGACCTATGTATAACAAAAACAAGCTGATGTGAGAAAAAAAGTTAAATTGGAAATTAAGTATTTGTTTAAAAAAAGTTTACTTTCGGAAGAGCAAAGTCTTAAAAGACTATGAACTCAGTGAGTGATGATGCATTTATTCAGACTCCTCACTGCATTGAAAACTCAATAAGTAACACAAAAAAAAAAAACTGAACACAACCTCTACAATTACTAGGAACTCCACTTACAGTTGAAGAATATAATTAATGTCAATAGCGCAGTAAAACAGTGCACAAACAATCACGGATGAACAAATAAGAGTGGACAAACAGAAACCCTGAAATACAATCAGTTAGCTCAGGACACACACACACACACAAAGCTACAGCATTCAGAAAACACACAGAGATACAACACAAATACACACAGTCACACACACAGAGTTAAGGCAATCAGCAGTAATCTGTCTGCCAGGGACTCAGACCATCTGTAGTGGAATCCTGGCAACCAAATCTATTTTCATAACTAATGGGTGACACTGTTAGGAAAATGCATCCAAACACACCATGCTGTTCGTAGCAGTTCGACCCTTTAAGACACTATTTACTCGTGAGGCAACAAAAAGAACAAGGAGTGGTGAACAATCTCTGGGTGCGAGTGGATCCACAGTCTGCTGAATTCCACAAACCTCGACACATCGCGACTTGTCAATAAGCAGGTCAAACGGCACCAGACAGGACTGGAAACTCCAGTACACGATTGGTCCAAGCCCAGTTAAGTTGATCTGAATGGCTACGAGACGCAGGAAGGTTTTAGCTCTGCTCGCAGTATTTAAAAGGTTCTACTACTCATGGTTAACCGATAAACACTTAACCGATTAAAACTAACGATTTTTTTTTTTTTTTTTAAATGAGTTACTTTTGTCAATAAACTCATAGGGGCGTGTCGACACATTCAATACATACTGAAAGGTGCAACAGGTAGCCACTTTACAGCAAAAAATAGCAAAATGGAACTCTGTATGGGACAATTTCACCCAAAAAGATGATGAGATCATTAGAAAAATATGTGGTACAGCCAGGGATTGTTTTTGCTACGGGCAATGTGAGCAACCGCCCAGGGTGTGATCTATGTGGGGGGCGCGCATAAGTGACACACACGGGGAAACAAGCACACGCACAGCTGATGTGACCGAAATATGCATCCAAACCAGGCCCGACCAGTCTGGTTCCGTCAGGCTCGGGTCAGGTATGATATCCTTCCTGTGTAAGAGAGTTTCAGAGGAAAGGCAAGGAGGAGGGGTGGGGGGTCAGCAGTTAGGGGAGTCCCAATCCGATATCGGTCCAATATTAGCCTGAAAACAAATATCTGATAAAAAAATATTTTTGATTCATTTTTTTATTTATTTTATTTAATTGTAGAATACTGTAGATATTATGTTGAAGGTTAAAATGTATGTAACCAATTGGTTAATAATAAATGGGTCAGTTTTTCTCATACCTACTGTTGCTGACTATTGTTTAACATCACTCGATCAAGCCTTTTCCAACATTCCACACTACAAAAAAGGTCATTATTATTTTTTGATTAAAGAAAAGGAGAGGAAAAAAACTTATGTATGATTCATGCTGATATCGGATCAATATTGGTATCGGACGATATGCAAGGCTGCAATATTGGTATCATATCGGAAAATGAAAAAGTTGTATCAAGACATCCCTATCAGCAGTGTTGCAGGTGTTTGTATTTGAAAAATATAATATTCTCTTATTGTTATGCTTGTGTTTGCAAGTGCAAACAAAAAAAAGTCACATGGAAGACTTTTCGTCACAGTACTTTTGAATGGGTCGTTACCAGTCTGTGACCGTCACTGTCAGATAGTTTGTGATGGCAGGCCTTGCGCCAACAGACTTGCATTACATTAAAACCGTCGTATTCTACTTGATAAAAACTAATGAACAAGGCTTTGAAACTTCACATTTCCGAGTTGAAGATTCCGATCTCTGAATTTAACCAAGTTCTGCGTTAGCGTGTCAGAATATTTAGTTGACCGCTATAATATTAGATTTTTTTTTCCCTCTGACTTTACTGAGGAGGAGCTTTGTCTTCAGGTGGTGTTTCAAGTCACTTTAAGTAGGAGATCAGAAAATCCTGAGTTGCATGGAACGCAGCATTAGATCACGTTGTGAGATCTTGTTTGATCACACGGGATTTCTGGCTTGGAAGAAGATCAGTGGTGGAACAGAATGGTTATGTGTGTGGTGGTGGTAGTGTGTGAGATTATCAGAGCATACATACGCATTATGTTCAAAACTGTTCAATGCCTGATTTTTTTTATCATCATGTGTGGAGTATGTAATAAATAAAAAATCTGTTCAGATTTAGATAATCCTTTGTGTGTGTACCCCACTTAATGCACACACGCCGTTTATGACTTACAACAAGGAAAACAAATAGGCTGGATTACCTGAAAATTACTTCCATTTTAGACCAATGTATAAGCACACATTTTCCATTTAGCATCCCATTTAACACAGCTACTTTTTTTAAGCAAACATTGCAGCCAACTGTGTCTAATGGTGTATCTTTGGACTCTGCAAGCTATGTCAGGCTGACAGTGTGCCTTAGTGGGGGGTCCAAGCAGGAGTCGACATTTAGCCAGGGGTAACATTATTCAAGCTTGTAGACAAAGGCAAACCTTTCCTACACCAATTAATGTTTGAAAAATATCACCAAAGAGCTGAAATTTTGCAATACCAACAACTAGGGCTGGGCGATATGCCTGGGAAAAAAGTGTTTCATAATAAGGACCAGTAGAAAAAAGGTCAAATTTAAATAATTTTATTTTAAATGTAATCTTTAACATTTAAAAGGAGGTCAACAAAACTACTGATTTTTTATTTTTTATTTTATTGTATATCTCATATATATCTCTCTGATTTCCTCTAATTAAACCAGATCAGACTTGATCATATAAAATTCATTACTGAGAGCAGTACTAACAGGATATTTTGGTGTAATAATCATAATAGTTACATTACTGTCTAATGGGACCCATCTTTGTCTGTGATCACGTGAATTATATAATTAGAAATATTGCGTTTCAGAAGTTGGGACGGATAAATAGTGACGTTAGTTTTAGGCTAAACATTTATTTCACAGGTGTGACATGTTAGCTTTTATACAGTACATCCATACAAGTGTTAAATCTTACCATAAAAACAATAGATCATATTTGCAAAGTCCCACCAGAAGCTCAAACCACATTTCCTGTCAGTGATCTGACAGTTAGGAGACATGTCTGAACATGTTCTTTCTGGAGCTATCCGACCATTCACAAATGATCACAGGTATTCACTTATATCACTGCTCTAGCTGTAAAACTACGGGAAATACTAATAATATACTCTTCTACAATCATTGTAATACAGGAGTGACACGTCCATATTTTGCTATATGAAGGCTAAAGTAAACAGAATAGTGCCAATAAGTTGGAGGTAGACTGTGATGAAATAGCTGACAACAGTCAGTGATTCAATTACAAAAAGTTACATTGTTACTTGTTAGTGGATTACAGGCCTCAGCTAAAGCTACCAAATACCTAGAGTTTTAGCCCCACCTCAGAAAGCAAACATTACTGCTGGTTGTAAAGAAACACAGATGTCGTCTGTTTCTGTAGAGAAACCTTCAAAATTCTTAGGTCAGGCCATTTGGACGATTACTGCAACCACAGATGCAAAAATGTAACGGCCCTTTCATCAAAAACATCGACATCCATTCCTCGTGTGACCCGAGATTAATGCCTGGATGCTTTTATCTAATACACACGTGTTAGTTCATCCTCCCACTGGTAATATCATTACTCACCAGGCAGTCTGTTCATGTTGACTCCCTGGGCAGACAGGCCAATGCCCATGTACCTGCACAGAAGAAAAATTAAGATAGTGAGATCATTCAGACCATATTCAGCAAAGCAGTTAGAAATTAGTAGCAATTATGTTCAGCATTTGATCTTTTTTTAATATCTAAAAAAACCTCATTAAATTTTACAATGTAGCTTCAAGGCAAATATTTATTCTTTTACATATGGTTTCATATATACATATACATATATATATATATACATATACACATATATATATACATATACACATATACATATACACATATATACATATACATATATATATATATACATACACATATATACATATACACACATATATATACACATATATATACATATACACATATATATACATATACACATATATATACATATACACACATATATACACATATATATATACATATATACATATATATATACATATATACATATATATACACATACATATATACACACACATATATATATATATATATACACACATATATATATATATATATATACACATACTGTAGATTTTAATGGACTTATGGACGTAACCTGTGTACACGGAGAAAACTGATACAAACACAAATTCAACTCCAAAAGACCAAAGAATCCCAAAAATCTTCTAGCTAAACGGCAGCATGGCTAGCCTCACCCCCTAAGCAGTTTGACAAGATCATACGAGTGTTTTTGTTGAGCATAGTTGCAAAACATTCCATTCAACTCTTTTTGTATGACGAAGCTTAAAGTTGCCACCGTTTAGATTTAATAGTCAAAAGTACACACAAAGACAAAAGTATTAAAACGTCAGTGTTCCAGGGTTTTTGCTTACTGTAAAAGTCAAAGAAGCATATTATGGAAGGGTGTTCCACGGAAACGTGTCTGCTTTCTGAAAGTCACTGTCTGTTTTCTATTAAATACAGCGCATATGCTATCACAGTGGAATGTAATGACAGACCATGTGCTGGACTTCTTTACAGATCTGTTCTCTGGTTTATCTCCCAGCACTGTATATACTGTATTTTACGTCAACTGAAGTCCACATTGGTCGTGTTTGTACTCTGGAGCAGGAGGAAAATATGTACCTCTTGAACAGCTTGGGCATTTGGAGTGTTCAGAGAAACACGCAGACAGGTCCACATTACAAATGTACACTTATCGTTGTGTTTTAAGTTTCTCATCTCAAACGGAGTGGAATAAAGGGTACATTACACCCTGATAGAAAACTTCATTTGTGTAATAACACAAAAAACAGAACAAGAAAGGAAACACACAGCCAATAACTTCTTGGAATTACTGCAACTGATCCACCACTTATACAGAGCCAGTTTATGCTTGGTAAAGAAACATCAATGTATCTCACTGATGCATTGTGACACTACTTAAAGTTCAGTGCAGATTTTCCCAGCCAAGTAAATTGGAAACCTGAACCATCTGCAGTGAAATGTAAGGCAGTGAGTCAGATCTTTGAGAAAATTTACTGACTCATCAGGCCTACAATAAAGATGTTTCTGCAATGGTAAATTTTGTTTGGCAACCTCTTCCGGAACAATCTACAATGTTACTATTATACAGCTGACGTCTTTAGTAAACAATTTAAAGCTGCACTACCTGATTCTCGAACCATGACAGAGAAGCATGGCTGAATTCAAATGATAAATCCCGTCCCCCACTCTGATAATCCCTCCCAGTTTCCTTCTCTCACAGAAGTGCCCGAAATCGCGCACGAGAACTGAACGTGCACTACCGGTAAAACACGTTGCCACGCAAAAGGATGCGCACAAAATATAGGAAAATGGAACATTAGATTACCTGTCTAAAAGGAAAACAGCCACTTGCGCATCCAAAGTTAGTCCAAGACTGAAAACAAGTTTGGACCGTGCTCGTGCTTCACTATATATTGTGGCAGCAAATGAGGAGGCTCCTTCGTGGGCTCTGCTCACCCCTCCTTTCTCTAAATTCGGTATTTGGAGCTGGAAGGGGTGACCACCAAGACTCTGTCTTCCGGGGTTTTATTAACTAAAATAATGAATTATAAGGCACAGACAGCATGCAGACGTACGATTTTTTCGGAAATGGTTACTTTAACGATATACTATATGATATTAATAAGATTTTTATTTTTTTAATTAAAGAAAATCGAGTACCCCAGCTTTAAGGAATTGATTTAAAGTAAGAGCAATATGTCACTCAGTAGATCAGAGATTAGCCATGTTGCCCAAAAGTTAAAGTCATTTGTACTTTTGTTGATGGTGCTTTAGTCCACTAGCACGATGAGGTCTACAATGGCCTTTGGGGGGGTTTAAATGGCAGCAAAACACACTAGTGAATAGAACTTTTCCAGATAGATTTTTTTTGGGGATAAAATAAGACAGTAGTAAATGCAGTGTAGTGATTTGCAATCGTGTTTCAAACAGGAACAAGAAATAGAATAGGACAGAATAGGAAACTTATACCTGATAAAATAGTCAAAGCAATTTAAAGTTGAAAACTCGGCCATTTAACAACAACACAGGAATCGTACAATAAAGCTTTAAATAGGTTCTCCTCACCCATCTCGTCCTTTGCTAACAATCTTGACTTCAAAGTAGTAGATCCCACAGGCAGCAGGTATTGGGTGCGTGGCTCGGACTGATGCGGCGTCCTTGTGGTTCTTGCCATGACCTGTTAAAAAAAGTAAAAACAGAAGGAATATTATTTTACAGTTTAAACAATCTGATTTACCTTCTACCGTACAAAACATGTCATTTTAAAATAAATTCTCAAGAAAAGCAGAAAGCTTAATCTAACAAACTATTGGACGATAACATATTTTCTTCATACTTGTGCTTTATACTCTCACATTAATGGGACTCTGGGCTTGACATCAACTCTTGCCCGCTTGTCACTGGCAAGTTAAAGTTGTCGCCTGGCAAAGTATCATTACCCTGAAATTGCCAAGTTGCCAGACATGGCAAGTCCAGAGAAAATGTACTTATTTATAGCTTGGCTGGAGCGGCGTTGCTGGGCCTGTTCAACAGAACCACCGTCTGTGCAAGGAGAGAGGAGTTCTTCAATAAACTCTATTTCATACCAGACATTTCTGTCCTCAGGTTAATGAACGCAGGAGAGGGGGTGTGCACCTCACCTCCACAATGTGCAAGTGCTGGAGTGAAACATATTGTGTATACTGTATATGTATAAAATCCTTGGCAGCTCTAGGTTACACTTTCATCTCCAGCCTCTAGAACATTTAAATTACATCATAAGCCAAAATGTAAGAAAAACATTATATTAGTTATTTTGATTTCTATAGATCAATATAACGTTTGTCATTTTATCATCTTTTTCACATAGCCTAAGGTCTATCTGGACACCAGAACTGTTTACGTATTCATCTTTCTTTATATTTAGCTAAAACTTCAGGAAAACACTGATAAAAATTGTTTACATTTTTACTTAGTTTAGACACGCAGTTAAGGTGAATAAATCAAAAGTATTGATACTTTGGTAGTTTTTGATTTCTAAACAAAATCTTAACTTGCAATGTGGCAATTCAATTGATGCTCTACTTGTCCTGTGTGACACTTAATCTCTGTAAGACCATATATGTGATTTATATTTTTAACCAGAAAAAACCCTGACACCTGACAAGAAATATATAAAGAACAAAAGACAGGGTGTCTGAATTATGTCTAGATTAAGGCTGAACGATTAATTGCATTTGCGATATCATAAACGTGATTTTCTAATCGCAAAGGCTGCAATTTTTTATTTATTTATTTATTCTTGTCCTGTCTTGTACTGTCCTGTTGAGTTCAGAGAGTGTTTAAGAAGTGCAATCCACACATTTACATGTTTCATGAAACGTTAGTTAGATATGTTGAAGAGGTAAAGCCACAGATTTGTTTGCTTTATTACTGTAATCTGTGCTTTAAAATGTATATTTATTTAAAGTTGAAATAAATCTGAAATTGTTTATTATGAAACAGATTGATTTATTGATTGTGTTCATTGAAAAATACATGACAAGAGGCCCTTGAAAAATATAATCGCAAATTAAATCGCAATCGCAATATTAAGGAAAAAAAAATCGCAATTAGATTATTTTCCAAAATTGTTCAGCCCTAGTCTAGACTAATTAGATTTATACACAGCAGTCATTAGGGTCTGTCATTCTATATTCAGATGGAGGCTCATGCAATCCCTCAGGTTATGACAGCAGGAGAAAAACAAACTTCTATGTTCAATTTTGTAGAATGGTAATCTGCCTCCACTATGAGATGTATGATGTATCCACATCTTTCTCTGTCACAGGCAATCACACCATTGACCAAATTAACCTTTCATGATACATAAAGAGACACTGCTAGCTGTGTGTATGTGTGAAATGTCGATTGAGTGTAACCCTAAACGAAGCAGCTGGCTGTCAGTAGACACCTTGAGGCTATTGCCGTTTTATGCACATCAGAGATATGAGCTGGGTCCCCTCAGTTACTCTCTGACAACACAGAGTTTACAAGTCATACAACAAAAAGGTTTAGCTTCACTTTAAAAAAAAAATGTAGATGAGATATCTAGCAGATAATTACAGTACCACCAGTTATAGTAAGTACACAATGCATACTGTGACGTGATGACAGACACAGATGGTCAATGAAAGATAGTCTTGTAAAAAAAAGGACCAATGCAGGATGGCAAACCTGACTGGTTACTGTGATTTCATGACACTATGCTGTGTCATTGCATATAGCTGTACAATGACAGAGACTGAGTGATTGTCTGGTCCATTCAAACCTTCTATTTTTAGCCTTCCATCGGCCACAGGTCTCTTTACAACAGCATAAATGGTTGTGTAAGAGCTTCTGCTTTTCACAATCACCAAACAGAGTATATATATATACAGTATATACATACTGTGTAATCAAAATACGGGGTGAAATTTGTCTTGCATTTGTATGGCCTCTGATTTCGGTTCCCTGCAATTGGGACAGAGAAACCTTTGCCAAAAGCACTTTTCTATTGCAGCCCATGATGTTTTTCTGGTTCCTTTATGGTCAAAAGAGAAAAATGTGTCCATATATCTCTTTGGACATAAATACTGCTAGTGGGCTACTCTTATTGGTCCTTCAGCACATTAGCTACTATCATTGTGTTTTAATTGAAACAACAATTTCAAAACAAGTGTAAAACTTTTAATTTGAAAGAAGGGCTAACATTTTCAAAATCACAGCATTTTGTGGCAATCACTACCATGGTTTCCAAGAGTTTTTGGATGAACTTGAGCATTTTTTTCACTGAAATTGGAGTGTCTCGCATGCCTCAGATGAGGCAAATATTTACCAAGCTCACTTGCATAAACCTCACAGCCAAGCATACAAACATTGGTAGCCATTGGCTTCATCACGTTTCAGTTTCACCTAAAACACACGTATGAATTAAATAGCGCAGCAGACGACGCAAAAAGGATAATACTGTCTAGAAAAATGTGCATGTCTGTCAAGAAAGCCAGGGTTGATTCATTCTTTCATGTTATCTATAAAAACTTGAGAGGCACAAAAAATAGAAAATGCCACTTGTCAGATGATGCTACTACCAGAAGACTGAGACTTTCTGAAGACCAACATATTTGAAGTTTTTGTGAAACATTCATCCATAGTCAAACACTAACAGAGTTTGCCTTGAAACCGATTCAAATAATCCAAATATATCTCACCCTCCAGGATTGGAATGACATTTAACACATTTAACTTCAAAAAGCAACAGATAATTTCAGATACTGTATACCATCAGGCTAAACATACTGCACAAAAATTAGGTCCAACAAATGCCTTTTTACATCTTGGCCAGGGGACTACAGATGAAAAATAGCCTCCTGGCCTATTCTGGCTTTTTTTAACCATGTTTGTTCATAGGTTATATGAAATTGCACTGTCCCCTTTCAAATAAACCAATACAATATAGTAAACAGTCTATACAACATTTTATTTAGTCTTTCTTGGACTAAAATTCAAGAAACACTGAGTTTCACCTATTGAACCATTGGAATGACAGATATCGTGACCCGTGAAAGAAAATGCTACTTTGTAGGTTATCCTGTTCAAGTTAATTTTTTATTTATTTTTTTTAAATCAATCACAAAATTAACATTGTATAGTCTCTAAAATATAGAGTATAGCCTAACTGACAAGGCAAGTATTATTATATAGGAGAGGCCACCAACATGTGAATTATGCATCTTTTTATGAGGTTGTATTGTTTTCTACAAATATTCTGATCCCTGCCACACTCGGGATGTCCACAGACGTATATATTGTGTTGGAGTTAATATTGCTTTTCTCTGTCAGTGTTATTGCCAGGATCTAAAAGTGATCTCCCATGATATGCTGCCCTTTGACCTGCGTTGCCTGGGAGTGGTTAAGCCCTCTATGAGTCTAATAATGGATAAAGTTGGATAAGAAGCTATAGAAAACTGATATATAGAGGGAGGATAGATAGACGGGTTTCAGTGCAACATCATCACAGATGTGCGCGCACAGCCAAAAGTGGCACATTTGTCATTGTTTACAAACAGGGTCAAGCAGCAAAAGATTTTTTTCCATTAAAGGTGCAAATGTAACCAATCAGATTGTGCTGTGGGTCAGACTATGGTGGACATAGAGCTATGCTGCAGACAGTCAATCAGAGCCAAAATAAGGCAGTTTTAAATTTATCTCTTATTGGCTTTTGCATTAAAAAAAGGCTGATGACGATATGCGTCAAATGCCAACTACTGGTGCCAATAATCGGTCAATCCTTACATACAACTTTAAATTTTGCAAAACCACAAAGTACAATTACACAGGTCTAAAGATGTATGTTCTTTGCATCCTTTGTGTACACACTGGGCTTCTTTATTAGATAACTGTTGATGTAGGGCCTTCTGATAGCTGGCCTTTTGGAAATCCATTTGTCACTGGGACTATTAATATGGGTCTGGTTTATTTCTCACCATTACTGAGGACCAGTTTCTTGAGGTAATTGGTGCACTGGTCTGAGGGTTGTTGATTCAATTGGTCTGAGCCATCTCTTCTGTCACAGACCTAGCTAACCAACCAGCTATCAGATGTGTAGTGCTACATACTGTATATTTACAGTGACTCTGGCTGTTATTACTCTATTTGGGATCAAATAATGACAAAAAGCCATGTATTAAAGTTGGCACCTAGTCAGACTTTCTCATCAGTTGACATGCTCTGTAGAGGTCATGCATTGCCATCTCTTCTGTTTGCGATTTCTGGGGATACATTTTAAAATCGCAGCAAAGGATTGGAGGATGTCCAGTCTTTGTCGTAACCTTGGGGGTTGTGCATCAGGTTTTTGCAGTTGCCATGATTCTGTTAACCTCTTTTTCCAGTGACCTACATCACCTGGGGGAGGATTGTCAGTAGCGATCAGATGGACAGGATGAAGGTCAGACCCTTCTAGGTCATGCCAGACAAAGGCAAATTATCCCCAGTCGATTTGCAAAGACCTCTAAAGTTGAAGACACAGTGGAAAGTCACAATGATTAATTAAATGAACTAATTGCCCATTTAAAACCACATGCCTAATACAAGAGGTGATCATGATGTTGATGGTGATTGATGTAATTAAGACCCCAGTGAGGGAATGGCACACCATTGCAGTTTATTTGCGTTAGATGATATCACAAGGTCTTTCCAAAGTTGTTCACAGGCCAAAAACTAATGGAAACCCCTGGCATGAATCAGATTTTGTTTTTTATTTCAAATGGATTATCCATCTTTTTACCAATATATAAATACTGTATATATCCATTGCAATTACATTATGGTCAAAAACAGGGCTTTACTATTTTACAAACCAGTAAAAAGCACAGAAAAATATTGAATTGAAACATCCTTAAAGCAAATCTACATTGGTACATGTTTTATGAATGCGTGTGCCAATAAAATGTTAGTGGTGCTATTAATTTGAACATAGTCCACGGACTATGTCAAGTAATTATTCTCTATCTTTTGAGAACTTTAGAGAGATTACGAGAACTGCGATTTGATTATGAATTGATTATCAAAGCATTTTCAATCAATGCATCTAGATTCGAGATGGTTTTTTTCATAGCATTTCTTTGTCTCTCACTGTTTTTTTTTTTTTATTTACTTTAAAAAAAATATTGCATTCACATTCAGACACAGGGGACACATTTACCTTTTATCAATACAGCAGAGAATATCTGTCAACTTTTAAGCAGCTAAATCCTAGCTTGTACCATAGGGGTGTGCCAAAATATCAATACTACGATATATCGCGAGGTTTCTTCTTGCGGTACGTTATCGATTCACTGGCGCCAAATATCAAGTATTAAATAGTATTTATTTTTATATTGCAACATATAAGACATGACGAAAACAATATATAGAAATACATGATACACAGAGATAATACAGTACATACACAGTAGAATGAGATAATAGGTGAAAGAGTGGATATTCACAAATTTACAGTGTGTGTGTGTTAATAAGAGCCACTGTGCAGTATACACTTTGTTTTACTTAGCTGTCATTCATGTGAAATAGATTGACAATGTTTTGTAATTCCTGTGAAATGGATTCAGTGCAGTCAATAAATTCTGAATTTCTTCAATGACAAGGATATTGTAATGTATTGTGGATAAAATTTCCCGCGATATATTGATTATCGCGGAATCGCTGCACCGTGAAAATATTATTATCAGGGTCAAAAATATCCCAATGTATCGTATTGCAAGGTACCTGGTGATAACCAGCCCTATTGTACCATATACAATAAACAAACATGAAACAAAATATTCCATATAAACTCACAAATGTGATTTAAATGATCTAAAATGCTTGTTTAAAATGTGACGCCGTAGGATTGTGTGTTTCAGGATGATTTTATGGATATGTTCTTGATAGCGCTTTGAGATGACTTTTGTTGTAATTTGCGCTATGTAAATGAAGTTGAAATTAATTGAATGTTTTGTTGCAGGCCTAAAGAAAGGTCTGTGCCAGTGCATGTGAGGACTAGGTAGAAAGTAACTGTGCAGCCTTGAGTATAGAAATTGGCACACTGGTCAAAATAGCATCAAAACCACAAGGGTGGAGGAACAGAGTGAGAGCTGAAATAACCAACAGGAGAAAATCTACCCTTCACTCTCGCAAATAGAACCTATTTATAGGTCAACCCAGAACAATTATGCAGTGTCACCTCATCTGTGCACTTTCTAGTGAGGCAAAGATCGTGGCTCACACGTAGTATTCTCAAAATTAAAAGGCTAGTGTTAAGTCATCATCAGATTTTGCATGTGATACCTTTGTGAGCAATTCTGGGAATAAATACGATGATCTGCATATTCAGCAGGAAGGGGAGGTGAGGCATCCATTGACGCAATACCACTCTGTCACAGAAACCAGGTTATTTTTTTGTATCCTAGCAAAAACTATCAGAGACTTGATAAATTATGCATTACATGATCTGTGAGGTATATATACTTTGCACTTGAAAAACCTGACTTAAATACATAAGAGCCCTTCTTGGCTTATCAAATAACCATATTACATTTACCAGAACACATCATAAGCCTTCCAAAACATGTTGCAGAGCCTGTCTGTATCCTTTCATCCCCTGCACTGATGTAAACAGACGACAGGGCCCGATGTGACCTTGTGGTGCATCAATAGAGATTTTGTACAGCCTTAGATTCAGAAATTCCTTTACACCTCGAGGTGGGGGTGTTGCAACAGGCCCAGAAAAAAAACTAATCAAACCAGAGACCACCGCCAGAATAAAGAGTGCAGTGCATGAAAGTCACTGAATACAATTTTATTTCAATTGTTAAAAAATACAGTATCCACAACCATTCCTGATTCCATCACTACATCTTGGAAAATAAAATATCATCCAAATAATTTGTGATTCATCAACATCTTGGAAAATAAAATATTTTCCAAAATTATTCTTAATTAGATCACTAAATCTTGGCAGGTGTGAAGTGCAGGGGCGGGAGGAGAATTTTCACTCCCTGCAGCAGCTGATGGGTGGAGATCAAATCTAAAATTCCTGCTGCTAAGCATAGGTATGTGGATTAAAATGCAGGAAAGCATTCAAGTGATTATGTTAAAACTGGTATTTCTATTTGGCTAAAACTGACCTCTAGAGCAGTGGTTCCCAAACTTTCCACACAGTCCCGTACCATTTCACACCTCTAACCTGAAGCCATGTACTCCCTACTCCTGCACACTAATAAACATATAATGTCATGTACAATGCAGAACTATCCTGTTGAGGAATAATACATAATCATAAAAGCAGCTAGAATATTTGTATTTCCTGAAGAAAATGCAAGTGAGGATGCAGGTGCTGGCTCATGTTGTCTTGCCTTAGCTTAGCGTTAGCATTAACTAGCATTAACCTAGGAATAACATTAGCCTAGCATTAACATTGACTTAGTATTAACTTTAACCTAGTATTACCATTAGCCTAGCAATAACAATAACCTAGCAATAGCCTAACATTAGCCTAGCATTAACATTGACTGAGCATAATAATATATCTACCCTCTGGGTCTATGACGGAGTTGATTATGTTAACGGGTAACTTTTTGTTGAGAAGAACCGAGACTCCTCTTTGTCTGGAATTGAAACATGAATTATATATCTTGTTAAAATTTGAATCTGTCAGGGATTTTTCTTCTGATTTAAGTAAGTGAGTTTCTTGAAAGAAGACAATGTCTGCATTTAATCTTGATACATAGTCAAATATCTTAATCTTTTTAGCCTGTGAGCGAATGCCACGCACATTCCAAGAAGTTACTGTAAACTGATACATAGAATGAGGTGAGTGTTAGTCCATACAGGTGTGAGCATAAGTGAGAATCTGTGAGCATTTGTGCACTGTGTTGTAAAAAGCTTGGATGCAAGGAAATAAAGAAGAGGAGACATATTTATCATGCGATAGCACCACGGGGTAAAGGACTGGATTGAATAGGTTAGTGAAAAGCACAAACATACAATGACAACAACCAATATCAAAAGAGTAAAAGGAGCAAGGGGTAATTATAGGAGGTATAGGAGGTGGGGGGTGTTGTGGGTGTTGAGTGAGTGTGAAAGAAAAAAAAGAGTGAGGGGTTCGAGACGAGTGAGTTGACATGAGGGTAGAGAGTGTCCTGTGAGAGAGTACGTGCCAAAAAGTGTTTACCAAAATCTAAGCCAATATGTAGCATACATACAAACATACATACACATACGTGTCTATATATACCTATCCATGTTTTTATTTTAGTGTTATTATCTTTATGTATTTATTTATTTTAATTATTATTATTGTTATATATATATACATATATTTTTTTAATTTATTATTATTTTTTTTTTATGGAGTTATCATTATTTTATATATATTTTCTCTATTTATATATATATATATATATATATATATATATATATATATACATATACACACATATATATATACATATATATACACATATACATACATACACATATACATACATACATACATATAAACATATATATACATATATATACACATACATACATACACACATACATACACATACATACATATACATGCACATACATACACACAAACATATACACATACATATATATATATATATATATATATATATACACACACATACATATACATACACACACATATATAAACATATACACATACACACACATACATACATACATATGTATACATACACATACACACACACATACATACACACTTTTTTTTTTTTTTTTTTTTTTTAAATGTATTTATTGTTTTTATTTGCCTTTTCTTTTTTTTTTTTTTTTTTAATGTACAGATATATACATACACACACATACAACATATATATTTATTTTAATTTTTTTTTTAAAATAATGCTACCTTAGCTTCACCATGAGTGGAGAATTATCCTTTCAATGTTAACTCACATAACACCTGTGTTTTTTTTTTTTTTTTTTTTTTTTTTTAACTTCATTATTATTATTATTTTTAGATTTGTCTTTCTCAGTAGAGCCAGGGCGTGATGTTTAAGTCCCTAAACAGTTGGCCATCTATGTAAAGCTTGTCTACGACCAGTTTGGAATTTTTGCCTTTCTGTCGGTTTTCTTTAAAGATAGGATACAGGGTTTTTCGACGTTCGTTTATTTCCCGAGGGAATTGATCGTTCATGCCGAATTGCGTACCTTTAAGTTCCCGACCTTTACTTTTAACCTGGATCTTCTGTTGAAAGTGCTCAAATTTGGCAATGATGGGACGTGGACGGTTTCCTCTACGTGGTCCAAGGCGATGGACACGGTGAAATGTGATGTTTTTCACGGTTTCTGCCGGGATTTTAAGCGCCGACGACATGAAGTCTTTCAGCAGAGCATGTGGGTCATCGTTGGGAGTTTCTGGAATACCTGAGAATATTACGTTGTCTCTCATACTGCGAGATTGGATATCCAAGACTGATTCTTTAAGAAACTTGTTTTCTTTTTTCAGCTCTTTTACCTCGGAGCTCACCGCAGATAAAGCCGAATGGATATCATGATTATCTTTTTGTAAGTCCTGGATTTGTTGATAGGCAAATTCCAGGCTGACTTTCATTTCCTGAACGTCTCGGTGCAGTAAGTCGAGCACATCCAGCCTCTTAATTATGGTCTGTAGGAGTTCCGTGTGGGATTCTACCTCGAGGTCTGATGTATCGGTGGCCGAATCGTTTTTCCGGCGCTTCGCCGACTTACCTGATGTATTGGCTTTTGGTCCGGACTCCATCACGTACTCAGCGTAATATCTATCTATGAAGTCCTCGAGGTCCTCCACTCTGGCTGGTGAGAGGGCGCGTGGTCGGCTCTCGTTGGTGGCGTTGATTTAACGGTAAAAATCGTTAGTATGTGCACGTAAACAGGATCGGTAAACTAGTCACGGCAGCGAGCCGCCATGTTGAATTTTCTCAGCTTGTCATGTGACTCTCAGAACATCTCGCGTGACTTACCTCTCTCGCCTCTGACTTACCTCTCTCGCCTCCGACTAATCTATAATAAATGTTTCACAATTCTTAATCTATATGCCCCCAATAATGATGACCCTGATTTTTTCCATAGAATTTTCTCAGAGCTTTCAGACCTTTCTGCAGACTCGTCTCTAATCATCGGAGGTGACTTCAATCTGGCGCTCAACACATCATTGGACAGATCTAGTAAGTGCTCAAATACAAAACCATCTCGATCTGCTAAAGTATTAATGGATTACATGGAAGATCTTGGAATAGGAGATGTATGGAGACTGAATAACCCAACTAAAAAAGAATATACCTTCTTCTCCCCCGTGCATAAATCCTTCTCCCGAATTGACTTTTTTCTTTCAAATAATTCCATCGTACATAAGATGTCATCTAAAATACATCCTATAATTATTAGCGATCATGCCCCAATATCCCTCACCCTGCAGTGTGACTCTAATCAGAAAGTATCCTCTCTATGGCGCTTTAACACTTCATTACTTAATGACAGTAAATTTGAAAAAATTATAAGAAAAGAATGGGAGGACTTTCTATTGACAAACGACTCCCCGGAAATATCACCGTCCTTACTCTGGGAAACTGGCAAGGCTGTCATTAGAGGGAAGATTATATCATACTCTTCTTTTAAGAAAAAACAGGAACAGATAGCAGAAAAAACACTTGAAGAAAAGATCAAAGAACTTACGGAAGAATACGCAGCTAACCCTTCTGAACTTTTATGGGAAAAACTCCAAAATACAAAACTTAATCTGAATATCATCTTATCTAAAAAAACCGACTTCATTTTGCAACAATTACGATACAAAAACTTTGACTACAATAATAAATCAGGCAAATATTTAGCAAATCAGCTCAAACATAATAAAGAAAATTCCTTTATAGCAGCAATTTCTGATAACGCAGGTCAAACTTTAAACTTACCTCAGGACATTAATAACATCTTTCATGATTATTATCAAAACTTATACTCATCAAATTTAAACCCTGACCCTGAAGATATTAAAACCTTTCTTAATAAACTAAACCTACCACAGCTCACTATAGATCAGAAAACCACCTTAGACTCACCATTAACCTTACAAGAATTACAAAATGCTTTAGATAGCATGTCAACAGGCAAAGCACCAGGTCCAGATGGGATCCCTGCTGAATTCCTTAAACATTTCTGGTCAATGCTGGCTCCACTATTTTTCAGAGTAGTAACAGAGATCAAAAATAAAGGGCATGTAGGAGGTCACATGAATACAGCGAACATTAAATTGTTACTTAAACCAGACAAAAACCCCATATTACCCTCAAGCTATCGTCCCATCTCACTTATTAACACAGACTTAAAAATTATTTCCAAAGCACTCACATCCAGGTTAGAGAAAGTAGTACAGTCAATTATACACCAAGACCAGACAGGTTTTATTAAAAATAGACACTCCACAGACAATGTGAGAAGACTGTTTAATGTGATCAACATGGCACAGAACTCTAAAAAGAAAACAATAATCTTGTCACTCGATGCAGAAAAAGCATTTGATAGAGTAAACTGGTCATTCCTCCTAACTGTCCTTGGCAAATTTGGCTTCGGAGAATCATTCATACAATGGATCTCCACCCTGTACAATAAACCTAAGGCCTCAGTAACCACAAACAAAATAACATCCCAAAGCTTCACACTGCAGAGGGGAACCAGACAAGGCTGTCCACTCTCACCTTTGCTTTTTGCAATATTCGTTGAACCTCTCGCAGCAGCTGTACGTCAGAACTCTGTTATTAAAGGAATCCACTCATCCATCTCAGAACACAAAATTAATCTCTACGCGGATGACATTTTACTCTATTTGGAAGAACCGCAATCCTCTTTAGAGGAAGTATTTAATCTAATAAACAGCTTCTCTAAATTATCAGACTATTCCATTAACTGGACAAAATCATCAATCCTCCCTTTGACAAAAAACTCTTGGAATCCTGAACACCAAAATCCACAACACCCCTCCACCACAAATACAATTAAATATCTAGGCTTAAATATATCACCAAACTTAAATGAATTAATTAAACTAAATCATGATCCGATGTTGGACAAAGTCACAGAAGATCTGCGGAGATGGAACAATCTCCCCATCTCACTACTTGGCAGGATAGCCTCAGTTAAAATGAAAATCTTACCAAAAATAAACTACTTGTTCTCAATGATACCACTGAAACCACCAAAACAATGGTTTCAAAGATTAGATTCTACAACTACAAAATTCTATACTAGAAATAAAAAACCTAAAATAAGCCTTTCTACCCTTCAAAAAAACAAAGACGAGGGTGGTTTAGAAGCCCCTAATTTCATGCATTATTACTTAGCAAACCAAATACTATATTTAACAGAATGGCTAAATCCAAAAGAATACTACAACACCTGGCTAGAAATAGAACAGTTAGACTGCAAACACATTAAACTCTCTGATCTCCCTTTTATCACTGCGACCCTCAAACATCACAACTGCTTTAAAAACCCACTAATTGCCTCCACACTGACTGCATGGTGGAAAGCCCTGGACATCACAAATAGCCAATTAAAAACTAGTATACTCTCTCCAATCTGGCACAACCCCGACTTTAAAAATAAAAAAACACCACTCTATCTGAAGACATGGGAAGAGAGTGGAATCACTCATCTCCAAGACCTTTTTGAAAATGACAAGATCAGGTCATATAATAATCTAACCCAAGCATTCGATATAAATAAAAGTAACTTTCTACAGTACTTACAAGTAACAGAGACAATAAAGAAAACCACTCCACTAGACTTAACTACGTTACAACCTCCAGAACTGGCTATATATATGAAAAAAATCTCAACAAAATCAAAAAAACTCTCAAAAATATACAGAGCGCTTTCGAACACTAACTGTAATTACTTACCAATCGCGAAGTGGGAGGCCGAACTCTCAATCACCCCGAGCACTGATTTCTGGGCAGAAATTTGTTGTAATACTTTTAAGATGACAAAAAACACAAACCTTCAGCTAATTCAATACAAGGTCCTCCACAGATCCCACATTACCCAACAGAAAATGCATAAAATGGGCTTCTCAGCAACAGACATCTGCTCTCAGTGCACCCAGAATACAGCGGATTCCTATTTACATGCCTTATGGCTTTGCTCCCCAGTTCAACACTTTTGGATTCTAATCACTGAAAAACTGTCCTCCATTTTGGACTACAGAATTCCTTTATCTCCAAATCTTTGTTTGATTGGAGACCTGACAATGCTTCAACCTCCAGCAAACCAATCACAATCAATCCTTGCGGCACTAGCCATTGCAAAAAAAACAATATTACTAAATTGGAAAGACAAAAAATCCTTAAACATAAACCAATGGCAAAATCTCCTCACAGAATTTATTTCCATGGAAAAGATGTCTGCTCTCAGAAAACAAAAAAAAATAACGTGCTTTGAGGAGCGTTGGACTCCTTTTTTAATTGCATTAAATCTAAATTTTTAAAAGCCTGATGATCTAGCCTGCAAGCGACTGCCAGCACCACTCTTTACTAACGCACTAGCCCAACTGTAGGCCGGGGCCGCCTTGGGCCTCTGGGGTGGTCTTGGTCAGGGGGGCTGGGGTGGGTTGCCGGGGTGCCTTGTTGCCTCAGCACGGGTGTGCATTCCTTCTGGGTGTTCACGGGGTCCCGGGGCTGTTTGATTTGGCGCCGTTGCCCCTTGCATGCGCATCTGGCTGGTCTCTGGGGCTGGGGCCCTGCGTGCTCCCCTGCCGCTCCTTCCCCTTGCTCCCTGTCCCCCTGTCTCGTCCTCCCCCCTCCTCCTCCTTTGCTCTTGCGCCCGCCATCCTGTGGGGTTGGGTTTGGGGGGCTCCCGTTGGCCTGGGGCACTGGTGGGGGGGCTGTGGCTCCCGCCTGGGGGACGGGCGGTGCCGTGCCGGGTGGGTTGGCTCGGGGGTGGTCTCGTTGGGGGGCCTGGGGTGGTGGGGTCCTTGGCTCCGGTCCGGGGGGATCCGGGGTGGGGGTAGCTTTGGGGGTGGCTGCTGCCCGGGGTCGGCGATTGCCTCCTGGGTTGCTGGGTGGCGGGGTGTGGCTGTGGGTTGCTCCGTTGGCCCTTGCGGGTCCTTGGCTTGGCTCCCTGGGGCGCACCTTTGCTAGGGATGTCGCTTGCGCGGCGAGCCAGGCGGGGCCCCCTCGGGGGCTTTTTGTACGACCGCGATGGCCGGGGTGTGGACGTTATGGCTAGGGGGTGGGGTGAGGGGTGCTATGGGGCCTCCCCGGGGGTCGTATTGGGCGGGTGTGCGGGGGCGCGGCGCGTGGTTCCTGGCCCGGTGGATCCGCGTTGGGATTGGCTGGTCTGCTGGCTGGGTGCACCGGGCGCCGTGGGCGCGATTCCGGGGCGGGGGTGCCCCGGGGGCGGATCCTTGGGCTACGTGTCCGGGGAGGTGCTCTCCGGCCATCTGCCCGGGGACCGGCCGCGGCTCGTGGCGGCGCTGCGCAGCCTTGGGCGGGGCGGGGCTGGTGGCCTTGGGCCCGCTGTTGTTCGGGGTGTGCTGGCGTCGGGGGGGTGTCTCGTGCCGGTGTGTGGGTCGTCGGGGATTGCCTCCGTGGGGGGGGGGGGGCTCTATTGGCGCCGTTGGTGTGGGGGGGCGGTTCCGGGCTGGGGGTGCTTCGGTACTCTGGCTTGCCGGTCCGTGGCTGGCGGGATGGCCCTGCTTGGCGGTGGATGGCGTCCTCTCTCGTCGGGGGGCCGGGGCCGCCTCCCGGTGGAGAGTGTTGTATCGTGGCGCCGGGTGGGCCTGTGCTGGCCCTGGTGCGGGCATGGGCCTCCCCCCTGCTCGGCCGCTCCCCTTGGTGGCGGGGTGGCGTTGCTCCGGGCCGGCGGGCGGCGGGGGTCGCCCCCTGGGGCGCCGGGGGATGTTGTTGGTGCCTGGCTGTACCCGGGGGTGGGGGGTGTCGCCGTGCTCCGCGGGGCCGGCGCGGTCTGGGGGGTGCCGTGGGGGGGGGTCTCCGGCTGTGCTGTTCCGGGGCCCGCAGTGCCACTTGCCCGTCTGCGCCATCTACCCTCTCGCGTGGCCCGCCACGCGGACGGGCCCGGCTCACACTGGACAGGCCTCCTACATGTTCACTTCACCCCACTCCCAGCTGGTCTGGCTCACTCACTAAATGCACCACACACCAATACCCAACCCTTGGGGGGCTGGATGGTGGGGCTGGGGGTGGAGGGGCCCGCCACCTGTGTTACTATGTAGTGGCGTGGGGGCGGCCCTCCCACCTCTAGTTGCCCTACTAATCCCTCCAATTTTAATCGCATCTCAACATGTCACCCCCCGGAGGGTGTATCATCATTTACACCCTCCGGCCTATTACACCACATACACATAAATCCACAGAGGCTGGAGGGGGAGCACCGCTCCCCTCCATCCCCCTTCTTTTAATTACACCCCATACATTCACCAAACACACACATTCACACAGGGGATCGGGAAGTGCCTCTCCATTGGGGAATGGAGAGGCACCATAACAGGGTGGTGGGTTGGTACACATATTTGGGCCTCTCCGGTGGGGGCCTGGCCCCTCTGTTGGTGGCTGGGCCACTGCATAGAGTAAAAGCACATCAAGATGGTGCGGTCGGGCGTGGCGGTGGGTCTCGGGGGGGCTTTGCCGGGGTTTCTCCTTGCGGGGTCTTTCCGGGCTGTGTCGGCCGGGTGGGGCGCGGGGGTGCCTCTCCCCCTTGGGTGTGGCTTGGTGATTGCTTTGTCTCCTGGTGGCCTTGGGGGCGGGCCCCGCGGTGTGCGGGCCCGGGGCGGCCTGCCTCGCCGGTTTGGGGGGTGGGTGTGCTGGGGGGTGCTGGTGTCCTCACCGGGGTTGGGGCAGGGTTGTTTGGCGCCTCGGGATGATGCTGTTTACTGGGGGGGCGGCGTTAGCTGTTCCGATGGTTGAGGTTGCTTTCGGCCGCCTGGTGGGTATGTCCTGCCATCTGCGGACTGGTGGGTGGGTCCGGGGCATCTTTGGCTGGGGGCTGCTGTCCCGCGCTGGATGTGTGCCGATGGGGTGCCTCCGTCCCCGCGGTGGGGGTCGCCGGTTGCTCGCGGGCCGGCGGGGGGCGCTGCCCCGTGGCTTGCGCTGTCCGGGGGGCGGCGGGCCCTGGGCTGCTGGCCTTGTGCCGTCTGGGGCTGTGCGGTCCTGCTGGGCTGTGGCCGGGACCTGGGCTGGGGTGGGGGGCGCGTCCCGGGGGGCTTGGCCCGGGGGCTTGCCCTTGGGGGGTCCTGGTCCCTGGGGGTACTCCTGGGGCCCGGGGTGCTTGGCCGGCTGGCCGGGCCGGTCCTGGCGGGGGTCTTCTGGGGCGGGTGGCGCGTGCCGCGCCCTTGCATACCTTCTGGTGCGGCCCCTGCTTGGGCAGTCCCCCGTGAGGCAGAGTGTCGGGGTGGGATTAGGGGGCCACATCCCGGCGGGGCGGTCTGGCTTGGCCTCTGGAGGGGGCCCTGGCTTTAAAGAACTGAAGCTCGTGGCGCGGGCGGCATCAGCATCTGGGGCGCCCGGGGGGGCTGGGTTGGGGTGCCTGGGGACTGGCGGGGGGACTCCCAGCGGCCCCCTGGTGCCTTATGCGGCTTGGGGTGTGGTCGTTCGCCCTGGGCGGGCTGCTCCTGGTGCTGCATCCATTCCGGGTCCTCCTGGCCTGGGGTCGGGTCCTTGCTGGCTCTGGGCTCACCGGCGGGTGCCCGCCGGCTGCCTGTTCGGCGTGGCTCTGGTCGTCTGCTGGGCGTGGGCTTTGGCTCCTCCGCTGGGGTCTCGGGCGGGGGCCCTCTGGGCCCTCCCCTCGGGGGGCTGGGCGCGGGGGTGTGGGTGGTGGTGGGGGGGTGGGGGGCTGGGGGGCCTGGGGGTTGGGGGTTGGAGTCGGTGGCGTGGTGCGCTTGGTCCTTGGCTCCTTGGGGGCTTTTCGGGTGTGTATGGGGGGGGCAATGGCAGCCTCTCGGCTTGGGACCTTGGGGGCGTTCGGGGGGCTGCTTGGCCGTGGGGTGGTCGCCGGGGGCCCCTAGATCTCTCGCTCTTTCTGCTGGCCCGACTGCTTCTTCGGGCCCGGGGGCGGCTCATGGGTTTTGCAGTAGCGGCTCTTGGAATCACATTTGTCATGGACGCACTGGCCTCGGGCTGTGGGATAACACTCATACTGGGCTCAACCATAGACACGTTGTTCCCAAATACCTGTTTTATGTAACTTCCACTCACTTCCTCCTCTGCTCACAGCCACCACCATTATTCCTAAGCCGCACACTGGTCACCAGACTGGCTTGATAACACAACAATAAGCACAATATACACAACCACAATTTCACATCACATCACTTGAAACTTATTGATTATTCCCCACCCATTCGTTTTCCTATCTTGTATCCCTCCTCCCTGTTAACTCCCCCCCCCCCACCCCCCTCACCCTGGTGTAACACTGCCCTCTCTCTTTTACATCCTCCCTTTAATAAAGTATTTACCCTTCCCTAGGGAGGGCTGGTGATGGTCACAATTATGCAATGAAATAAACTCATTTATTTAATTGCAATAATAAAATATGCATTGCTGTTAAAAGATTGCACTTCTTGTAGTGTTAACCTTCAACAGCATGTGCAAACAAGGTGAGAAAAAAAAAAAAAAAAAAAATAAAAAAAAAAAAAAAAAAAAAAACATTGACTGAGCATAAACTCTAACCTAGCATTAACCTTGCTATAGCATTAGCCTAACATTAGCATTAACCTAGCATTAGCTGCTCTATTTATATTCTAGTTTCCAATGTTGACAGTGTTTTTCATTTTCATTCACATACCTCTTGTGACAATTTGCGTACCTCACTTTGGAAACCTAAGCTCTCGAGCAAGTTCTCCAATCATGACTGGCATTACTGTATTTCCCTCCTCTTAACGGTTAGGGAGATTAATGCAGAGTTTCATTTTTGATTAGAAAATTATTAAGCTTTGATGAAAGACAAAACCACCAAAAAAATTTGAGTGAGGGGATATCATTAGTCGGCCCCCCAGCTTAATACAATACCAAGGGTTAATACAATTCTGGCCCAAGAATAAGTTATATCAACAATTTGATACAAAGTTTTCATTTTGAAGGTATTTTCTTGCATAGAAATGTTGGTGGCTTCTGATAAAGACTATTATCATCTGGTAATGTATTATTAGTCTATACATCAGATTAATCTGAATAGCATGAGGGTCGTGAGTTGAACTCCCAGTTGACTTAAGTTTTACAGTTCTGCTGTGTTATTGTTATTTTTTTTCTATTTATTATTTGATTGGCAGTTAATTTTGATGTTTTCCCCATCTAGGATCTGTAGGTTTAGGATTCTCTACAGGTTTCTAACCACTCCCTGTCTTGTCAGTATGTATAGTATTTAAAAATGCATACAACATAGTTAAACTAGTAAATACTCACACTCACAACCTCCTTCCTCTGCTAATGTGCAAAGAATTACCTTCTTACATCATTGTTGTTGTTTATTTAAGAGCTAAATCAAGTATTACATATATGTGCGACTTGTGAATTAGTGTTTTGTTTTGTACGTATTCTGCACTGATTTCACCTGGTGTGATGCTACAGCAGGAGTTTTCAGTCTGTCACCTGTTGCTGCCTAGTTTAGTGGGGATTGAATCTAAAGCTTGTGAAAGCTTGTATTTGATCTTGAGAGAGTTGATCTCCATGTACATGTAAGTTTTAATATGACAGATTGGCAGACCACGGCAACGACTGTTTGTTTGCAGCATTAAATCATTGAGTATGATCTATAAAAGTTGTTCTCAACTCGTGGGACAGGTCCCAAAAATAGGTCACAGTCCCATTTTTTACTTGGTTGAGGGCTGTTGGTTGGAAGAAATAAGATAAAGTTATGTGGTTTTAATTTGAAGGAGATTTCTTCTGTTTTTTAGAGTGACATTACTTATTCCTATTACGTTTTTTTTTTAATTCAAAACAACAAACGGATTGCATTTACTATTTGCAATATTTGTAATGCAAAAATTTTGAATGTAGGAAAAACTTTTTTTTAAATTCTTTATCTGTCATCAGAAGAGCTGCTATGACTTGTCGGGCATTTAACTGAATATAAAACAGCTGCTGCACAGACTGTCAAAATAGGTGTAAAAAATGTGAATATGACATTTCATAAAAATTACTGTATATTTTACTGTTTTCATCTTTAAACAGTTCCCGTTGTAATGTGTGTTTGATAGGAGTTCTATATGTGTGTTGTTTGTGAATAAAGTATGATACAGTGAAAATAATATCTTTAGATTGGCACTTGTTATTTACTAACGTACTTTGTTTTGTTAGATATTATGGGCAGCGTTGCTCCTTCAGAGCAGAGAGGTTGTTGATGTCAACCTTAGTTTGTGTTAGTAGTAGATCCTGAAGGAATAATGGGTGCTGCCAATTAATCTGGACGATTTCAGCTTAATCGTCATCACTCAATAGCCTGGCCGATTAATTTGTCGGGCTATAATATATAACTGATGCATTAACTTTTTTGTTTGAAAATTCTGTGGCTCTGTGCTGGGCTTTCTGCATTTATAAGATACAACTTTTGAATTGCCAAAAATTATTTTCTGACAATTATCTGATCTGAGCCGTTTGTAATTCCCAAGCTAACGCTTAACAAAATTTTGTTTTCATTACATATTTCTTGTATCAAATTCCATTGTATTTGAAAATTTAGAATGGTGAATGATAGTGAGTTGATACGGATTACCAATAAGTCAATATAAGTTCATCATAGGGCTGGGCGATATGGTCCAAAACCAGTGACGCGCCGTGAGCACTAATGTTGGATAGGCACGTTGCAAATCGAGACCACCAATGACAATTTCATATGTTTCTGCTGTCAAGTGTTAATTCAATTCAAATCAATTTTACTTGTATAAAGCAATTTCCAACAGTCATCTCAATGCGCTTATCAAAATATAAAATTTATAATAAGAAAGAAAAAACCAAACAAGATCCACATGAACAAGTATTTAGCCATCTAACAAAATCAACATCATAAACACCTTTAAAGAAACATAAACAATTATTTATTATATCCTCCATTCTCTCCCAACAAGATATATCTCATGACAAGGCAGCACAGCTATTGTTTGTGTTGGAAACACGGAGAAAATGACAACAACAACTTAGAACAGCCTCAGTGAGGAGCATCCACAAAGTCAATCCTTCCTTTTGTTCCATTCACTGTGAAAAGTATGAAACATGTTCTGACCTTACCTTAGCTGAAGGTCTGGTAGCTCAGGTGTTGGTCTCCCATCTTTTAAAAGCTGTCGTTTTTCCTCAAAACAAAGTTTCTTTATCATCTCTAGCTCTGTCATCATGACTGTAGTGTTATCCCGCCCACTAGCTAGACAACGATGCAGCAGCGGTCACATGATATCAATTCACTAATGCACTGTGAACTGTGAACGTATAGCATTTAGCATAGCGCGGTTACGTGCAAAGGCAGCTCTCTACACTGCCTTTTCACATAAATGGTTGTCATCTTGGGGGCCTGACTGCGCATGCGCAAACACGTAAAAACACGCAATGGGAACGGAGGCAGAGGAGCAACGTGCCTTTGGGAGGGGGCGTGGCCTCCCTCTGCCTTACAGCGGAGTGAAAAAAAAAAAAAAGACTGTGCAGCTGTTCCAGAAAATAATGTTTAGTAATTTGGGCTATGAAACGCACAAAATGCGGACACTTTCAAACTTATAGGTACTGTAGGGTATTGGAAATGGAAAAATAAATAATTTATAATTATATAATTAAAGAAAAAAAAAAAAGAAAAAAAATTATAATTAAAACAAATAATCAAAATATCAATTCACCCTTGGGTAGGCACTGCCTACCTTGCCTACCCTGACGGCACGTCACTGTCCAAAACTCAAATCTTGGTATTTTGCTCTGAATGCTGATATACGATATAAATCCCAATGATTTTAATTCAAATGAAGTATTACCAGAAAGACAATTCACTTTTTAAAATTGCTGATGCAAAAGGCCACACAGGAACATTCATTAATAAACAGCTGCACAACATGCGCCACTTTAGGCTATTTCTCTTCTAAGGGACAGCACATGTGAGTGAGTTCTGGGTTAGGATGCACTCAGAAATCCATCCAACTGTACTTTTCATGCTGTTCTGAGACAGATATTTTGATTGCTGTCACTTTAATGTGTTAATTGCGACTAATTAATTACAGGAAAAAATAACGTGCTAGAAAAATTAACGCCGTAAATTGCTTCTTTTTTTGCACCCCAAACAGAAGCCTTCTCCTTGCACGCGTTTCTGGTATACCCATGATACTGATGCACAGGCAAAACCTGAGGAGAAGTTTTGTGCGCATTAATAATTTTTTTTTGAAAAAAACACTGAATGGAAAACTACAGCCCAGTTTGTGTGCAAATTGTGCAAAAAAAAGTTTGTGGATGAACGGAGCTCTTCCACCTCAATGCTAACTATGTATCAGCTAGCACCTCAATGCTAACTATGTATCAGCTAGCACCTCAATGCTAACTATGTATCAGCTAGCACCTCAATGCTAACTATGTATCAGCCAACACCTCAATGCTTACTTTGTATCAGCCAGCACCTCAATGCTAACTATGTATCAGCTAGCATCTCATTGCTTACTATGTATCAGCTAGCACCTCAATGCTAACTATGTAGCAGCTAGCATCTCAATGCTAACTATGTAGCAGCTAGCACCTCAATGCTAACTATGTAGCAGCTAGCGCCTCAATGCTTACTATGTAGCAGCTGGCGCCTCAATGCTAACTATGTAGCAGTTGACGCCTCAATGCTAACTATGTAGCAGTTGACACCTCAATGCTAACTATGTAGCAGTTGGCACCTCAATGCTAACTATGTAGCAGCTAGCACCTCAATGCTAACTATGTAGCAGCAAGCATAAACAGCGGTCCTGTGGACACTAACATCAGACCGAGTGGCCGGTCCACACTGGACAAGATGACAGGGATCAGAGCCAAAATGAATAAGTCCATGAGTGACAAATGAACAAAGTCAGTAGGTAAATGATTGTAGTAGACAGTCGACCACTCTTGGTGGTAGAGGATGTGGGCGGGGTTACTACTACTACTAGAAGTGATTGCTTGATGTTAAAACAGTACTTCACTTTGTGATGAACAATGTTATTTTTGTTATGCTAATTTACAGCACTGTGATTTATGGGTCCGTTTTATTTATTATTAATTATCTGAAGGAGAGAAAAAGCAACAAGTTCGGTGTCCAATAATTGTATTGATCATAAAAGTGTTCTTAGTTCTTACTGTTTATAATATGCTAACTTATAGCACTTCATATGGACCTGATGTTTGATTTCAAATGTATATTCTATTATTTGGAAACAAAAGTACACGTCATTATTAGGGGTGTCCCGATCCGATAACGAATATCGGTCCGATGTCAGCCTGAAAACAAATATCGGCTTCAATTTCTGTTTTTTTTTTTTTTTTTAGCAATTCAGTTTCTTATTGATTTTATTCAATTGTTGAATGCTGTAGATATTATGTTGAAGGTTAAAATGTATGTAACCAATAGGTTAATAATAAATGGGTCAGTTTTTTTCATACCTACTGTGTAATTATTATTATTTACTTATTTTTAAATTTTAAAAAAGTAATAAAAGTATGTATGATTCATGCTGATATCGTATCGGATCAATATCGGTATCGGCCGATACGCAAGGCTACAATATCGGTATCATATCGGAAATTAAAATGTTATTTCGGGACATGCCTAGTCAATATTACCCTGATGGTCTAAACTAAAGGTGGCAGCAGCCCTTAGGATTAGAACCATTTACATTCCACTGTATCTGAGAAGAAGTCTGTTAAAAACAATAAATGACTTTATAAAGACACTTTGTTATACATCAATATTTTGATCTGCCACAATGATGTAATTTAAATGAAAAACCTCAAGTTGATGGTGTTTCTCTAAAATTTTAGGTCAGATTAAAAAAAAAAAGATTAATTAGCACTAATTTTGATGCAAAATAAGATACAAAAACATTTACTGTATATCAATATTGTAATTTTCTATATCGCCAAAATAGAAAACTCGATACATCTTGAATCTCGATGCATCTCCCAGCCCTACTTAATCATCATATTTCATTCATTCAAAATGTTTGTATTAATCTGTAGTTAGTTTGATTAAGTTGTGTGTTAGTTGCTTAGTGATAGTGCATATATACTGTGTATATAGTCAGGCCCCAGTGCCTGTGCTGACTTGGCCTGGTGTAATGCGCAAAGCAGAGGCCTCCTGTCACACACACAGCTTGGACCTGAGGCTGCTGCTCACAGGCAAACTCCTCTGAATGCTGGAGTCCAACTGCTTGCATTCAGTCTGCCTTAAACACACTTCCAGAACATGTGTCACTGAAACAACGCGAGAAGACACAGCGAAATGCCTTTAATCTATACATAACTCACAATAAACAACTAGAAAATAGCGAGGCCTCGAGGTAAAAGGCTGACAAGTTTGGAATAGTGTTCATTGTGTAGCCTGCCTATCACGTAGTTTCCAGTTACATGGTGCTGCTAGGTAAGCTAGCGTTAGCTTGTTATCTACAAGGGCTAGCAGCTTCAATGCTTTCAGCGCATTTTTTTTTTTTTTTTGCAAACGCTGTTATGTATTCAAGACTATTCGAAGATTTCCAACCATATCCCATGCATTTTGGCCCTCCACTACAGAACTATGAAAATGACATGTTAGTTATAACATGAAAACTGGCCTCGCCACACAATAGAAACAAAAGACGGCAGCAGAAGCTGAAATTCACTGCGGTGGCTTTTCTGACTAAAACTGTCAGGGTTCACAGCACAACTGTGAGCTGTACAGACATTCCGCCTCACAAAACAAAGCAAGGTTAGAGGACATAAGATGTTACAGTTTCCTACGTTTCCCCGTTAACTGGTGACCACCCCGTAGTTCCATCCGAACACATTAACCATTGAAAATGGGATAAATGACGTGCATCCGTCATTGTGGATGTCCTGTCATTTGCATCCCGCTATAGTCCCATAATATATTACTTTTAGGATCCGTCTGTGGGCCACGTACGATGCACCTAGCACGACGTAGCATAGATTATCACACTGAGCTAACAAGTCCTTCACCACATCATTGTTATTAGTGTTGTTTGCAATTTCACTGGAGTAAACAACAATGCGTCTTCCTCTAAAGTGCCCAACAACATTCCCACTGACGCAGGAAGAAGTTGGTCACCAAATAACAAGGTAACCATTAGATCGGTAACAGAGGCAGCTCAGACTAGATTTATCAGCAGCACTGCACAAATACCCACACTGTCACCGAACTGTGTGTTTGTAATGTGTGTGTGAGAGAGAGAAAGTGGGCCCCTGCACCCCCGCATCAACACAGTGACAGATATGGAGCTGAGGACCCCCTCCCCTCCCCTCTCCCTTGACTATGAACACAGGTTCTTCATTCACACCCATCAGGGATGAAGATATCAGCACGCTAACCTTTGTAATGGACCCGCAGGTTGTTCTGTGATAGTCCAATGTAGCTGTATTTATCCTTGGGGCTCCAGGAGCGGGGGAGAGGGGTCTCTTCCTCGTTCACAGCCGGGTACAGCCGCTTCAGCCTCTCGTTCAGGTCCTGCTCCTGGTAGTTATAAACACCAGGGTCAACCAACGGCAAGCTTCCCGCTCCGAGCTCTGCCATTTTTATTATTATTATTTATTTATTTTTATCACGGCCTTCTGTTTTTTTCTTTATGATCGCCTCTTCTATCCAAAAACCCGTCAGTCCGCTGGAGCTGTAGGCAGAGAGTGAGAGGGACTGAGGGGAGAAAATAGCAGTGGTGTGACATCCCCGGATAAGCAGCAGAATGTACTGTAGGCAGGAACAGAGGCGCCTGGGTAATGTAGTCCAGCGCTGTGCTTCCACAATGCAAACTCCTATTGAAGAGACTACAATGACTGTTCTCAGCTGTTGCTCTGCTGATGGCTTTCCAATGAGAGGGACTCCTAGGAAATGTAGTTTCCTAGTGACCTCTCAGAAATAGTTGCTCGGAAATGTAGTTCTGTCGTATGAAATTGATTGATAATTTGTTTGCATACAGTAAAAAACAACTATCTAGCTTTTAGGAATGCTTCTCCTTCCTTTTTATGAGTGCAAGTGTGATTAAAAAAAAAACAAAACATTAACGACAGCAATAAAAATATGTTTTATGAAGTTTAACAAACAAATGGGTAACTTCTGTGTATTACTGTCCACAAAAAAAAACTTCAACATTGAGCCTTTCACAACAAGAGCCCTGGATATAAGTTGTACACTTATACTTAACAAATAAAATATTTTAGACATACGTTTTTTATTATTGATACACTAAATGCTAAAAGCTGCCTCTTCTAAATGTTCCTTTTAATGCTATTTATAGTAGCCCCTCTATGATTATTCCAGGTGGAATTATAATCTCAAAGCAACAAGTTTTAATAAGGAGGAAAACAGTCACTTGCCTAAATATGAATAGATATTCAATGATTTATTATTTGTTTATTTTTTGCATTATATATATATATATATATATATATATATATATATATATATATATATATATGTATAAACTGTTGATTGTAAATCTTACATGTATATATTTTTGTTTTTTAATGAATAAAATAAATTATCGCAGTTCTTTCATACTAAAGAAAAAAAATACTTCTGATATATTTTCTTCTGGTATTAAGGAGTGCATTTGGTAATGTTCAGTAGAAAATTATTCAGGCCCTTAAAAGACTCCTATTTGCGGGTCCTCTCACTCTGGTAATGTTTACATTACTATGGTAACCATGCAACAAGTTGAGGTGCCGAACACAACAAAACCCCTGAGCTTGAAATAAGCAGTGAAAAAAAAAACAAGTGTGTTATTGTTGATGTTTGGACCAGTCTAACGTCATCAGAAATGGAAAGGCAAGTGAAGAATTGTATTCAATGGTGGTATATTCTTTTGCCCGGTCTTTTAACATGAGCTGTGACTGTATTTATAGATCTTACAGATGTACAAGTGAGCATGATTCATCCAGTCACACTGGCCATTTGGAAAAAAGAAGTAAAGAAGTTGGGACTCTTCCAGTTTTTTCTGTCCAAACCAGCACAACAAAAATGGTGAGCAACACGAGACAGTCACAGTCTATATCAACGAGAATGTAAAATAAACTTCATATTTGTGTGCGTGTGTGATCACTCCTAGTTGTGCTGGGAAGAAAGCAGTTACGTTTACGCCTGCCAAGGACAAAAACCTCATCTCCTCGTAAACCTGGAATGCTATTTGAACAAAGAGCTGAAAAATATCAACCCAAATGAGCCAAAATGTGAAGAACTGAAGCTACAGGCAAGCTACATATGTTGCTCCATACCAGTAATTTCAAATCAGGAGTTGTCTATAGAAATCGGTGAATTTATATATTTTTCTAAAAATCAAGTTATTCAAAAGTTTTTTGGTATATCACGAGAAAGAAGAACATGAAGACAACTATATATACTTCTATGGAAATTCATTTACAGTATTTAGTTCCATGTGTGACACATGAAGGCAAAGCCAGAAAGCTGAAGTAACACAAAAATCAGGAAGACATGTTTTGGCTTAACATCTTAAAAACAGAGTTACACAGAAGAGGAGTTAGGGGAGTGTGCTGACCTATAAAAACAACTATAACAACTAACAACTATAACACAACTACATTGATATTATGGCAAACAGGCATTTTCCTGTTAGATGATTTCCAATCAAACTAGATTTTGCCAATATTGATGTTGAGTATTGATGACAAAGACAAGTTTAAAAACTCAAGATGGGCAGTGACAAGTTTTCAAAATCTATTCTTTTGAAACACACGTTTTTGTTACTGAAACAAGGTATTTGATTGACCAAGATGTTTTTTTATTTTATTTTATTTATTTATTTAATTTTTGTCTTCCCCTGGTTAACAGGTTTACAGCAAGGTATTTGGATGTTTCATCAGAGCATTCAAAACCTATCAACCTCTTCTTTCTGCCATCAAAAAACAATATGAAACTAATTTAGGTAAGCTGGCTACCTCCATGTTAATTTTACCATGCCAATTTATCAGACTTTTTAAATTTTGTATCTATTCACCTAAAGTTTTTCATTATAAATCTGGGAAAAAGTCAATAATGTATAAGTATATTTTACCACAAACAATTAGTATTCATCTCATATATGCTTTGTTTATATTGGTTTGTGTAGATGTATGCCAACTTTGCTAAAACAGAGTAACCTTTTTAGCTTTACATAAAGTAATCTAAATTCTCTTTATATAATGTTCTCGTTTCTGACATTTAGGATTTGATAATAACATACCGATAAACTGTGATTAAGCTTTTGAAATGCTTTTATTTTAACTTGTTTGAACTTCTAACAAATTCCTGTAGTTATTCAGTATGTCCACATTTTGTTCAACGTTTCAGCGAATCAACAGGATCAGATCAGAGACCTGGAACCACTGCGATCCCGTGTGAGGCTGGTGACCGAGGAATGTGACCGCAGGATTCAGGCTCGATGGGGAGAAGAGCAAGCTGAAATCAAAAGCATGAAATGCCAGATTAAGCAAATGAAGAAGGAAATTGAAGAAGCAAAGGAGAAAGAACAAACAATGCAGATATTGGTATCTAACAAATTGGTTAAAAAGAACATTTTCTGGTTTTTAATCAATCTATTTTATGTGTTCTTTTGCTCATTTGTTAATCCTGGGACATTTTATCTATGGAGTTTTCATGTTTTCTGTGTGATCACCTGTTAGTGCTGCAATAACAAACTAACAACAGTATTGATTTTTATTTCTAATCCAATCCCCATGAAGAACATAATAAAAGAAAACATCTCATTCTCAATTACATAAAAGATGCCAATCAAACCTATTGATAAAACAACATTTGGACAGAATAACAATAATACACCACATTTAACTGAATTATATTTCTTGTCAGATGCAAAAGTTAAGTTTTTCTTTTTCTCTTCAGTTTCTGAAAGTGATTTATTTATTCGTTCAAGGTGGACCATCTCCAGTCAGAACTGGGCAAACAGTACGTCCAGTACAAAGAGGAGTGTGATGCTCGAAAAATGCTGATTTGGCAGCTCAATGACCTGATGAAATGTTCAGGAAAAGAGGAAGATGTGACCAATGAAAAGACTGGTGAAACATTCTTTTTTATTCATTCTTCATTCATCCTGTGGGTATTTTTCAAGAATATGTTTGACATCTGATCATAAATAGAATATTTACCCAGTATATTTAACGTTGTCATAAATTAACTCATTAAATGCTGAGCTTCTTTACAACACATAAATCAGAATCATAATGTATTCAAAGATTTGTGCTTTTGTTGGTGTATAACAGACCATGAGGACCCTGTGCAGCTGCATCTTGCCCTTAAAGTTTGTCGGGAAGATTTAACCAAAGCTCAGGAAGAGCTCACCACGCTCAGAGCAGAATACTGGGATGTTGTACCCCGACGTGACTGGGATGCCCTGGAAGAAAATCACAAACAAACACTAGCACAGGTTCCTCATGCATGCACATACTGTGCTATATACTGTGAACTATACACATTATATAGAAGTGTAATTTGAAAGGCACATACATATAAATGTAAGAAAACATTAATTTGTAAAAAAAAAACAGATTGTGTCTCTTTTTCAAATATAACAAGTAATAGTGTTATTGCAAAGTTGATTTTTTTTTTTTTTTATTCTTTCAAGCCTGAAGGGTTAGTTGACTTATTTTTATTCTTCAGTTGAAGACATTGCAAGGAGACTTTGACCTTTTAAAGACCGAGTATCACACCCTGCTGGAGGTCCAAAAGAGAGACAAAAAGCAGACCAGCCTACAGGCTCCTTTCAATGTAAAGGTACTGTACATATAGTGTCCTAACCAGAATTCATTAGGTGTTACATGTTTTGCTCCTGATCATAAATATACAAACATGTACATCTGAGAGTGATAAGTTGTGTGTTAATCCTGTCCTAAATTTTTGATAATGTAAGAAAGTGTCTATTTGTACGTTTGCCGTACTTACAACCCCCGGTGCTATTGGTACGTCTACCTAAGTACATGTACGTAGCATCTTAGGTTTAGGTTAAGGTTTAGGGTTGGGTTATGACCCTATATCGCAACAATTTTTAGTGTTAGGGTTAGAGTTAGGTTTACAGTTTGGTTTAGTCTTAATCACATGACCTAAACTGGCCAATGACTGACCTATCACATGATCCAAACTGGCCAATGAGGGGCGCTGTGTATGGATAGAATGTTGGTATATTGATACGGCAACCGTATGGATAGCCACTGCCATAATGTAATGTCCTGCATGATAAAGTGGATTTTTATTTTTGATTGACAGCTGCAGACTTTACTTTATTGTAAATTATGTAAAATAAATGTAAAAAATAACATAACTGAATAGCTTTTATCTTATGTTTCCTAAGGAGGATCATGCTTCTGAAATGCAAAGCCTGGCACAGTCCAACCTTAAGGATTCGTTAAACCCTGGAAGTGACATGCTCTGTTTACAGGGGTCTAGGTGATACAAATATAGACGCACATAAGCCTGTATATGTGTGTGGTTTGAGTAAAGTCTATGTGGTTTTTATAATGTAATTTGTCTTGTCTTTTTTACAGAGAAGTCGTGAAGACAGCTAAGTTGGATGAGGAGGGGGCAGAGAGTGAAACCTTTTCTCAATGTGAAGCACAGTGCCATCTCTCTTCTGTTTGATTCAGGAAATGATGCTGATTTTCATTGACAATGGAAGCATTTCTGATGTTGAGTTTGGGATTTTTCACATTTCAATATTTGATCATCTCTTTTCATATTTTAAAAAATGCATTTGCTTACTCATAATATGGAAGTACCATATTGTTTGCTTCAGTCAGTCAGCTGTAAAGATATAAATTTGTATACATATATAACCACTGCTTAAAATATTTAATGAATGAATAAATACTTCTTCTTCTTTAAAAAAAAAAAAAAAAAATGATTTTATTGAAAATGTCATTGCTGTCCATGAGATTGTGATTGAGTGGTTTCTGGTGACAACTTGGTTGGCTTCAACAATTGTCATTTTAAAGAATTAGACTAAATAAATACATTTGATATATTCTTCTTTTTCTTCTATACTTCAAAACAATTTTTGATTGTGCAAGAGTTGTGGGATATAACTTAGGTAACACCAATGTAGTAATACATTTGCTTTAAAATAAAGATAAAATCCTACTCCTACCAGCCACAGACCTCATTCTTCTCTGTCTCTCTAGACATAATTCATTTATAAAGTTTGGAGAGTTGAGAGAGGAAGGACAGAAAAATATATAAGCGTATGGAGCCAGCTATGAAGATTTCTCCTGTGTGAGAACATTTAGATTTGCTAAATTTAACATTATTTCAGATTCATTGGGTTTGCTTCTCAAGAACTGTATTTTTCATGGTTTATCATTCTACACAAAGGTGAGGGTTTCATTGAGAACCAAGGAATTGGGGCACAACAACACCTCATTCATGTTAAGGCAATACTGTGCCTTGCAGGAGAATAAGGAGGAAGCTGGAGCTTCACCAAGTCAAGGTAAGTCATTACAATATTACAAATGCACTATAACAATTTATCATGTTTACTTTTGTTTATTGTGTAAATAAAGACAGGTAACAGACACTGTATTTACTTTCTTGCACCGAAACGCAGCCATACAATGTTGTGAACGATGTTGGATTCAAGACAATTGTGTCCCAACTAGATCCCCATTACGTTCCCATTGCGAGGCAGCTATGTATGTACGTGTGCATGCATAAAACAAATGAGTACATTATTGTATGTCTCAGAATTCAGCACTGTTATTTCTATAAAAAATGAATACAATCCCCTGTTCTGTACAGCAATGTCCAAGTTACACAAGCATTTTCAGTGGATTCGCTATTTTCTTGGATAGACAGAAAAAAAACATAATTACACAACCTGAAATATCATATAATAGTATTTTTTGTGAAATTCTTTTTTGTAAAAAATATGTTATTATACACAAATGAGATAATTTATGTAGTGAAATTATTTGGTCCTACATTTCTCGACCCATGTGGCTCTGATGCCTATGATGTTTCGTCATCTCAACGTCACTACTATCCATCTATTCTATATCTATTGACTAATAACTGTTTCTAACAACGCGTAATATCACGAGAATTTGCAATCAAATTTGGATTAATATATTCATTTTTTAAAAGCTCCCTTAAACCCCATGTACACGAAGAGCTGCTTAGTGTTAATGTTTCACAAACAGCGCATTTAATCAGCTGTAGTTATTGTGAAAAGTCAAAATCCAAGAAACAAAGAATAGTAGCGTTCGTTATTTAAAAAAAAAAAAAAAAAAAAAGACTACTATTCCCACAATCCACTGGGCCGCATACGGCGTTGCCTGCGTGCTGACGTAACTGAGCGGACACTGCGCTGGGCGTTCGTGCAGCCGGCCTCGGCATTTGAGAGAGGTAACTTTTATTACTTGTCTTTACGCTGCCCTAGCACGAAATAGTGAATGAAAACAACTGTCAAAACAATGAATATTAGTTTAGCCCTGTCGTTGAAGTCGGTTAACGCGGGATAAGTAGATAAATCGGCTGCTCCCGCCCGGTTTGAGGCTAACATCGGGCACGCCTATGAAGGGTAGCTACTCCGGGATTCAGGAGCTGCCTGTTTGGGCCCAGATTATTTTTAGCTACAACGCCAGTCCAGCAATCCTGGCGAACTGCCTGCTGATGTAATCTATCAGTGGTCTCACACTGCCTGACGAAAACACTCCGCTGCTTTATTAACTTCTCCCAGCAGCACGAGCTGAGTTCATGCTAGCAAAGTTGACCGCTCACGCGCTAGCTGTAGGCGCGCTAGTTTTGCTAACAGCAAACTGCCTTTATAGTATTAAAGCATCTAACCACAGCTGTAGTCTGTTGCTACTACCTCTCCATTAGCGGTAAACTATGCACAGGGCAGCTGGAGGTTCCCGCAACAGGTCAGGATTCCTGGCGTGTTGTTTTAATGTTGCTGCTAACATTCACAGCGACCAGTGATCGCCGTGTATAGCAATGTAGGAACACGTGACTTGTGCTGTCAGTGTCACCAAGGCGGACACACGCGTTACTGCAGGCACAGCAAAACATCCTCATCACACACACCCCAGGGGCTTCCTCTGCATGGCATGAAGCGAAAAGAAAGTAAAAAGCTTGTCTTTTTTTAATTAAGTTTTAGTTTATTCAAATCAAAGAATAAAAGGCAAGGCAAATATATTTGTATAGCGCATATCATACACAGGGTTATTCAATGTGCTTTACATGATCACAAAGTGTAACAGAAAACATTTAACAGCTGAAAAAACAATTAGAACATTAAAATCAGCAGTGAAAATATTAAACATGCTCAACAACTCCCTCTCAATCATACGCAGCAGAGAAAAAGAGTGCCTTTAACTTGGATTTAAAAATGTTCACATTGGATGCTGACTTCAGCTCTGCTGGCAGTTTGTTCCACTTGTTTGCAGCATAACAACTAAAAGCAGCGTCACCATGCTTGCTGTGAATCCAATGATCTTTGATATATTCTTGTGTGTGTATGATTCAACACAAGTAAACTCAGAAGTGCCTCCTTTAAAAACAAACAAAACAATTTGCAAACCTTGCATGTTACATGCTTAATTATACTCCCTCATAGCATTAATAATACACAGGCATAATTCTTAATTAAAAAAAAATAAAAAATACATATTCCTATTCTATGCCTTTTCCTGGGATAATTCTCTCACTTATGACATGTAATCAACGTCAAACATTCTATACGTTGAATAAATGTATATGCTGAAAATAGAAAACACCACATCTGCTTCTGAAGGCGGTTTGATGTATGCTTGGCTTTGGTCCAACATTTTAGATTGTGTGAGTTTGAGGTAAAGCATAAAGAACAAGTGAAATAGACAATGAATTATGTTTACAAATTGTTTTATGCCAGTGTCTTTACATTATGCATGATAATCTAAAAACTGAAAAAGTAATTGGCAGAAGCCGAAATCTTATTTTTTGTCAACCCTGTACAATCACATCAAATAACCAAGAATATTATGATTCCAAAAAGCGAAGAGAAGTACAATTAAGTGACTTAACATTTGAGTAATTCCATGTAGTATTTCAAAGTTAAGTTTATACTCTATTATTTGTAAGACATTTTTTTATTTCAATGTTTCAGTTCATTTTATAATTCTTTCCATAATTTTTACCTCTGAAAAAGAAGCACATCTGTATTTCAAGTATGTCTTTGCTTTACTTGTTCAGTGATACAAATACTCAATAAAAATTACATTTTGAGTTTGTTATGCCATTCGAAACAATACTTTTATTGAACCTGAATTGCTTCCCTTGGTGCAAAAAAAACAAAAAACAAATAAAATCACAAAATATGACAACTTGGTATATTTTTTTAAATTATTTTAAAACAAAACGATAATGTGCCTTTACAAAAGCCAGTGCTAAAAATGATACTTAAAACACAGGAGAGTCACAAAATTAAACATTTTCAGAAACATGACAATTTTTTATGAGTGCGATTGTATGAATTGTATTTTGGGAGCTTCTGGTGTAAATTGCTTCACTTTAAAAAAGCTTCTTAGCTTTAAAAAGAGAATAAAGCACATTTATTACATTGGTTTGATTGTTACTGTGGTTTATAATGTTAACACTGCCTGGTGTTTTGAATATAAAGAAAAGTAATAACTCCCATAAATAATCACACGGGCCTGTTCAATAAATTAATGTTTAATAAACTGAAACATTATTGTCTTGTCTCTAAGAAGCAGCTTTATTGGATTTATTATTTAACTGGTTTGTGCAGTGATATGTTTCCTGGTCCCACTCGGCCTGTTTGACCCACTTTCCCTTTCCACTATCTCAGATCGTGTTGCCGGGTGATTCAGGATGGGGGACCAGACTCCTCTGTGGGAGCAGATAGGATCCAGCTTTGTGCAGCACTACTATCAGATGTTTGACTCTGACAGATCACAACTTGGATCCATATATGTGAGTGTAGAACGTAATGCCCTTTATTGTGATTATACAGTTGTACAACGACATTTGAGAGCTTCCGCCTTTCATTGCAGCGGACACCAAATAGTATAAGTTTAGGAAAATAATCAATTAACCTAAGTTTAATATAAAATTTCAATGTGTGATTGCCTTATATAGAAATATAAAAAGGAATTCATTAGGTATTGATTACCCTTATTTTTAAAGTATAAAAGCTATATCATCAGGTCCAGGTTGGAATAGTTGACTTTTCTCTTCATATTTGATTATTTTTAATTGAATTAGAAAATCTTTGACTTTTGTTTACTCAGAGAAGTGTTTCGTTGATTGCTAGTTAATAACTGAATATTGACAATTCAAGCCAATGGTAGTCATTATCCCATTGTGTCAGAATTGCTTGATCGTAACTACTGTCTGCAAAACAAATTTCACTTTTCCCATGCTGTTTTTATGTTATTTTACTCCACAACAGGCAAATTGTGTTTCACAATCACTGCGGGTTATTTATTTAGTTCAGGGATGGATATATAAATTATATTGCTGTGACTGCCAGTTTAACAAGTGTAATCTTTTGGCCCCCTTTTTGAAATTCCTGGTTCTGCTGGAGATTTCTTCCTGTTAAAGGGGAGTTGTTTCTTCCCACTGTCGCTGATGTTTGTTCATGTGAATTTGTTGGGTTTTTTCCTTTTTATTACAAATTTTATACATTGCTAGCGCTTTGAGATAACAGTTGTTGTAATTAGTGCTATATAACTAAAGTTGAATTGATTTATTTTTTATCGTAATATTGTTTTTTTGGGATTTGATGTGGCTTTTGACTTTGCCCACTATCTTGTTTTCCATTTCTTCCCACTCAGATCGATGCCTCATGCCTTACATGGGAAGGGCAGCCCTGTCAGGGAAAAAGAGCGATTGTTGAGAAACTCACTGTAAGTGTTTCTGTAAACTTGAGTTTTGAAAGTGTGTGCGCACAATACGTACTCTACTGCTGTTTCAAGGTTGCATTAATGTAGATTTTTTTTTGTTGGTTGGTCTCTGTGTGGCAGAGTCTCCCCTTCACAAAAATCGCCCACAGTATAACGGCGCAGGACCACCAGCCGACTCCAGACAACTGCATCTTGAGCATGGTTGTAGGACAGCTTAAAGTGAGTAGCAATGCGAATAATACAATATGTCAGAGTATGGTAACAGTTGTTCTTACATGATAAACTCAAGCTATAACATATGTCAAATTGAATGTAAAAAATGTTTCAACTACTTTATGTATCACTTTCTTATTTTGACTGTCAGAGCTAAAGCACAATTAAGAATCAAGATATTTGTAATGTACACAGCACATAAATAGTAGATTAGAATCTAATAAAACTGTTATTGTCATAAGGTCAGTAGTAGAGTGGATTGTCCTATAACCTAAGTGTTGGCAGTTTGAATCCCTCTCTATCCCAGTCATTGCTGTCTTGACCGTTGGCAAGGCACTTTACCCACATTGTCAAAGTCAGCTTTATTGTCGTTTCCACTACATGTACAAGACATGTAGAGATTCTAAATTACTTTCTCTCCACCCCACATATTTACAAACACAAAAACACGACAATGTAGAATATATACATTATAAAGACAGGACAACAACAACACAACAAGTATTTACAGTGAGAGTGCAGATATGAATATGAAAATAAATATATAAATATAAATATTGTATCATAGAGATACGAATTGCGCATGAATGTTGGTGGACATCAGAGGGGGTCATAGCAACCACGTGTCTGTCAGTATGCTCCATGGCAGCTGTGGCTACATGCAGCTTATCAATGAATATTGGTTTCTGTAACGTGTATTCCAGGGTTCTCACCAGTGCAGTTGAGTGTCATAACAAGTCCATAATAAAAGCTACAATTAAAAACAACAACAAAAAAAAACATGTTTTTTTAATGCAGCATTGTTATACTATATGATGCACATACTTTAGTGTGTGCATGCAATATGTGTTTAAGCCTGAATATCTTCTGTTTGTCTGCAGGCAGATGATGACCATATCATTGGTTTTCATCAGTGTTTCATCCTGAAGAACATTAACGATGCATGGGTGTGCACCAATGACATGTTCAGGCTTGCCGTTCACAACTTTGGCTAACCAGCATCTCAGTTCTGGTGGACAGGGGTGAGGCCTTGGTAAAGGGCACTGGGAGATGAAGCATGGCTCATGGAGGAAGAGGAGGAGAGAAGGGTGGAGTTGAAGAAGGAGAGTAGAGCACTCTTGTCTTCCTCTTGCAGTCTTATTTATGCCTTGTTGGCAAAAAAAAGGCAAACACCGGATTGTATGTGGATTTTTTCAGACCAGCCCAGTCAATTGAACTGCAATGTGTTTTTTTTTTTTTTTTTTTTTGCTGAGAGCCAGCTGACCTATCAGATGCCCCTGTCTGCTTCTCTGCTGATCTGCATGATGCTGGAATTCCACGTTTCAATATCTGAACTCAAGCTACCAGAAGGACAAACAACTGACCGATGCCATTAATGTGTACCCTGTCCTCCCTTGTTCTTTACTCTGACTCATTTTGCTCTACTGTTGACTTCATTACTGTCAGCTCAGCTCTGTTAGCACTGCTGTTGACTGGTTTGTAGATCTACGTTCAGGTTTTAAGTTGCTTATTCTGTTTCGACTTATGTTTGTTTTTAGATTCAGCTTCTCTGTTTAGATTCAACACATTTTGAGCTTAAGTAGTTTTCTCTTTCTCCTCACAACATTAACACCACCATGGTTCCCTCCAACAGGCCATGTTTTGCACTTGCAAACCAAAGAATTTTGGGGTTCATGAAGTTTGCCGTGGTTTTTCTCCCCCTCTGAAATTATGCTTTCATGCTGTCCTTTTCTTCTTTTTTTTAATGCGTTTGACAGTAATCATAGACTACAGCCACAATACACAATAAAACCTGGACATTTTTCTTATCAGTGTGGTCTTGTTTTTTTTTTTTTTGTTTTATATTACAGTAAGATGTGTCGTTTTGTCTTTACTACAAAAAGTAGGGGGGGATAGAACAGCCTAAAAATCAGTGTAAGGAATTGGCTAATGCTTAACGGGTAAGAAAATAGTTAAACAGTCAATTTAATATATATATATATATTCTATCCACATTGGCAATCCATCTATGCTATAATTTACAAGTAACTTTTAATTAGGAATTCTCATCTAAATTTAAATCATGCAGTTTCCTCCCATTGTTCATAGATGTGTATGTTTGATTAAATGACGATTGTATGTAGTTAAATCTATGGATGATGAAAAGACTGACACCACATGTTCTTGCTATTTTGTCACGTTCTTAATTTACTTTTGCTTTATCAACAGACGTACAGCCATAGTCTAGTGAAAAATCTGTGAGTCATAGAGTCCCTTTGACTCCACTGTGGATGTTCATTGCACAGATCCAGTTTTCTTACAAAAGAATCACATACAAAACAACTGATTATATAACCTCAAAAGCGTTTCGCTGGCCCGGGTATATTGAATTACCTTGGCCTGAACGCTAGAGACAGTCCTGCTGGAAATATAATTTCCATAATAAATAATGCCGTTAACAGCATCACAACGAGTATTTTGGTAGAGGTGACGAAACAAAAATGGTTCTCTGCAGAAATTGTGTTTACTGTAAGTAAAACACAAATTAATTTTCAGGTAGGAACCAATTATTACAACACGGAGCCAGATCGCCGCGTACGTGTCGGAAGTTTAGACGGTTGCTGTGGTTGAACAGAAACAGCATCGCATCAAATCACTTGAGCACATTATTCCCCTAAATTCAACCCGGTCTCCCCTTTTCCCTCACCCATGGCGTCCAACACAAACATTGATATCGAGGATGCGACCCAGCACCTCCGTGACATCCTGAAACTCGACCGTCCCGGTAACGGCGCCGGTAAGTGTTTATCAAGAAGCGAGCAGCGGCTGCGCAGCGTTTAGGCCGCGGACGCTAAAGCCGCGTTAGCTGGACTTGCTAATCAGACCAGCTGCTGCTGCGCTAGCACTTAGCCTTCAACAGCTTCACTTTCGTTTAAAGATACAACTCAGGAGCTGGTATGTGTGTCGATAGCGATAAATGTGGCTTTTCAGTTTTTGTTCAGTGTTAGTTTAGTCGCCCTCTGATAGGCGAGAAATGTTTCTGAGCTAGCTGAAGTGTATGTCCATCTTTAGTCGATTGAAAACATTGTAACATGGTTTGGCGAACAACGAGTAATTTCAAGCTTATATAACGCACGGGAATGTATCAAATCTGCTAAACTAAGACACTTAGGGTTAGTTTTTAATCAGTATAATTAAGAACACATTTGTTTCATGGATGCCAATTAAGTCGAGTTCACCTAAGGTTTTTGTTTTTAAATGCGTAGAAAGGTATTTGCTGTAGCTAACAGTCTGTCTTTAACTTTACCAGTTTAATTACACTTACCTGCAGTGAATGTGCTAATGTCTATCAGCTAAAAGTTATATATATATATATAAGTGTTAAAGAAACGAATTGAACTAAAATCCCATCTCACGATACTGTGCGGAGGAATTATAAAGATGAGTTATTCATTATTTCTTTAATAGTATCTATGTAAAATATCTATATAATATACACTGGAAATTGGTTGAAGGATTTATGTATTTTGTATTAATATGTTATTATCATGCTTTTGTAATTAAAAATCTAGGCCACCAAATATATATATACGTTTTGTCACATTTACCAAAAATTAAGTGCTTTATTTGACCTAAATTGGTGTGGCACACTCTAGATTTGTGGTATATTATGTTTTTGTTATATGCAAATATTCTAATATTTGTGCAAAGGTATTTTATGGTGGAAGTTTGTGAGATAGAGTACACAGGAATACTTGTGGCTCACTGTTTTATATAAGAATTTGAGTAAGTATACCTGACATAATGATTACTAATCTCTAGTGGTTTTTGCGGAGCTGTTGTCATGGGTTTTTTTGGTCTGTTGGAAACCCACAGATGAAAGAATGAATTTGCAAAACAACTAAATGTGAGTGAGGTTATGACTTTTTGGGCACACACTTTTATACGTGGTATCACAGAAGGACACCACAGAATATAAATGTGGGGAGGAAGATTGATTTCCCCCCTGGTGAAATTTGCAAAAAAACGAACAAAACAAACTACTTTCAGTAAATAAATAACTGCAATGGCACATGTGTTGACAGAAGAAAATGTCTATAGATGCGTTAAACGTACCCATAGCCCCCGGGACTATGAGTATGACCGATGACGTTACTGGAAGGTAGGGTTAGGGTTAATCCGTAACGTGGGTTAAGGTTTGTTTGTAACGTGGGTTAGGGTTAGTCCGTAACGTGGGTTAGGGTTAGTCCGTAACGTGGGTTAGGGTTAGTCCGTAACGTGGGTTAGGGTTAGTTAGTCTGTAACCTGGGTTAGGGTTAGTTAGTCTGTAACGTGGGTTAGGGTTAGTTCGTAATGTAGATTTTGGTTGGGGTTAGTTAGTCCGTAACGTGGGTTAGGGATTGTCAGTCCGTAACGTGGGTTAGGGATTGTCAGTCCGTAACGTGGGTTAGGGATTGTCAGTCCGTAACGTGGGTTAGGGATTGTCAGTCCGTAACGTGGGTTAGGGATTGTCAGTCCGTAACGTGGGTTAGGGTTTGTCAGTCCGTAACGTGGGTTAGGGATTGTCAGTCCGTAACGTGGGTTAGGGATTGTCAGTCCGTAACGTGGGTTAGGGATTGTCAGTCCGTAACGTGGGTTAGGGATTGTCAGTCCGTAACGTGGGTTAGGGATTGTCAGTCCGTAACGTGGGTTAGGGATTGTCAGTCCGTAACGTGGGTTAGGGATTGTCAGTCCGTAACGTGGGTTAGGGATTGTCAGTCCGTAACGTGGGTTAGGGATTGTCAGTCCGTAACGTGGGTTAGGGATTGTCAGTCCGTAACGTGGGTTAGGGATTGTCAGTCCGTAACGTGGGTTAGGGATTGTCAGTCCGTAACGTGGGTTAGGGATTGTCAGTCCGTAACGTGGGTTAGGGATTGTCAGTCCGTAACGTGGGTTAGGGATTGTCAGTCCGTAACGTGGGTTAGGGATTGTCAGTCCGTAACGTGGGTTAGGGATTGTCAGTCCGTAACGTGGGTTAGGGATTGTCAGTTCGTAACGTAGGTTAGGAATTATTAGTCCGTAGCGTGGGTTAGGAATTATTAGTTCGTAACGTAGGTTAGGAATTATTAGTTCATAACTTAGTTGAGGCGGACGTACAAGTAAGTAACCTCTCATTGGCCAGTTTAGGACACGTGGTGCACCTATCAGGTGACCTAAACTGGCCAACGAGGGGCACTGCGTATGCTTAGAGTGGCAGTCTATGGACTTGTTTAACGTATCCATAGCCACAGCCTTTACAGAATAATGGTAAGGAAGTAGAATGCTTCACTGTAGAATATGCAACAAGTGGTAAATCACAGCTCTTATTCAATGCCGTCCATCTGAACCTTAGTGCAGCTGTTTTTACATCAGTTCTTCGAATGGCCTAAAAATGCTGAAGAAATTCTTCAAACGGATATAAAATGTTTTTAAAATGTCCTTTGTGGAGCAAAACAATGACTTTACACCAATGTAATATTGTTTTAAGAAGACAATGTATTTTGTACCCTCATATGCTCAGTTGTAACAATAGTGAGTAAATAAATAAGTATTTTGAATTTAACTTGTGCCCTGTTGTGCTGTAAATGAGCGTAATCAAACATGAAAGCATAATAGCACTACGCTTGATTACGCTATTATGATTTCATGTTTTGTTTTTTATGTGTACATTATCCACAATGGCCATTGCTGCTAATACCTCCTGCAAAGCCTGCCAAAGCCAGACTCTTTTCTCCCACTAAGTGGTGGTTGTGTCTTGCCTTATCCGATACTCTAACTGCACTCATCCATTGACAAGTTCATCCAAATTTACATTATACTGTTAAGCTTGCTAATTTTTAGGTTCAGTGTTTGTATTTACAATATCATGACAAATATCCTCAGATGTTTTTCTGAAACGGTGTTGAATGTTTTTTCTGGATTTTTCTGGCATTCTTTTACAATTTTCACATCCAATGTTGTTATGGAGATTCAGATAATACAAAAGGGCACTGTCATCATTTTTTGATTAATAGGGATGGTCGGCGTGATGTCTCTTCTGGGTCATGACTGCTCACTAAAAACAAACCTTCAGAATATTCATCCACTGTTTGATGCTAATTTATGATGATGAAAGGTCAGCAGTAAAGTCCAGTAGCTTTGATCAACTGGCTGACTGAAAGCAGCAGATGACTTTTGACAGAAACGTGTGTTTGTTTTCACCGAGCTGCGCCATGACCTGTACGGAAACCTCACTTCTGGTTTACATTTGGACCAAAACAATGTTTTAGCCAGTAAATACTGTTTTTTTTTGTTTTTTTTTTTTGTATAAAAGTGAGTGTCTTGGACAAATGTCCTCTTTCTTTGTTCTCTGTAGATTCTCAACCAAGTGAAGGTCAGAGAAAGCACTCCTTTAATGGAGAGCTGAACGGGTTATTAGGTGTAGGCCTGCTAGGAAACCCCGATCGGACCACCATGTCTGAATCCACGTGCCCCATTTCCACAGACCTCTGCAGTGCTCAGGAGAGTCAAAAAATGTGAGTATGTGTCTCTTCTGTTTTTCCACTGCCTGTGCTGAATGATGTGACGTGTCAAGATATTGTCATTTGGAAGAGGAAAAAAAATCAAGAAAATAAAAATGGTCTTTTCCTTCACAGCTGCCTTTCTGGTGACGATGGTTCCACTTGTATCCCCATTACCTCTACCAATGTGGAGATTGTAGCCAGTCAAGACTCTAGCATCAACAGCAAGGCCCGAGGTAGCAATAAGGTAAGGAAACACTGGTTTTATGTTAAGGACACATTAGTGAATAATGTTTTCCCTTATCAAAACCACAATAACCATCACAACAGTATCATATCTGTATCTCACTGTTCAGCACTTTATTTTGGCCAGGATAATAAATGTGTGAATGTATGTTTTATTCAGGTGAAAATCCAGCCAGTTGCCAAGTACGACTGGGAACACAAGTATTACTATGGCCGACTGATTGCAGTGTCCAATGCCTTCCTGGCTTATGCCATTAGAGGTGAGTGTCGTACAGATGTTGTCTATTAAAGCTCCTACATTTTAAAAAGGTTGTTGAGCCTAAAAAATCTTTAACATGACAACATTTTTTTTTAATATCACTAACTTCCTTTTGATGTTAGTGATAGTCCTGCAAAGTCTTTCAGAATCTGGGCCTCAAATCAAAAAGAGTGCCTCAGTTCACTTTTAAAGTAATGTAAAACATTTTCTTTAATGATGAGAATTTGCTGCATGTGTTTGGACTGCTTCAGCTTTTTAAGGCAAAGATTTCTTGTATTTTGAAATGTATTTGGACATTCCTTTCAATAATTAAGTTCAAGTGTTATAATCACCTGCATGCCCACAGGTGTGTAACATAATGCATCATGACACTAGTGTATGAAGCAATGTCCTTCAGATAGGAATGACTTTGAATTGAGGAGGAACTTGATTAACCAGCAGAATCCTGACTTCAACCTAATTAAACATCTTTGGAATGAATTAGATGGTATTAAAAATGTATAATAGATCAAAAAAGAGATGTAAAGTACAATAAAGGAATTATTAAAAAATACCTTTTAAATGTACATACCATTTTACATGTTAAGGGTGTTGAAAAAAATTGATTTGACAATATATTCGCTTCAAAATGCATCCATATCAATTTTTTGGTTTTTTTTATGTTTTTTTTTTTAATCTTTTATTTAACCAGGAATGTCTTTTCCACTGCAGGAGACATTGTAACTGCACAAAGAAGTGCTGAAACCTGGGCATGTTGACCAGCTTGTGTTTTTTCAATAAAATCTAAAAAGAAAATACTAACTTTCTGAATTTATTTGTTGTTCTAGGCATATACCTCAGTTAAGTTGCACTGAAGTCAAAGTTGGTTTAAAAGCCACAGGCAAATTGTATGTTATTTTTTTTAATTTTAAGTTGTTGGCACATGGCATATTAAAGCCAATGTTTTGAGTGTAATATATGCCAACAAAAATATATTTCATACATATTTTTCTCATGCAGGTGTACAAATTTACAGATTAGTTATTTCTTAAGTCATATATTAAAAAGAAAATCGCAATAATCGCCTTATACTTTAATATCGAGATATATCGGATTGTATCTTTTCATGACCCACACACACCCCTAGTACATGTAAATACAGTAAGTGGTTATATTTCAAATGAAATATAACAAAACTATATGAATATTTTCACTGAATATATTGAACAAGGATAAAATGCACAAATTAAAAGCCAGAGTAAATGAGTAGGACTTGAGTCATTCTCTCTTCTACCTGCATAGCAAAAGTTTAATGTTATGAAATTAAGAAAAATCTTAACTCTTGTCTATACCACATTTATGTTTGTTCTACAATTGTTGTCATTATCCTTTGTAACAATCACTATTTTCTGTCTTGTTATTATAATGTAACCTGTTATTGCACTGGGTGCTTTGATTTGACTTCTCTCTGTTTTAAACATTTCTTTTCGTAGGAGCCAACAACCACGCTATGATTCGAGTCCTGAGCCTTGGTTTTACGGAGCGCTCGCTGCTGAAGGGCTTTACTGGTGCCGTCACAGACCTGGCGTTTGCCCACCTTGACTCATCTCTGTTGGGTTGTGTAGATGAAGCAGGAAATCTGATGGTGTGGCAGCTCACATGCACTGACGGCAAGATACTGTATCCTCACATGGAGAAAAACCGAGATGCGATCGCAGCGGGATGTGCACAGTTATCTTCAAATGATTTGTGATTTTACTGTTTTATCTTCACACTTTTACGTCCTCTGAAACTAGTCTCTCAGTGTTTTTCTTGACCAAAGCTTTATTTAGAGACGAGATTGTGATTCATGTTCAACGTCCAGAAGACACTCCGCTTAACTCCCACCGTCGCCTCATCTGGTGCCCCTTCATTTTGGACGACACCGAGGAGAACCAAGATGACATCAGCCAGACTTTGGCCCTTCTTCATGAAGACAGGGTACCAGTGCCCCTCACAGCAATGCATGTCACAGCTAGCTTAAAAACAAGCAGAAGTTTTTTGGGATAAAACTAGCTTCATTGTTGATTTGTCATTCAGGATTTTAATTGATCATGAAGGTGAGACAGTCAGCAAGAATTTGGAGGGTGGAGGATCACCTGCAGCATCTCTGTTAAAAGGATGCATTTTTTTTTTTTTTTTTTTTTTTTTTAAAGGGTTAACTGGATGTGAGGGAGGTTGACAAAAAAAACACTTTTCTTTCTTTTGATAGTCTTTGGATTGTTGTGCAGTTCAGTCTTAAATCTTACAACACGGTCTTGATGAAACTTGCAGCTCTTTTTTTTTTCTTTTTTTTTTAGACCGTGATGAACTGTGGTTTTAAAAGGCTGATATGAAATAGAGCTGGTTGTTTAAATTGGTTGATGCTGACAAAGGCTTGGAGATGACGCATAAAATCCAACCTTTTTTGCTTTAACAGTGATCTCGACTGTTTTTTTTTTTTTTACATAACCAAAAAATAATAAGAATTAAAATAAATCTTGTCATATACGGCTTTCATAATTTAAACATAGGACTGATCTCAAGAATACAGATGGATTAGTGCACTTTTCCCTTTTATAATTCTATAATCACATTGATTTACGGTATGTACGTTGATGTTCTTTGAGTCAAATAACAAATGTGTTCTCCCTATTTTAATGTTGTCCTCCTTCAGGCAGAGGTGTGGGACTTGGAGGTCCTAAAAGCCAACCACAGCAGTTGGCCAGTGGACGCCTCAGAGCTCAAAGACGGTCTGATCACGATAAAGGGACATATGCAGGTACGATATAAGATCAGAGGAAAAAGAACATTATTACAATTATGGTCATTTGAAATACTCCTTACTTTAATTACACTGATGTGCTTTTAGCTCGACTAGATTTAAAAGCTGTATAACGGCTCAAAAGGCTGAGATTCATTCGTGTGACTTAAAAATGAACTGCTTTTAAGACACTGAAAAAAAGAATCTGACTGAATTGTGTACCAGTAATCAAAAGATAATTGTGGATTGATAAAAGAGCATGTTCCCTGAGGCAGAGCATTCAGTTCCAATTTGCTATATTCCTTTAAAATGTAATTTCTAAAAAGTAAAATATTTCCAGGGACAACATGTATAAACTATTTAATGAAAGTAAGACTATATTTACAATGTCCTGAGTTTTAAAAACAATATATCCAGTAATTTTGCATATTCATTTTACAAATGAGTATGCTCACTGTTAATTATTTTTGTTTTTCCAGCGAGTTAGTGAAGGTGCACTGTCTCCAGATGGCACTGTGTTGGCCACAGCTAGCTATGATGGATATATCAAGTTCTGGCAGATATACATAGAAGGGGTACAGGACAAACCCAGGTAACTGACCCTGCTTTTATTTCTTTTCCTGTTTTTCATCCGTGTTCCTTATTTGTATTGTATTTGTTCTTATTTGTTTTAAATCTTCATAAGAATTAGCAAAGATTTTATTGAATTCACTCTGAATACATACATAGTTCTTGTGATTTACTTATTTAACATCAGGTCCTCCCCTTTTACTGTTAATTTTCCCAACAACTCAACAAAATAAGTCCGATTTGATTGTTTTTAAGAACTTTTTGTCAATCTGTGTTAATCAATATTGTTATAGTATTTGTTATCTGGCCTTTGTTTGTATTTACTCTTGGTGTAAGTTTTCAATTAAGGAAAGAAAATCAGTGTTATTTAAATCTATGATGGAAAATGATTAGTCAATGAAACTACCCCGGGTCTTATGTTTCACTTCTTTTCTTTCCAAACTCTGACTCTTTAGATGTCTCCATGAACTCAGGCCCCATGGAGGACATCCTGTCTCCTGCCTTCTTTTTTGTGACAACCACAAGAGACAGGACCCCGAGTATGTACACAGATATGCATCCAGCTTTTAGTGTTGTTTAGCAAGGGTCGACTGAGGACACTCTGTATGATTTAGTTTTGTTCATTTACTTTATTTATTTTTATCTGTCTTCTGTTTGCAGCGTTCCCTTCTGGAGGTTTTTGATAACTGGAGCAAATCAGAACCAGGAGCTAAAAATGTGGTGCACTGTGTCCTGGACCTGTCTACAAACAATCAGGTTTATACTTATTTAGTTTCTTCGCTTTGTTGGCAGATAATGACTTTGCTAAGGCAGGTTAATGGAGTGTGTGAAATGAATCGGTGAATTTGGCTTACATTACAATCCAAAGTGCTTTGAAACTAGTTTTGTAATCACTAAGAACTATATAAAATCCATGTAACATTTCAAATGTTAGTGTCAACACTATAGCAATGGTGTAATTCATGACTCGGTAGTAGGATTCAGACTTAAAGTGTGCTCTCCTTTTGTCATAGGTTCTCTCCCGATCCATTAAACTCCTCCACTCTGCCAAGTCTCAAGGCCAGTCTGGACCTCTCTGCAGAGTATTTGATCCTCACTGATGTGCAGAGAAAGGTCAGCAAACTGTTGATACTAAAAATGTACTAGAATTATCTCTTTTAAAAAAAATAAGCATCTGTATGTGAGCATTCTTATTGTTTTTAGGTGTTGGGTTCTGAATTAACCAGTTTCTGGCTCCATGTTATGAAAGTTTGCTCTTCATTTTGAGGCTGGTGTTTTTCTACAGGTTCTGTATGTGATGGAGCTGCAGCAGGACTTGGACAAAGGAAAAGCTAAATTCACAGCTGTGTCGGAGTTTCTTCTTACACATCCTGTGCTCAGCTTCGGCATCAGGGATGTGACCCAAAGTCGACTGAGACACACAGAGGTCCTCCCTGCAGAGGAGGAGAGTGAGACCATGACAACAGGTGTTTTCATTCACCTAAAAATATCCTAAATTAATTTTCATGTGGTCAATAACTATTCTGAATTTGTATGATATGAATACTCTTGTTTTGAATTGTTTTCAGAGGGCACCCAAGGACCCTCAGAGTCAAAGTCAGGGATCCAGATTAAGCTGTACTGTGTCCACACCAAGTAAGTCCTTTCTTCAGAATTAACTTAGTTATCAAAAGGGAAAGTGATTTTTGATGTCAAACAAGAGCATTTTGTAGTTAGTAACAATGGCTTGATTTGTTTCCAAAATTACACTATTTCGAGGAAAAAACTAAAAGGATACCATAGGAAATACTTATACCAGTGGTTTATTGTAATCATGCTTTAAATTGTCAAAATACAAATGTGTTTGTGCTGCTTAGAGCTAGAAATGATTAACGCCCTCTGTGACATAGACCATTTTTTCATTTGGTTGTGCCTTTTTATCCTTTTAGGAGTCTACAGGATGTCCAGATCTGGTTTCAGCCCCATGCAGCTTCTGTCTCAGCAGGTTTTCTACTGCACTCGGATTCCCAGGATGGATTTGGTAAACAAGTGTACCTTTAAACTAGAGCAAATTACAAGTGCTTATACGTTATTTCATGCTAAGAATCAGCCGCACTCATGGAATAATAACTTCTCTTTCTTACAAACAACGTTTAAATAAAATGTACTATTCTGTAAAGATTGATATTTTTGTGTGATCTGCTGAACACTAAAATACTTTTTTAAAAAAATGTGTTTACAGCTGTGTTTTCTGACCACCTCACAGACCAGAGTTCAGACAAGGAATCAGGGAATGGATCCCAAACCGAGCTGAGTAAGATCCCATCGCTTCCTGGTCCTTCAGACTTTCTTTCAAATTCGGCCAACAGCAGTGGCTTGATGCCCAAACTAATGACCCCTGATGCCTTCATGACACCAAGCACATCGGTAAGAAAAGCTGGCAGCCCCTGATATTTTAAATTTTTTAAATTATTTACGAAGGGTATCATTGCATCAGCAGTTGTCTTTTGATTTATGATAATTTATGTCAAATGAATGTAATGTTGTAATTGCCTAATCTGGAGTGACATGTCTTGAATCGGATTGAAATAACAAAGACTGATAATTTGATCAAATCTGGACCTTTAAATAACTTTTTCTCATATTAAAGGTACCCGCGTCTCCTGGGAGCAGCGCCAGCAGTCTGACAATTGTGACAGCTACCAGCAGCAACTCAGACTCAACAAACAGGTGAGCTTTTTTCATGTTATCAGAATATAAAAGCAAGATTTTCAAGTACATTAAATGACAACGCAACGATTAAATGACTCAGATTTAATCTTAGTTGATTTGAAGTTTACATAAAGGTGTTTTTTCATGTTAAATCAAAGTAAAATGTTAGTCCTTTGTCAGCACGAGCGCCAGACTTGACTATCTAAGGCTATTTAAGTTATTCTAAAAAGCATTTGTACGCACTGTTAATACCGATGGAGCTACTTATCATTTTTAGTTAATTCAATGCTTCAATGTGTGCTTGACGGGTTAATATGTGCTAATCATGGACCAAAATAAAGTCCTTGCATCAATCACATACTGGCCTCTCTTTCACAAATAGACACTGATATTTAAATGCAATTTGAGTTGCATATTCCTGCGTTTTTTACATTTGTTACACATATTAAAGTTGCTTATTACTACTTGTGCACAGAGGTTTGGACGATGCCATTCAGAGTCCCAACAGAATGGACAGCAGCAGCTGTAGTCTTGTACTTTCTGGCTCCTCCAGCAGCCCAAGAGCTGCCTCTGCAGTGCTGCTTCCAGGTCTCGAGAGCTTACAGGTAAATTGAAATTAATTTTCTTTACTTCTTCGCTGGAACTTATTTCATTTACTAAAGGTCAGATTAATTTGAGTACCCTTGTGTCATCCAGCTTCAGGTCCAGGCATCTCCTAGTGGTCCTTTGGCTCTCGACAACCCTGAGGTTCTGGAACCTCCTCTTCTGCCCCACCTGGCGTCGCCGACCCGGGCACGCTCACCGGACGTCATCTCCTCTGCCTCTACAGCGATGTCCCAGGACATGCCTGAGATCGCCTCTCAGACCCTGCAGCTACAACGTCTCATGCCCAGCTTGGATCCTGTTCCTCTTTCTGCCCTCCAGGCTGATAGCATGGCCTCTGCTGCCTCGGCCCTTCACCTGCTCACCTCACCACGCACTGCAAACAACAACAGGTACACAGACTACGATCCAATGTGTTCTCAAATTACAAAAGACTGTGTGTAAACTAAAATAATGCAAGATATAGTTTAGGAAGTTTGCCAAAATTTACAAAGACACAAAAATGAAAGTGACTGCTGTAATTCATTTTTTTCTCAGTCCTCAAAATTAATAGATTTAAATTGTTAAACTGTTTTTAATCATGCCCGTCTGTGGTATATATATTTTTTTTTCATTATCTGGGGTTCGTACGTGACCATGTTGCATATTTTCATCAAAAAATTTTAACTTTTCCCGGGTCACTCACTGCTTTTTACTGCCAGAACAGTTGAAAACCACAGGTAAAGGTAAACAGTCATAACACAATGACTTTGACCTTTTTAGAAACAATGTTTCAATGCAGAAAAAAAAGAATAGCTTTGCGTCTTTATCAGTTTGTTGCCCCTGGAACTCGGAGGCGCTGAGGGATCAAACAGTGGGGCAGTGGAGTCAGAGCCCAGACTGAGCAACACACCATCCCTGCTGGAGAACGCATTGTCCCATGAAAACCCTGGAACTGGAGCAGCATCCTCAGAGGGAAGCATCAGCATCACCCCTTGGCCAGCAGCGCCTGACATCACCAGGGAAACTAGAAATAGTCTGAGGGACAACGGCCTTGTAGATTCGTAAGTAAATTTAAATAGATATAACAATAAAAGTTTCAAAAGCAGAGCATTTTGATAACGGGATGTTTTAACTCACAAACAAGTTATGTACCCTTGTTGCTTAATATTCCAAACCTTAACAGCATTAGTTTGTTAGGTGAGCTACTTTTCAAAAGTATGATTTTTCCTTGAGACATTACATTAAATAGTTTCTAAATGTAAATTATCTGCTGCAGTTCCAGAGAGGAGTCGAAGGACCGACACCTAAGCTCTCCTTACCATTTACACTCCTATCATCTCACACAAAACAACAGTCAGGATGCTGGAGCTGAGCAGAGGTAATGCAAACAAAAGATCACCTCCCACTGACGAAGAGTAACAAACATTTTTTGCTCACTGCACCGTAGGCTTCAAAACAAAGTACATTAATACAGTGTAATTCATGTAGAAAAAACATAAAGCTACCAGATTAATGTTCTGAGGATGTCATTGAACATGTGGCTGTTAGACTGAGTGTGTTTCTGTGTTCATCTCAGTGACCCCGAGGATGAGGTGGAGAGTCTGGCATCATCAACTGGAAAATGTAGCTCTCGTGGTTCACACAGAATACCAGTGAAAGACTGGAAAACCTCACCGCGAGGCTCACCCAAACTGAAGAGAAAGCTAAAAAAAGATGAAGGGTATGTGATTGTTAAAATGGTTCCTGGGGAAACTCTCCAGTAAAGATGGGTACATGTGCAATCAAAGCATTATTTCATTATATAGCTTCTAGGTAACATACGTTTGTATTCTCATTGTTTATTTTCTTTGTTGCTTGATATCAGTCTTATCGTTTACACATTAACTTTTGGAATGGAAAAAACTATGTTTTTATGTCTATTTCTATTGGTGAGAAAAACATTTGATCAGCTAAGAATCCCTTGACCAAAGATATGTTTAAAACAAAACAACCAAAACAGTAAATATTCCTTTGAATGTGGGACATTGGTGAAATCTGACATGTAAATGCTAAGCTCCTAAAGTTGGATTAGTGTTGGGCTCTAATATGGCCATAGACTGTTTGGAGCTTTTACAGAACTTGCGACATATGAGGACAGACTGCAGTTTTGGTCATAATAAATATGAAGGATAAATTAATCTGACTTTACTAACCCACTTATTGGCTCAAACTTTTTTTTAAGCATTTATATTGAGTATCAATAAAATTATTCAGAGCTACGTCTAAAATCTAAATATGCAAGTTAACTTGAATCCCACCTTGATATATAGACTTGTCAGTCAGTGTTTAGTGGAACCTTGAGGAGCTTAAACACCACTTTTCTCTTCAGCAGTGAATCATTGCAGTCCCGTCAAATGGATTCTGCTCTGGTAGGTTTTCCATTTCCTTTGTAAAGCATGTGTATTATGATTTGCATATTCAGTTTCATTTAAACAGTGTAGTTGAACAAGTTTTTCTCCAAGGTTTAAATGGTACATTTCTGCTAATCTGATTGTAGTTTAATGCACAAGCCCAGGAGGAGCTGCTTATGCTGCTGCGCAGCCAGCAGAGGGAGTTGACTGAACTGCGTGGAAAGCTAGAAACCATGCAGAGCTCCATTATGTCCCAGGTCGAGCATGTTCTTGCCAACCATCACGAGCAAGAACGTATCCTTGAGACTAAAAGAATGCAAAAAAAATGTTTTGTTTATTCTTTGTGCTTGTTCACCTAGCAATGTTTGACTATTATTATGTCAGGCTTTACAAACTGCTTTGGTTGTAAAGCCTTTACTATTGGTTTGGTCAAAACTGCATCCATGTCACCCCGAGTCCTTATTCCCTGGCCCATTCTCTTAACTCTCCTTTTGTGTATAAGTCAATTAAAACTTATATAAATGTATTTTAAAAAGCCTTGACCATTCCCAACCTCAGACCGCCGACTAGAGCGGATTCTCTCTGAAAGTCAGATTCATCAGCAGCAGTTTCAAGAGCAGCTCAGCCAGCATCTTGGCCACACCCTCAGCATCGCTATGACCAACAGAGTGGACAAAGTGCTGCGTGAGGAAATCAAGAAAACAGTTCCACAAAGTAAGAGGCGGTATTTCACAGTAAGAGTTTAGGAATAATGATGCTTGTGTATTATTTCAGAGGAGCACTATAGACCCTTTGTTTGTGACATATTTTGTTGGGCAGGGCTTAGCATGGCGGCAAAACCACAATTGTCTTTGTTTTTTCTGAGCACGAGTGTCTGCTGGAATCCTATCAAACTTTAATTTACATCCACTAACGTTATTCCTCCTATTTTGACACCTAAACACAAAACAAGATGACATTCTAAAGCTGAAAACATGACTAGCCTCCACAGTCTATAGCCAGCGGCGTTTCCTGTTTACCTCCAGCGTGATGTGGGCCATTAAGGGGTCTATAGCGACAGGTATACAGTGAACAAATGATAACAATCAGCAGGTGCTTTGCCAAATGTTTTTTGCCCCGCTGCTGTGATCGGGCATGTCTTAACTACTCCAGGAGTAATGCCCATAATCAAACTCCCCCCTAGTGGCAGGTCAACAAAAACCTGTGAGTGTACTGGTTTTTTAGAAATACTTAAAAAATTACAAGTACCGGCACACAAAAATGTACTCAATTACAGTAATGTGAGTATATGTAATTCATACTTTCCACCTCTGCAAGTTTGTCTTTACTTTCCTGAATTGAAGCCTGTATTCAGGGAAAAATTATGTAGTGGTTGCCAGGAAACCTCATAGAGCATTGTCATTTATTTTTTGTCTGTAAAACTAAACTGATGTTTTTAATGTAAAGTTTAAACTGTATGACAGATTGTACGAATCTTAAGTATTTGTTTTACATTATTTGCAATACATTATCTAGCAATTATATCATCTTTTAGTATGTACTGCTTTGGGATTCTTCCTTAACATTATTCTATTCATTATAAAGACATCTGGAGTATTTGAAAGCATAAAACAAAGTGGTCTTAAGAGAGAAATTATTTGCCCTCCCAACTGAAGGAGGAAAAGGATGTTTTCTTTCAGACCTTAAAACCTGCCCAGTTATACATTTTTGGTCATTGTTCTTTATTGTTCCCACTCCTATGCAGCGATCTCAAAGACTCTGGAGCCAGTTGCAGGTCAGCTGAATAACACAATCACTGCTAAACTGACCAACGTGGAGGTCACCTTAAAAGACAATGTCACTAAAGTAGTTAAATCAAAGGTAGGTTATTGGTTTACTTCATCAGCACAGAAATAAAAGGCATCGGACTTGAGTGCATAAATATGTTGTCTGTTCTCTCTGTTCTTCAGAACATAACAGATGCAATTGGTCGAGCAGCAGCTGAGGCGATGCAAGGGCCCATTCAAGCAGCGTACAAGGACGCCTTCCAGAGTGTTGTGCTGCCTGTTTTTGAGAGGGGCTGCCACTCCATGTTTCAGCAAATCAATGACAGCTTCAAGCAGGGCACGCATGAATGTAAGACACTTAATTATTACTGTCAGGTTTCCTGTGAAGTATGCTCTTGTTAATTTGTTCTGTAGTCTTTAAAATGTCAGGTGGAGAAAAATATGTGCTTGTTTTCCAAATGCTTTGAGTGCAGCTCGTACAGAGCTCTAAATCAGGGGTGTCAAGTAGATCCTGGATGCCCGCAGCCCTGTACGTTTCTCCCTCTATCAAACTGAATCAGATAAATGTTTCAGTAGAAAGTCTGAAACTTATGAGCATTGCATTGACTGCACTGTTTGTAAACTGTTGAACCATTTTTTTTCAGTTTTTGTTAACTCATTGGCCAGCCATTTTCATAACAGACACTCCCCTCACTGCCAGCCATTTAGAGCAGTTTCACTGATATTTTAAGACCCAATAAATATGTTTTGCATTTACCTATATAAAATCTGAAACCAGATCTTGAAAGAATAGACTCTAGCTAGAAGGTAGAAACAATGTTTTTGTTTCTAGCTTGTTTCTTTCTTCCGTAATCAGAAGTTAAATATAGGTAGGGCCCTATAAAATCAATTTTATTTTTTCCCAAATTTTCTGTTTTCCACTTTAATTTTTAAAGCATTTTTTAGAAATATTAATCATTTTTTTCAGAAAATATTAGTTTTTACCTCTGTGAGGAAACATAATAAATACTAATAAATAAAAAACCCACAATTAAACAAAAATGTGTGTCAAAAATAAAGTAAGATGCAATTAAAAGGTAGATTTAAGTTGAAATGACTGCTTCTTTTTAATTATTAATGTCATATAAAGATGTATGAGAACAGCATTAATGTCACCCAATTTTCCCCCCGGGATCAATGATTTACTGAATCTGAGCAGGTTTATTGATTACGTTTTGATAAACTTAATTTAAATTAACCTAATTTATATTATCCTGATGACAACATTCCAGACCGTAATGATTACACAAAAATAAATGGATACATCAGTTATTTCACCACTAGGGGCCATAATATTTGACAGTATGAGTAGTTATCATTAAACTATGATGTTTCAGACTCTACAATCCCTGGTATCGATGGTCTCATCAAACAACTTTTCCTACGGATGTCCTGTAGCAACGATGAGATGTTGTTTAAATATTCCAAACAGGTGAAGCTGGTTAAAGCTGATCATGTTTTCACGGTGCGCTGCCCGTGAATCAATGTTCCAATGAAAAATTTCATTGGTCGATTCCATCCTCGATTCTGTTACATGGTTTTTATAGGGCCCTGTATAGGTGGGTTTCACACAAAATGCCAGTTCCTCACCAAAAACTGAGAAAACAGGCTTTTTGTGAAAAAAAAAAAAAAAACAAAACCTGTCAAGCAGAACAGTGACATTAAAGCTAATGTTTTTTGCTTTAGTGACACCTCAAACATCTAAACATTAGTTTCCTTCTATAAAACAACAAAAACACTTTTGATGGCAAAATCATTAATATGCACACAACAATGTACAATTAGAATTTTTACATTTGACAATAATATATGAACTTATTTACAGGTATGTATGTGTATCGTGTGTGTGTGCTGGGTGGTTCAGCTTGCTGTGGGCACAGCAGGCTATGCGGTGTAGTCGTATCTCGGCGGATGGGCTTGTCCCTGGGGAGGTGATGCGTCGTGGGGTGCGCCAGGTCTTGCTGCTTGGTTTGGGTCGCTGATCGTTCTCTCCCACAATTGCGACGCTCTCCATACACTCAAGTGTGAGCTGCCCGGACATCGTCGTCCTCTCTCGCTGCACCACTTTCTCCCTCTTCAACTCTTCATCTTCTTCTCGGCTATATATGCCCATCATGGCTAATCTCTCATCCAAAGCTACAGTACTACAAACTACAGGTCACTAGTTGGTCACTACACCACAGTACAAGTCCGATATCCATTGGAGAACTTCACCACAGTGTCTCCTAGCAACCCCCATTTAAAAACACACGTGACGTACATATACGTCAATGGCAGCAAACAGTTGGATTTGAAATAATGTATATGTACTTCAGTGGCAGTCAATGAGTTAATCATATACATGCATTTGTCACTTTGTGCTTTACGTGTAATGGTATGCATGAATATTCTTTTTTTTGGCAGACATTCAGCAGCTTGAGACGCACATGAAGAGCAAAAAGCAAAGGGAGCAGGATGCCCGGGACCCCGTGGTTGTACAGCTCCAGCAGATGATCGATGGCTTCCAAAACTCCACTGATCAGCTGGCTAACAACATTTCTACTAATGTACGGGCTGAGGTCCAGCATCAGATCCAGATGTCGGTGGGAAAGTAGGTATTTTTTCTGTTCTTTAGTGACTGCAACATGGGTCTTTAAATTGTAAACACAGTTTATCAAGAACTGATTTTAAACGTTTTTCATTGTTTTCTTTATGGTTGGTTCTATACCTTTGGTACAGTTTTTTTACTTTAGGAGCACATTTGGTACAGTTTTAATGAGGTGACCTTTAAAGACAAATACACTATCGAAGGCTTTGATAGTTTTTGCTCAGACAGAAGCTTTCTTATGCTCATAATTGTTCAATCCCAGTTTACTGTTTACATTAAGGTATGAAAGGTCAAAACAAGGATTCAACAAAATCTGATCAAAACAAACAGGTATTGATTGGTCTGGTAAGGGTCGCTGTTAATTCAAAAACACAGGTTTGTAACTGACTGGAGAGATAAAAACAAGCAGAGCTTAAACCAGTGGCTAATGTAAGAGCATAAATTCAATCAAGTCTCTTGTTCCCTTTGCAATTAATTTCATGGCCTCCAGTGTTTATAGATTGTTAAGAGCAAGCAGAGAAAAGTTAGAGGGCAGGTAAAATATTCAATTATTGCAGGGGAACTGACAATGATTCTTACTGGCCAAATGATCAATTTGATCAGAGTTTAAACAAAAAGTGTTTCCAAGAACACTAAGTATTGTTTACGCTAGTATGTCATCAGTGAAAAGGGCATTCTCTCCCAAGAACATTTTACAATGTTTATGAAATTTTTTGTAAAACATATTTGGTTGGAACCTATCCTAGCGTTCTCAGAGTGGACACTTCTGTAGGTAGCCATCATAAGTCTGAATGATTCATTTCCCCCCCAAAAGCATGCAGGAGTCGATTCTCAGCCACGTGCAGCGCATCGTCAAAGGGGAGGTGGGCCTGGCAATGAAAGAACAGCAGGCTGTGGTCACCTCCAGCATCATGCAGGCTATGAGGTCGGCGGCCGGCACGCCGGTCCCTACTGCACACCTCGACTACCAGACACAGCAAGCAAACATCCTGCAGCTCCTTCAGCAGGGACAACTCAACCAGGCCTTTCAACAGGTAACATGAAATCATTCATTCAAGTAATAAAAATCCTTAACGGAAATTACCCTGCTCGAAGATTTGCCTTCCTTAGTAAGCTTTATTTAGATGATTGTACAGAGGCGTGGGAAACGCCTGCAAAACTTCTCTTCAATCACCTCATTCTGCAGAAATAAGAATTGTTCATAATGTTGATTTTACGGTTCACATAAATGACTTGTTTTTCAAATTCAAAGTTCTGAATTTTTTTGACTTGGAGGAGCATAAAACAGTGTTATATAAACCAAATAATTATGTTACCAAAAAACATTTTTCATGAAAGAGAGGAAGGTTATAACTATGGAAGGAAATCAAATCTAAAGGTTTGCCGTGTTCGTACAACAATGAAAAGCTTCTGTATGATATAGCATCTGTGGAGTTAAACTGGAATAGAATGAGTATTGAATTTCGAATTACTCCAAGCATAATTCTGTTTAAAAAGAAGCATAGAGAAATTATTCTTCAGAAGTATATTGATAATTAGCACAAGGTGCTCGCTTATTATTTGGAGTAAAACGTTGTGGGAACTGAGACTTTAACGTTTACGTTAGGAAATTTATAGAAAAAATTAAAGGGGTAGGACTAGATAAGTTTGTAATTCCTACTCTTTTTCATTCATGTAAACTGAGATGCGTAAGAATTTGAAGATGCAAGATACTATTATTTCATGAGGTTAATTTATTTTATTTAATTTCAAACTGGTTTTACGTTGTTATTTACATGATCAAAATAAATTAAATATAACTAAACTTCAGTATTTAGCACACAGTTGAGGGTTGTTGATGCTCAAAAATCTTCATCTACTAATGGCCTGCTGCAGTACCAACACAGAGGTTAAGGCTGGACATGATTTCTGTGAAATACACAGGAAAAAAAAGCAGGGAGCAAAAAGAATCTGCAGGGAATGTGACCGAGTGTCTGACATAAATAGGATGGTGAAAGAATCTGCATGTCCTCAATGCTAAAACGCTTTAGCACAAATCATGGCCCTCAAGCTGTGAGCGCAAAGATGCCAACGTTCCAAGCGAGTTTATATCATCCACAGGTTGCTTTATCTAATTTTTTAGTAAATGATCCACTAACATTTCAATTTATCATGTAAAAACCATGAGTTACGCAGTAACTCTCAGATTATGTGCACACAGCAGCAAAGGGTGGTGGAGGACGTTTCATGGATTGTTTAATACTGTAATACAAACCAGGTTTATGGAGAAAATAGATTGGTAAAACCTTTTGGAAGTATGCTGTGTGTGATTTAAATTTTATGGCTCATGTTTTCCATAGGCCCTGTCAGCAACAGATCTGAACCTGGTCCTCTACGTGTGTGAGACCATTGACTCTCAGCAGGTCTTTGGTCAGCACCCCTGTCCCCTCAGCCAGCCCGTGCTGCTGTCGCTCATCCAGCAGCTCTCGTCCAACCTCTCAACCCGCTCGGAGCTCAAAATCAGGTGAGACCAACACTTACGTTTGGACCGTGAACAGTCATAAAGAAGTTAATATAGTGTTACAATGCAGACCTCGGAATGTTCTTTAGTGAAACTTTTGTACAGCTGTTGTTTCTCTTATAGGTAAAATATTTTGCGATGATTGTAGTACAATTAAAGAATCACAGGCTTCCTCAGCAAATGTCTGATTTTATCTGTGATAAACAAACTGACCCGACCCTCCGTCTTTTAGCACTGGGACCAGTCTGGCCACCCACTTAGTTTTTTGAATAAACTGCGGAGTTACAAGGTTATAAAAACACAGCTGAAATCATCCTTCATTAGACTATTTAGACATTAGTAACTCTTCTATTTCCATTATCCAGTGATGATGTGCCACCTCTCCTGTAGGGTCACAAACTTAAATTTAGTTATAAGTCAACAACCACTTCATCTAGAATGTAAGAGCCGTCTGTCCACATCATTTTAAAGTTTCTCAGCTTCTAAATAAAGGTAATTAACACTGCCATTCATTCCATTATAAACTTATACCACAGTAGTTTAATCTAAGGCGTGTCGTAGCAGTGCAGGAGCATGACTTTCAGTTCTGTAAAATGTCACTGCTTTTAATCAGGAGCCTGTAAAGTGTATGAGTTTGCTTTTTTTCCTAAATGTCTTAATTATAAGTTTGGAGTTGCACTCAAAGCCCTCCACTCCCACTCGAGCTGGTTGTTGATTTTTCCCTTGATCAGTAATAAAGCTGCTCTTCGTCTAGGCTTTCGCTTCCCATTCCATCTCCACTGTATGTCCAATGTGCTTCGTCTCGAGAGTGCTAACAATGTAAAAGTGCTGACCCCACCGTCCTGCTCCGTCTGTTTCCCCACTGCATGGCTGTCCGGGGAGCTCAGACCATCCCATGAATAGCGCTGCAGTTTCGGGATGCTCATAATCATCAAAGCTCACCCTGTGTGTCCTTGTAAAATTCTCACCTTGAAACTCAGCATTGTTAGATTTCTGTTCCTTGTTGAAAGGAACTCATACTTTAGAATATTGCTCTCCGTTTCTTTCGGCTCCATTTGCAGCTGCAGATTTGTGAGAAATCTGCAGAGAAAGAAAGATGAGGGTACTGTTGTACGGCCAAGGTTAGACTTAATTGAACAAATGCAATTATGTAGTGAGAGGTTGGATTTAAGGACAAACACTTTTTTTTCCTGACATCATTGTCCTCGGCACGGCTGCTAGTAATGCAATTATAATCAACAGTTCAGGTAATTTGTACTTTTTGATTTATTGTTGTCTTTGAAATTAACATTTTTTTCAAAATTGCCAGCCAGTGTCGTCTTTTCTTTTGAGATTCAGAATTAAAGAGTTTCATCCAAAAGTTTTGGGAGATCACTTCACGGACTCAAAACTTTGAAGAATTAAAAAGGTTTTATGTAAATCGTTTGGTTCTAAAACAGTTCTTTATCAAAGGTTACACACACACACAAACTTTTATGAACCTAACTTTATTATTATTTATTAGACTTTTATTTATGTCTTTCACAAAACACCGACACATCCTTTCAATATTTTTCCCTGTTAGATTATAAAGTTTCGATACAGTTTCACACAATCACCCTCCTCCATGTCCTGTTTTATTGTCACCAAATGTTGAAAACTACAGGAAACAGTTTCCAGAACAGGCTTTTTAGCAAGAACAAATACATTTGTAATGCAAGTTTTTAATCTATTTGCATTATTTCAAAGATTGTACATTTTAAAGTTACGGTTCACTGCAAAGGGACGTTGCACATTCACTGGTTATATTGTTGTGCTGTGAAGATTGTATAAACCATTTCGCCTCACGTTAATGGGAAAGGCCTGCCTTGCTTGCCAGTGAAAGTAAATGATCCTTTCTTTTCTCGGCACATGATTACAGCATATGCCATAGCTGTAGATTTAGATTGATGCATAGATGCTTTAATAATCCCAAAAGGATTTACTCTAAGTATGTGTAGATGAGGTTATTCCTCAAAATAGGAAAAGGAAAAAATGTTTCAAGTACCTGCAGAGGCTGAAGGTCAGTGTGGCAATGTGGGATGTAATTAAATATGATATGCTTTAAAAAGAAAAAAATTGCATCAAGAAGGAAGTGATTAAAGTTTGATGGTGAAATGTCAAGCGCTCTGACATCAGCTTTTTGGCTTTAATGTAATCTTATAACGAGCTCATAAAAACCTGCTATGCCTTTTAACACATTAAAGTTCCACAAACGTTTCTGTGAAGGGATTATTTTACGTTTAATGCTGCATAATAAATACCAGTGCTGCACGGCTTTGTATGGGAGCCATAGGCTACTGACAAAAATCCGACACCATGATTTTTTTATAGATGCTCCATCAACATCTAATCAGTGTTTTTTATTTCTAACGTCGGAGAAGGATTTGTCGTATGTTTAGACCAACATTACACATTACAATGGAAATAAATAAGTTATTAAAATGCTGACACGTTGCTCTGTGTGTGTGTGTGTGTGTGTGTGTGTGTAGCTACCTGGAGGATGCTGTGATGAACCTGGACCATGGAGATTCCCTGACTAGAGACCACATGGCGTCTGTGCTGGCCCAGGTGAGGCCGAAGCTCTTTGCCTTCCTGCAGCAGGACCCTCACAGCCCACTCAGCAAGACGGCACGGCGCCTCATGATGATGCTGCAGGGCCTCGTCAACCACTAGGTCCGTAGTTGAAGTCCAACGCAGACGTGGCGCCCTTCTCAGACCTTTGCGTCACTAGCGTTGTTTCCTTGTGAGATGGACAGCGCCCTCACAAATCCACTACTTTCTCCAGCCCATGCTTTTACTTCCCATTCCTCCTTATCTGCACCATTGATGTTGACAAGTTCAGAAATTGGCTTTTTTTTTTGTTGATTTTTTTTTTTTCTTCCAATATTTGGTTGAACTGCAGATTCTTGTTGAGAGACTTATAAGTTCATTGTAGTCATATCCTAAACATTTATCATGGCTGTGCTTTTGCCTCAAGAACCATTACCATCACCTGTTGCTGTTGTATATCAGAAGGCTGAAAAATGGCATCCAGACATAAATCTGTGCAAAACTCCTTTTGATGAAACATCAACCAAACATGCAGCAGAATTGAATGTTAAACCAGCAGATCAGTCCACAGGACCGGGCGTTGCCATGGACTTCTTTTTTTTTTTCTCCAGAAGAAATGTTCTTGTGATATCTGAGGAGCTGTGACGGGCCAGGCATCATGTGAGCAAAAGTTATTCTCAGAAGATACTTGTTGACTCTGATTTGGACTTTTACACTCTTTTAGTTTGTGGCCAATTGAAAAGGAATCTTCAGTTTCCTCTATTCACTTTTTCTAAAAAAAAAAAAAAAAAACGAAAAAAACAAACAATCCCAACAAATGTGTAACGTCCAATGGCCATTCTTGTGTTAGAGGCACATTTTCTTTATTTTACTCCAGTCCGTTGGAAACTTTTTCTGTTTGAGGTCAAATCTTGACACAAGATTAACATAATTCATTTATATATTGCTTTAATTTCTTAATCTGGCTTTGGAAGTTTGTTCCAAGTGCCCAGTGCTAAACAAAAGAGACACTTGTAGCAAAGATAAGCAGAGCATTTATTTGAAGCATGATTAAAAACACTTTGGGGTTCTTTAGACTGAAAATAATTGTATTTAAAAATCTGAAGTTCAGCTCTTATATTCCTTCTTTGTGTTGCATACTTACTTTAAGAGTTGTCAATGTAAAAAAAATTATATTCACACACAAATTGTTACTGATTAGTTGAATTAAAAGAATGTCCCCAAAAAACGTGGGTAAGCTGAGTTTGCAGTTAGTACTGTTGGCCTCTTGGGGGCAGCACTCAGTTGGGCGGCCAGCATTCACTGCTGGCCTCATTGATTTGAATTCAGATGTCATGCCTGTCCTTATTATTGTCTATTGTACCAAAATAGGTAAGAAGCCTACTTTTAGGTTGCCAATGCATCGTTGGTGTTTGGAAGTGTATATGTTCTGTACACTGTTTATTTACAGGGTGACCGCACTGTTTTTGTTTGTTTTGCCCTGTGTGGTTAGTATGTGTTAGGTGTGTCTAGCAAGTGCCTTACCATACTGTTCTATCTGCTTCAGATGATTAGTGAAAGCCTCAGCAGCTGTGTTCAAACTTTTACACACAGTTATTGGTAAGGTCAAACAGCTCTGCTGAGGAAAGAGTGTGTGTGAGTGTTTGTGTGTGTGTTGGTGAACAGTTGACGAGGGCTGGCTGACTGTGATGAATGCTCGGTCCTTCTCTCAGTGCAGGACAAACAGACACATGCTGGTTTTTTGACTGCTTGCTGCTTTTGTTCTCTTGTCCTGTTGTGTTCATCTCTCCTCCGCTCAAATTGTTCTGTTCTATCTTTTACGGTTTATTTTACTCAACCTTTTTCAATAAAAACAAAAAACACTTCTGTGTCCATGACACTGATTTGTCCATGTTGAGTCTTAAGAGTTTCTTCTTTAAAGTCTCTGAATCAGACACTTTAGGATGAACCATTAATGCATACAACCCTCTGTCTCACCAGCTGACCCACAAAGTAATCCAAGGTTCAAGTGTGTGTGTATAACCAGAGAAAACCAAGACAACTTTTGTTTTTTTTGTTTGAATTTTTTTTTTTTTTTTTTACATTACTCGTTTCTCAGAGTAGTTAAAAAAATTACAATGTGGGAAAAAAGTACATTTCTACCAAATACGGATTTTTATTGGCTGTATTTTAAACTCACTTTTTCCAGATTTTTTTTTTTTTTTTTGTCAAAACTTGCTTTTATTGGTGCTTTTTTGTCAAAATAAAACATTGTAACGTTTGAAAGTGTTGAATCGTTTTCTAATCAAGGAAAAAGAAAAAAAAAATATATGTATATATTTTTTTGTCATAGTTTAACAAATATTCATAATGTAAATCAAACTGATTCCAAGCTAATTTAATATTCCAGTTTAATCCAGATTAAAGAGAGATCTGGCTCTTATGTTGGGAAACCTAGAGTGTTGGTGATGGTATTTCCCAGTGTTTGGTGGACATCCAGAGCGCACAGATCTCCCACATTAAGGGACCACCTCCTCTTCCTCCTCCTCTTCCTCAGCGAAAGCTCGCACATTGGAGCTGCAGACAGGAGCTCAGCAGCGGATTGCCTGCTCTTCTCACGGGCTGTGGGAGAAACATTTGGGATTTGTTGTGCGTAAACCCTGACGGTCCTGCGCTCGGAGGACGAAGTGTGGGCTCAGCATGGCGTCTCTCATGAACTCTGCGTGTGTCCTCGTCCTGCCTGTTGCTCTGCTTCTGAGTGAGTATCAACCCCATGCACTTCCACTGCAGTGCTGAGCTGGTTTGTGTGCTTTTAAATCTGTGCGTAATGGTCAGGTGGCCGAGGCGCGGAGCTAAACTTCTCTGCGCGCTGAGAGCGTTCTCTCTTCTTCTTAACTTTAACAACCACCTCCCTGCATGTGGTCAGTCCTAGTACATGGGAGCAGAAAGGCAGTAGTAGTGGACAGGTGATGGAAAGGAGTGTTGATCTGAGGACGCACTGGTTTTCTTACGCAAACCACTGCCGTGATTTGTTTTTTCCAGAGTGGGATTTCCCCGCGCTCTTCAAAAAGCCCGAGGGAACGTGATAACTTATTCATTTATCTAATTTATTGACAACTGTCTGTGTGTGGTGTCCAACTTTTCAATAACACTGATCTTAACTTGTATCCACCATATTCCTGGGGCTGCTACTTCCTAATTATAGGTGCTTTTTAGTCATTTGAAGTTGCTGCCCCCGATTATTTTGACATTAGATAAAATCATAGGTTATGTCACATAGATCAAGTGTGTAAACACTTCTACGCATCCGTCTGCAGGACTCCACATCCCACAATGCAATGCATGAAACTTTACTGAAAATGTCAGTGTGTGTTTACAGTGGAGATGAAAACAAACTTTCAAGCATCAATCGAGTCCTTTTTCCTTTATTTTTGGCATAAACGATGTTCAGTTCATTGATCTATGAGGCCTACATGAGTTTTATTGAATAAGAAATATAAGGGAGAAGAAGCTTGAAACAGACGCACACCCGCCTTTTATTTTTTTATTTCTGTACAGTCGAGCGCAGCATACATTAAAACACCAACTCCCACCTCTAACTTTTCACAAAAAAAAAAAAAAACCAAGATTGGAAATAGGCAACACACCTGCTGCAATGTAACCAATAAGAGCTGCCAATATTACTCACTCACCTCTCACAACTGCTTTACCAATTTTACCCACTGAAAGTTTTGGCCATAATCATAAGAAAAAGATTTGTTTGATCGTCACTCATTTACATTTTTTTCCCCCTCTGACAAATCCATTAATTTCAACATTAGTTTTAGTTTTCAGGAGTGCCTATAGCGTTCAGATTCCGTCTGATCTAAAAATAGTGCATCCTGTGCATGCTTTATTCCTTAAAACCCAATCAGCACCTGCTTTATTATCCATCATCATCCTGGTCTGATGCAGCTGCTGCTGCTGTTGTCTGAGAGATGAAGAGGAGGAATTGGATGGGATGGAGGTTCCCATGGGATTGCAACACAGAGGGGGAAAAAAGAAGGGAAAAGTCCTACCGATGGAAATGAATGATACATGAATCACATCTGTCTCTCTCTACTGTGCATTGGAGCCTCTGGAGGCTCCTTTCAGCTTCTAATACAGACCTGAGCTACAGCTGTCTGTCAAAACCTTCTTCCACCTGGTGTTTCACCTACAATGTGCCTGACCTGTTTGTTATGTCATAATAATCACAGATCATTTCTTCTTTTTAGACTTGTGTGTGTGTGTGTGTGTGTGTTTTGCATCCTTTCATTCTTGGAGAGCTTCTTATTTCCACGTCTTTTCCAGCCTCTCCCCGGACTTCTTTAACTACAGTATGTGCTGTAGACCGGTGCACTTGTGACTACATCTGATGCTGCTTTTGTCGAGCTTTGTTTCTCTGAGATTGCAGTGTTTGGAGGCGTGGCCAAAGTCATCCTCAGTGCTCCAGAAAATGGGCATTTCCTCTACAACTTGTGCTGAGAGTCAGTCCGTCCTGCTGTTGTTCATTTGCTTTAGATTTTTCACCACAGAAATCTCTCTCTCTCTCTCTCTCTCTTTCTGTGGATCGACTCGTGCACTGCAGCACAGGAAGCGTCTGTGCTGTAATGATTCCTCCTCATTATAACTGGTTTAAAAATCTCATAGAAAATTGCCTGCATTTATCATACCTTTCATCCTCGCATTCATTTCATCCTTAAAACCTTCCCCCCTTATTTCAGTCATAGCTAATGCCACTCTATCCCTCTACCCACTTTATTAACACATGCACACACATGCACACCATCTCCCATTGCTTTTTGTTTCATTCCTTTGCATCCTTTTTTTTTTAATCACACATCAACAAATATAGACACTTTTCATCATAAAGCAAATATGTTTTTTTCCTTATTTTTGTAGACTTCTGTCCACACAGACTCTTGACGTAAACACATCTCATTCACCACACGCTGTAGGACTGACAGATGAGATCACGTGTGTGTGGTAACATGATCACAGAACTGATTACTTTACACCAGTAAGCAGCAAAAGGAGAGCTGGATCAGTGTGAAAAGGGAAAACTGTACAAGCAATGGTGCAGTTTGTTATCTTTTGTTGTATAAAGTGAATATTTACGGTATCTACCTAAAAAAAGCAAGAAAGTTCTGTGTGTGTGCGTAGGCCTGGGCCGATAACAGATTTTGCTGGATGATATATTGTCCCACAAATTATTGCCAATAAACGATATTATTGTCGAATTTTTTTTTGGACCAAATTAACCACTAATGTAATGATAACATATCATAATAATGCAAGTACACCCTTTCAAATGCAATCAACTTGTATTTGTCATTAGTAGTTGGAATGTTAAGACCTTTTACATGTTTTAAACAAATAAAACAAACAATTAAAGTAAAACAGACTCTCAGTCTCTGTTAGCAAAGAAAATGCACTTCAATAAATATCACAAACAAAAACAATAATTCAGACCCTGTCTCTGTTAAAAAAAAAAACAAAACACCTCAAATGCAAAACCACACATAACCAAAGCAATAAATAAAATGGTTTATCAAGTCTCTCTCATAAAACAAAATTGCACTTGCAATAAATATTAAACATTGAGACACAGAGGTATATAGTCATACATTACTTAACAGGTAACACTTCCCATCCAGTTACAACTTTTGTAAACAAAAATGCTAGTGGCCCCGCCTCCCCCTCTTTCATTCTGTTCCGTTTTCATTCAGTCTTAAACCAAACAGAATGGACCAAATAGTTTCTAGTTTACTCCGTTCATTCTGCAATGAAACAAACATGCTGAGGTGCTGAGGGTGAACCCCCTTGTCATCCAGCCTGTTTGGAGGCGAAAACGAGGAAAACAAAATACTTAGACTTAGCTTGGTTGCTAGTCCCGCTCTGCATCCCCGCTTCTGCTTCCGATCACACCTTACGTCTCCTCCGCTGGCGGACACCGCTGGTACGAGGCTCCGCTGCTTCACAGGTCGCTGGGTGTAGTCGGCGTAGCAATCTGAAGCTACGTAGTAGGTCCAGAGTTTCCGCATCTAACGAACTATAGCAGTTTGATTTACCTAAATCTAAGATCGCCTGGCGGTGGTATACTATTTTAGAGTAATTACGCTGAGAAATTATTAGAACTGACTGAGTTATCTGCTGTTTAATATCCGTTGCTAATACTAGCTTCTGCAGCCAACAGGTGTGCCACCAAATATGCATGAATATGGCAATATACCGAGGCCGGCAAACTTACCGAGTTCATTTTATTTACCGTCCGGTTAATTGATTAATCGATTATGGTCCCAGGCCTGTGTGTGGGTTTGTAGAGTGAATATCTCCCCAACGCGGTATCTGTTCGACCTGAAACTTTATCCACGGCTTCCAAATACCCTGAGTTTGTGCATCCGTTATTTCCGTTATTTTGGAGTAATTTGGTCACTTCAAAATGTTTATTTTGGCACATTTATGTTCACCCAGAAGTGAAACCTATTCAGCTTTTGACCCCAGTGTGAGGGGGCGCTAGCACATCTTTATCTATTTCACTGCACAGCTTCGCTCCGGTGCGCGCCAGAGCCAATCACAGTCGCCAGCTAGAGTCACGTGCACGGTAAGAGTCAATCGCTCGCTGAAGACCTCGAATAGCGCCAGACGTGTGCGCAGGAAAACGGGAGAGAGGAAGACAGTTTAAGGCTCTTTCACAAGTTTTGAGCTCCTGTGGACTTCTCTTTTTGACTGTTCCTTGTTTGGCGATTACGTTTCAAAACGTTTATTTTCACGTTTGTTTGACCGTTCGCTGTTTAGACTGGATGGACGGGACCTGGAAGTGACGACGGGACCCCCGGAAGTTATTGACGGACAATGGTTGTGGCTGTGCACATTTCTCCGCGGATACGTGGTAATATTTTCACCACGTGCTGTATAACCAAATATGCACCTTGGATGTACATGCTGAACGCACACAGAGCCGTTTAGAGAAAGAGAGAGAGTTTCGACAACGGTTCCCGGTAGTTTCGAATAGTTCCCGCGGGTCAGTTTATTCTCTTCTCGACACATGCATTTCAACAACCTGTGACGGAGTATGTGCATGCACGCGGTTGATGCGCGTGCGTGTTTGTGAGAGAGAACCAACGGAGGTGGCGAGAGAGTCCCACACGGCAACCACAGGGAGCAAGTCACACACACACACCTCAAAACACGCCCTCACCACACAAGGTATTTCAAATGAGTAAAATAAAACTAAAAACTAAAAAAAAGTACACAAAATGACAACAGAAATGCACAAAAATATACAAAAAGGCTCCATAAACACAAAATGACTCCAAAAAACATATATTACAGAAAAATCCACCAAAATATTAAAATGACTTAAAATACACGAAACTAAATATTTATACAAAAAATACACAAAACTACAACAGAAATGCACAAAACTACAACAGAAATGCACAAAACTACACAAAAAAGATGCAAAAATACACTAAATGACTCTAGAATCACACTACAATGGCAACAAAAAACATTAGTTATACAAAAAATGCACAAAAACACAACAGAAAGATATACCAAATGAAAAAAAATATAAAAATGAGTAAAAAAAAAAAAACAAACATATTTATCATGGACATGAATTAAAACAGGGAAATCACACACGCTATTTTACTTTGCACCTGCAAATAAACCCCTTTATAACACTACAGAGTACAGACTATGCACACCTCTTTGTACATCCAGTCTTCAAACACATGCCATAAGATTTAGAATAACCTTTAATCATCCTTAAGGTGGGATATCCTGTGTTCTTGAGTTTTGTAATTTTACATTTAGTTACAATTCAGGATAACTGATTCTTAATTTTTTTGTGATAGCACGCGTTTGTATAAAAGAGGGAAAGTTTGATCTGCTGACTTATTTTGAACGTCTCATTCAGATTTCTTAATTTATTTTATTTATTTTTTTTTAACAATTTATTATTAAAGCTGCTCGGGATTATGCCAGCGTGCCCATAAAAAACTCTGCCAAAGTGATATTTCTGGTGTTCTGGTGAAAGTTGCTCCAAAACAATGGAGGTTGTTGATATTGTGGTCTCCATGGAAACTCAAAGCATCCCTTACTTTTCACTTAACTTTTACTTCGTTTGGTTATTGCAAAATAAAAAAAATAATTATTGCTGTCATAATCGTAACAAAATTCTCATTGTCTTTAGATATTTGACTTTATAATTGTAATTGCCTTGAAAATTCTATAAGAAATTATCAATTATAATTTAATGCAAAACTGGGGAACCATATTACAGTTCTACACATATGTTGTGAACAATTATTAAATAATGTTTCATATCAAGTTTTCACACATTTTACCATTAAAAAAACAAAACAAAAAATGAACTCTATGGGTATACTGACACAAAAAAAGGCCCCGACACCCACATCAAAAATATTAAAACCTATATTTTCACTGATTAGAAAGCCTAACAAGGTAACCAACAGATGGGAAATAAATTAGATGATATATTTGTTTTTCGTGTATTTTACAGCTAATCTAGGGGCCGTTATCATAAGAGATGCTAACAGAAAGCTAACACAAGAGGAAGGTTAACTTTTATTAGGTTATTTATTTCACGCTCAGTAATTGAGAACTTAATGGTAATGGACTTTCTGATGATAAAAAATAATTGTTATTTCATTGTAATTCGAAAAATGCTGGTCACTGTAATCGTTAGGAATGTAAAAATTCACTCAACTCCCGATACGATTCAATTCACGATACTGGGTTCACGATACGATTCTCTCAAGATTTCTTTTACAAAATGGGACTGCAGACAAATATTCCTTTTATATTTAATTGTCAAAAGAATCCCTTGATAAACTATTCAAAACAATGCAATTTAACTAAAAATAAATCTTGAATGAAATAAAAAAAAGAATAATACAAATGAAGAAAAAGCCTATTAATTTAAATTCTGGTTCTATAGTAAACAATGCAAAACTACATAATAGTTCTTTTTTTTTTAAAGGTGCAACTGAAAATGTATTTTGTGCTCTAACAATTGGACTTTAAAAAAAAAAAAAAAAACAGTCTGCATTGTATTTACGTCAGATATTTGTTTGGACTAGCAGAGGCCGCTGGTAACTCAGTGGTCGGTTGGCATGCAGATATACTTGCAGTGAAGAAGAGATGCTATGCTAGCAGACAGAGCTAACAGAAAAATATGACTTTTACAGATATTCACGTAATATTACAGATATTCTTTCGGTGCTAAAGGGGTAAGGAATCATTTATTAACATGTTTAAGAGTAGATGGCGGTCAGAAAAAAAGTAGTAGCAGATTCCGCCTGCTGCCTACACTTTTCGACGAGAAGGACACATATATAGCGCCCTCTGCTGTTTAAAAAAGTACTGCGATTCAATTTTCCAAGCATTGATGTGAACCGTGATACCTATGAATCTATTTTTAACTGCTTTACGATTAATCGTTACATCCCTAGTAATCGTAATTGAATTGTAATTGAAAATGGGTAATTGAAAACATATTTGTAACTGAAAGATTGAATTGAACCCACCTCTGGTTAGTACAGTGCATATTAATGAACATATGTGATGTGTAAATATGTTGGATTGAGCTAAATTCATTCATTTCCATTCATAGTCCTACAACATCAATGCACACCAATATCAAATCCATATAATAAACAAATTACAGTAAAGTACATTTTCAATAAAAAAATAAGAAAATAAGACACTGTGAGGTTTGTGCGTGATCGTTCACACGCAGCAGTCCCATGCAAAAAGGGGTCATATTTGAATGCATGTAGTAAATGTTTGTTCAGTGTGTAGGAGTGTGTGCTGTGCGACGCCTGATTGAGCAACTGCATGAAAAAGCAGGTGTTTCCTCCTAAAGGCTCAGCGAGTCTGAGCGCCCTGCCTGTTTTCTCCGCTTCATCCTCCAGCTGACAGCATCCAGACACTCTGCTGGTGAACGTCTTTACTTTCACAACACTCTCATCTTCAATTTATCATACACATACTGTATACCTGTACGTGGCCCTCCACTATCATTAATGATAACTAACATGCACACGCTTCAATAAGTGCTGATCATTTAATCCATGCAAACGCTGGAATCACGTACGAGCAAAGACGAGATGAAAAGTTTGTGTGTGTGTGTGTGTGTGTGTGTGTGTGTGTGTGTGTGTGTGTGTGTGTGTGTGTGTGTGTGTGCACACATAAAGTGAGAAAGGGCGTGCCGATTTCCTATATGTAAAACAAAGTAATGGAATACTCACCGAGCATGACTTTCTTTCTGCATGAATATTCATGCACACACGTGTACAGTTTTGAATCCCTGCACTATATTGAGTGCGCACACATATTCACCCACTGTCCTCTGTTGTAATCACTTTGATTAAAGTCACCTCTTGTTCCCACTGGATGGTCATTTGTATATGCATGTAAGGCTTTAGAATTTCCATTTTTATCAGTATTTCATGTGTGTTTTGAACTTTGCATTCATTAACTGGAGATTCTGTCCACTTAACCAACTCTAAAGCACCCATAGTCTAACTATAGGTTTTTGTTTTTATCGTACTTTAGTGCAGTGCCCGTAGGAAGTATGTATTGATAGAAAAAAAAGTGGGAGGTTATGTCGCTTCTTCATGGATGGCCAAATGAGGTTGTGTTTGAAGGTTGGACGTCAGGGACATTTAGGTTTGTTGTGAAATGTGTAGAGTGATAACTATTGTGTTTTCATATATTTAAATGAATAAATTGGGAAAAAGCAGAGCACCAGCATGAAGTCTTGTCTGGAGAAACACTTTGAGACACTCACATTTACATGGGAGCTTTAATTCCTCTTTTATTCAGAATAAAAGTTAAATCCTCTCTAAATTGACCTTGTAAACACTTAATTCCTTATGTAAATTTAAATCCTAATAACACACACAACACACACACAGCGGGTCACTGCTTCACTCAAAACCAGGAAGTGGGGGTGGGCTCTCCAGCGATTGGCTCCGACGCGCACGTGACTTGGTCCGGTGGACAATTTTATGAAATAATTCATCAACAGTACTATGGCAGTCCAAACAAATCCAACGTTGCACACCTTTCAACCAAGCAGCAGCCATGTTGAAAGTCTCAGCTCTGTCTGTCCCTGAACCGCAGACATATTTGAGCCACACACACACACACACACACAGTCAGACATAGATTCCTTGCTTTATAGACAGATAGATAGATAGATAGATAGATAGATAGAGAGATAGATAGATTCTTTTTCAAAGAATGTCAAGCGATAAACCTCACACTGACATAATTTGAATACATTTGTCATGTTAACCCTTAAAATGCACACTTAGAATTAGACATGTTAGGTTTTTGCTGTTTACCAATACATTATACTTACATAGACCCCTTCCCACTTCCTGCTTTTAATGTGATGCCCCTCTGGATGTAAATAAATGTGGATAAGACATCTTCAGTGCAACAATACTTTAAGTGCGGAAAATAATCATTTACATTTTCTGAGCTATTATTTATTGAATAATTCATGTATTAAAGGACTTCATTAAACAATACCTTTACATTATTAAACAATGAAATACATCTGTAAATAAACATTTTTTAAAAAGTAGTTTAAATGCAAATAAATATAAAATAGGAGTGCCATGTTGACTTTGATGTTGAGGATGCTGCATGTATGTTACAATAGTCTGGGGCTTTTATAAATAAACCCTGTTATTTCCTACTTTAGACAATTGATGATGTTGTGAAAATGGCTATAGGTACATGCTCATTATTACATTTTTGTTTTTTAATTTAAAAAGCATCTACAGTATACAGCTATGTTTATGACTGTTTATGCAACGTCCTATACAACTGTTAACTTGCTTCTCCTTTTTTTTTTTTTTTTAATCTACATACATATACAAACATATACATGTATATATATAAACAGGTCCATACAATGCAATTATTCTTCTTGTGAAAAACATCACTTAGGCCAGACAGCAAGTAATCAATAAAAAAAAAGTAACCAAAAAACACATTATACCCTGGGGTTGTATCATGGATCTTATTCAATTATTAAATATTCTTTAAAGGTTCTTTGTTTCTATCTCGATGTTAGGAATTCAGCAGTTCCCACAAGGGTAGCAAAGCACAAACACAGACCCACCAATGCACCGGTGTAAACTGGAGGAGGGGATATTAAAGTTGGCTAAAGTGTGAAAAGAGCACATGTGGAAAATTCCCAGTGGGGTTTCCAGCATCATAATATGAGAGACGTGTCATGGAGGTGAGCAGAGAGGATGAGAAGGAGGAAGAGGGAAGAATTGAAAAGCAGCCAGAGATCAGGACCTGTATTTATCAAGGCTGTCAGGAAAACACAGACCATCATGGATCACTGACCATAACCTCCAGACAATTCCATTTTAAATGATCTGAAGCTGACAAAAGAGGTCTAAAAAATCTTTCCTACTAGAAACTTTGACTCCAATCCCCCCTGGTGAGAGGAAGAAAAAGACTCAAATGGAAGTGTACAGTGAAGTGGGATAAAATGAGTGGAAATTTATTTACCGCAGAGTAGCCCAGCAGGACTTTAAGAATGAGTGCATTAGCTGTGTAGACGTGGTTAAGGAAGCCTGTAGTGACCCAATATTTTTTAATTCGTCAAAATGTAATCAGGCCACCCAATAAAGGAGCTGAAAATGTAATAAAAACCAGTTAGCGTAATAGATGACCAGATTATGTTGCATCTTTGATTTGATAATGTTCTCATCTCGTCCCTGATGTGCAGAGAATTACACATCAGTGCCACAGAGAGTTGCTAATAGAAAAAGTAACTCCTGTACAGCTCCACATCAGCCATCTCGCATGGAATGTGGCTCTCTGTATAAAACCATAGAGGTCCAGTATTATGCTTTTTTTCACCCATCTCCATTTGTTCTAAGAACCCCAACAACATAGTATTCAAGGTTTATTTTCCCAAACTCTCCTGTTTTTCAGAGTTTTAGCCCTCTGAAAAGTGGCTTTCTGAGCAATTTTAAAAACAGGCTGTTTTGGGGCCTACTTATGCATATTCATGAGTAGGCGTGTCTTTAGACGCTGATTCTGCACAACAGCTGATCACTAGAGATTTTCTTTTGCTATCCACATACTCTAGTTGTTGTTTTCAGCCAAAACACTGCACATTACACATGGCTATTTAAGCAGCTATTGTGGTTGTGAGTCAGACAAACACTGTTTCAGGGTGTGCGTGTGACAGCAGCAGCGAAGTCAATCAGCTGAGTCAGCTGCTTTATACAGTCATCGGAGCTGCTACGTTGCTTTCTTGTCATCCTCTCCACTACTTATTACAGGAATAGTCCATTCAAGACGATAGTCCACTGTTTTGTCCAACCGCTGCATCACATTGGGTCACAAACTTGTCAGATCATGTCAAAGGAGATACAAGGTGATATAACATGTACTAAAAATGGAACTGCTCCGTGCTACAACGTTGCTGCCCACTGCTCCTCAGGGAGGGGTTAAATCCAGAGAACACATTTCATGTATGTAGCTTTACATATATGACAATAAAGTATAATATACGTATATTAGGGGGTGTCCCAATCTGATATCGATATCGAATATCAGTTCGATATTAGCCTGAAAACGAATATCTGATATTGGATTCCAATTTCCGGATTTTCTGATTTTTTTTTTTTTTTTTTACTTATTTATTTTATTTTTTAATTCATTTTTAATTTATTTTATTCAATTGTAGAATACTGTAGATATTATGTTGGAGGTTAAAAATAATTTAACCAATTGGTTAATAATAAATGGGTCACTTTTTCCAGTTGCTGACTATTGTTCTCTGTTTAAGTAACATCACTTGATCAAGCCTTTTCTAACATTCCACACTACAACATAAGTAATTATTATTTATTAAAGAAAAGAGAGAAAAAAAGTATGTATGATTCATGCTGATCGGATCAATATCGGTATCGGCCGATACGCAAGGCTGCAATATTGGTATCATATCGGAAATGAAAAGTTGTATCGGAACATCCCTAATATACATTTTATATTGAACCTCAGTGTTTGTTTTAGCTGTGAGCTAGTTTGAGAGAAAGAGGAGCTCACATTCTTATATAGGGTAGGAGGAACCAGGATTGTCAGGAGGAGGAGTTTCCGCTACGTGATGTCAAGTAGCGAGAAAAATCCAACTCGCTCGTCTGGAGCTGACTTTTTACAAAATGTGGAATAACAAGGGAGGGAGGAAACATAACTTTTTCAACTTTGACCCTCTGAATGAGGCTAAAGGGATGTATATCACTGTAGCAATACCACTATAAAGTGAATTTTTCATATTACTGTCCCTTTACGGTTGTGTCCTTTAAAACTGCTTCATTGCATTATTTTTGACCACTTGGGGCAGTATAACAAATTTAAAAATAAATTCCGGTATATTCGATTCCAGGTATTTCAAAATACATTTTGAAGTCCACTTCTTCTTTCGAATGTATCACTTCTTCACTTGACGAGAACCAGAATGTAAGGGAGGCGTGTAGACGTCACCATATTTTCATCCGTGAAAACTTGGTCCTGTATGATAGTCCGTGACACAAAATGTTGGGACCACTGGACTAATTTAAACCCCACTTATAGACCATATAGATAATTAACGTTCATTTAGATTTTTGAGATATAAATATATCTATATATTTTTTTAAAGACCTAAACATTTAAACTGCTCATAAAGGCTAAAATTGAGCTCCTGTATTTTTTTGAAATAGTGATACATACCACAATGTACATTATGGTTTTCTTGAGAAAAACTATACATATTTTACCTCACTGAGAAACAACGCTAATACAAAATGTGCTTTTTTAGAAGATGTAGCTTTGAGTTTCTATCCTACCTATTTTTACCCTATTTAACAACTTGTTTTTGTTCTGTCACTCACATGTATCTACTCACTCTTATTAATAAGCTTAGCTTTCCCGCTTGTGAACAAAACAATAGGAAAGCTGTGCACGCATCAAAGGAAAAAAATGTTGACTTTCAGTGACGTTGTGTTTTTTAAGTGTGCCCCTTAAGTTTTTTGGGCAGTGTGTATTTGTAGCTACTCTATTGGCTCAGCATCCAACTACACATTAAAATGCACACCATCAGTGACAGTCAAAGATAATAACACTGTCTTGTTGGCAGATCTGTTTGCAGCAAAACACATGCCGGCGTTCTTTATTGAAGTAGAGAGAAAACACTTCTACAACCACCCAAATTATAATTGTGTGTGTAATATCATGTGACTGATATAGAATGTACAATGTTAGCTCGGGCTGAATCATTAATTGAAAAAAATAATCGAATATTAAATCGCAATCGCAATACTGTGGAAAGAAATCGCAATTAGATTATTTTCCAAAATCGTTCAGCCCTAATGTTAGCCAGTCAAACCAGAATGAGTGCACATCTATTTGTCTTTATTAAAGATAAGAAAGACGTATAATTAAAATATATTTTCCTGGAAATTTGGTGCAAGTTCTCCTTGTTTTTTTTTTTGCCACAAGATTTAATTTTATTGTTAAAATCTCATCCCATTTGCAAGCAAATATTATTAAAGAAGTGCCTGTGATGTATCTGAGACCCTCAAACACAGAATTCAATATTTCACTAACTTACAGATGTTTATTTATGGCAAACATACATCATTGTTGTCAATGAATGTTTTGAGTAAGATGTCTTTTTTGCACATTTCTTTTCTATTGCAGCCTTTTTTAATTGAATGAAGGTCCTTGGCTCAAGCAGGATATGGTTTGTCGACTGATCAAAAGGTCAGGGGTTCAATCCCACCTCTCCATGTGTTGAAGTGTCCTTGGATGAATGTGGCTGATATTGTAAAGGGACTTCTTCAGTGGTAATTAAAGCTCAATACAAAACGTTTATTTCCTCACCTTGATATGTACTATAGTTCAGTGGTATGCCGTGAGCACTAGGGTTGGGTAGGCAAGGCGTTAAAAAGGCAGCGTAGAGAGCTGCCTTTTTACGTAAATGGTTGTCATCCTGGGGAACTGACTGCACATACGCTAACACATAAAAACACGCTATGGAAACAGAGGCAGAGCAGCAATGTGCTTTGGATAGGGGGTGTGGCCTCCTCCTGGCTCCTCCTGCCTTACAGTGGAGTGAGACTGTGCAGCGTCTCTGCCATGCCAGGAAATAGCGATGTTAATTCATTCGGGCTATGAAAAGCACAAAATGCTGACACTTTCAAACTTACAGGTACTGTAGGCTATTGGAAGTGGGAAAATAAATAATTTATAATTATATAATAATTATAACAATCAAAATATCAATTCATCCTTGGGTAGGCACGGCTTACCTTGCCTACCCTGACTGCACGTCACTGCTACTTTTTACGGAAGGGGTTTGAATAGTCATACACATGTTGAGGATGTGAAGTGACCGACGCATTAATAAAAGATGTACACGCCACTGTGGATGAACATACATGCAAGCTTGCAGCTGCCCACATGTGACGTGTGTGTTTGCATGCAATGAATGAATGATGGTGTGTGTGTTTCAGTTAAAGGTGAGGTAGATGTATACCTATGCTACTATAGAGAATGTGGTAAAATGAATAAATAAGGGCATTGCAACTTAAGTGTCATTGTTAAATATGGAATCTTATTCATTACTGTCTCCTAAATGTATGGATTTATGTCTTTCTTGATGGCATTTGATGTTGTATTGCATGACGTTCATCACTTGGGGGAAAAATGCAGAGGGAGGATTTGAAAAGGGTCAGTTAGTGACTGTTGATTGCAGATCTGAATCCCTGATACATAGAAGAAAGCAAGCAATTCTGATAAATCCCATTGGGGTTGCTGGTTGTGTGCATGATACTTACCTGTACTAAGTAGGGCTGTAACGATTCACTCAACTCCCGAGTTCGCGATACTGAGTTCACGATATGATTCTCTCACGATTTATTTTACAAAATGGGACTGTTGACAAATATTTTCGTTTTATTTTTCATTGTCAAAAGAATCCCTTGATAAACTATTCAAAACAATGCAATTTGAATAAAAATAAATCTTCAATGAAATAAATAAAGGAATAATACAAATGAAGAGGAAGCCTATTAATTTAAATTCTGGTTCTATAGTAAACAATGCAAAACCACATAATAGTTCTTTTTCTTTTTAAAAGTGCAACTGAAAATATATTTTGTGCCTTAACAATTGAACTTTAAACAAAAAAAAAACAGTCTGCACTGTATTTACGCCAGATATTTGTTTGGACCAGCAGAGGGCACTGGTAACCCAGTGGTCGGTTGGCATGCAGAAATTATTGCAGTGAAGAAGAGATGCTATGCGCTAGCAGACAGAGCTAATAGACAAACGTGACTTTAACGGATATTCACGTAATATTACAGATATTCTTTCGATGCTAAAGGGGTAAGGAATCATTTATGAACATGTTTAAGAGTAGAAGGCGGCCAGAAAGAAAGTAGTAGCCGATTCCGCCCGCCGCCAACACTTCTGGATGAGGAGACATATGTAGCGCCCTCTGCTGTTTAAAAAAAAGTATTGCGATTCAATTTTCAGAGCATCGATGTGAACCGTGATACCTATGAATCGATTTTTAACTGCCTTACGATTAATCGTTACATCCCTAGTAGTAAGTGTGATGCTTTAAACCAGACATAGGCCCTGGGGCCACATCCTATGTCTAATGTTGTGCAGCACCCAAAACAAATCCCCATAAATTATATTTTAAGAAGTTGGAAGGAACATAAAGCCCAAGATTATGCACAAAATAACTCCCAAAACACACAAATCGACAGAAAATTGCGCAAAGAACACAAAACACATAAAAAATTCCTGCAATACACAGAATGAAAACAAAGACAGACACAACAACCACCTAAACAAACCAAATGAAAACACAAAAAACAACAACACACTACAGGATAGCTCCAAAGACACACAAACTGTCAACAAAATTACCCAAAATGACAGGGAAAAACAGAAACAACAAAAATACAGCATAAATGCAGAAATTTACACAAAATTACAAGAACACAAAAACAGACATAATGACTCCAAAAACACACAAAATGACAAAAAACTGACAAAGCAACAAAACCACAGACAAAGACAAAGAAAACAAAAAAATCTTTCCCTCCCTGTAGTAATGCTCAGATCAATCATTATTCTAAAGCTGAAATAAATGTTGATCATGTGGCCCTCGGATCAGATCCAGTCACATTTTCCTGGCCCCCACTGTGATAGAGTTGCCCATCCCTGCTTTAAAGGATGCTCTGCTTAAAGCCCTTGAGTCCTGCCATCCTCTTTCTGTTTATTTTACAAACATCACCTTCCTCAGCATTGGTGCAGACTAGTTTAAACTTTCAATAGAAACTGAAGCAACTCTATTCCCTAATGGCTGTTGCCTCTTTGAACACAAAAATGCGCCATAACACAAAGCACAAATGCTTCAGGAATGTTTTTAAGAGCAGGTGGGGAGGAAAGTGGATCAAACGCACACTTTACATTCAAGGTGCAGCTTTTTAAATCCAACCAAAAGTCATTTTATTATAAATATACTTCTATTTGCCTCAGGAATGGATAAAAAACATTATGTGGGTAAAAAGACAATAATCTTGATACACACTATGTGCTATTGTGTGTATATATATATATATATAAATACTATTGCAGAATATGTGAGTGTTCTGGTGCCTTTACACCAGACTAGTGGGAGGAGTTAATGGAAGGAAAGGCCATGGACAACATAGACAGTCTCCTGACAGTGTGGTGGTTATCAAAGCGCTACATGAGTCACAGTCATTTACCATATAGACTTCCATGAAGTACCGTTACACAACATGTACTTGTGTCAGCAAGTATATTTTATTTATTACGTGTGTATTATTTATATGATGTATCTTATTTTTACCATAGCAATATAAATCTCAATAACAGGTACAAGAACAACATCTGCACATGTATTTTTGTCTATGATCCCTTTACGTTAGGAATCATTTGGACATTGATGTAGCTATTCCAACAACATTAGCATTAAAGTTCAAATGATAATATGCTTATTTAGAGAGTATTCTACTTGAATCATGAAAGAAAATAACATAAGGGCACATATATCATTTGTTTTCCACTGCCAACTTGTAGTTGTATATAATCATTTGGTAACACTTTACAATAAGGGCCCCTTAATTAATGTTAGTTAATACATTATTAAGCATTAAATAACAGTTTAATAACAAGTTACTAATCATAATAATGTATTACCTAATATTATTAATGAACATATCAGTTAATGTTGTACTGTACAGTTAATTAAAACATTGCTAAACATTAATAAAAGTTACATAATGTAATTAGGTATTAGGTTTGCATACTTCATATACTAGTAAAACATAATAATGTCACTAGTAATTGTTTACTTGTAGCTAATTTGGATGAAAAATGGCTGAAAAAAATTAAAGGAAGGCCTAATATTGGATAAAAACTTGCAAAAATGGACAAAAAAAAAATAAGGAAAAAAAAATCCATATTTATTGGCAAAAGAAGCTTTAAGTCTGAAAAAAGTGTCAGAACTTTTTGAAAATGGGCACAAATGGGACAAAGGAAGTTGCAAAAGGAAATAGGTAAAAAGTGTTTAAAGGTTTCCCCATTTTAAGGTTTTCTGGGCGAATAATAATTAAAATTAGGACATAAAGAGCCACATGTTGAGCATCACTGATTAATGACTGCTTCTATATGATGTCGCTGATGATGAAGTGGGCTTGTCTGGACAGGAAATGCCAGAAGTTTGTCCTAGTCCACCCCCTGGTTAGATCCCTGGTTTACGCAGCCTTCTGAAGGTTAGTGTTTGCAGAGGAGCATCCTTGTGTGTGTGTGTGTGTGTGTGTGTGTGTGTGTGTGTGTGTGTGTGTGTGTGTGTGTGTGTGTGTGTGTGTGTGTGTGTGTGTGTGTGTGTGTGTGTGTGTGTGTGTGTGTGTGTGTGTGTGTGTGTGTGTGTGTGTGTGTGTGTGTGTGTGTGTGTGTTGATGTGAGATCTCCCCCGTGTGTCGTGTCTCTGGGGGAAACTCAGTACTAACCATGATAAGTTGCAGCAGCACCTTCAGGTGCTTGAGTCAATAAAAGCTCATTAACTGAAGACGAGGGTCAGTGACTCTGTCCAGGACGATCCAGTTCTTACTTTGTCTTCTTCTCAGGGTCAGAGGGGTGGGCTCACATGAGTGGGAGGGTGACAGCGGCTTTCATTTTACATATCTGAGAGCTGTGGGAATCTCATGGTCGGTTTCCTCTGACTCATCACAGGTAAAGAGAAAATAGGTACATGCCACTAACAATAACATGATCACAGTGAATATGACAATAGGCACATCATTTGATCATTTTAAACATTCTGTTTAGTACAGCTCAGTTAGATTGTTTTTGATGTTGTTGACTTTGTACGATTATGTGGTTATCTCACGTATGATATTTACAAAAGTATATACGTCATAAAAATATTTGTATTTATATTTTAAAGTATTCCAATCATCATCCAATTGATTCATTTTAATTAAGCATTGTTAGAAAAGGACATGGTAGAAATATGCAGAAATGACATGTTTTTCTTTCCCCTTTTCCAGATAATGGCGCAGGTGAGTTTTCAGGAAAACTAAAAATTTTGCCATACCTCTAGAATTATTATTATCCCCCGCCACAAATGTGGAAGGGGGTTATAGGTTTGAGCTCCGTCCGTCTGTTTGAGTTGAAGGGGACAGCTTTTCTCAGAAACTGTTTAAGATAGGATAACACAATTTGGTGTGTGGCTTCAGGGTATCAATATCTTGATGGAGTTTGAAAATCAGAAGCGCGCAATTATTTTTCCTGGAGTTAATGCCCTTGTTCCGTTTTTTTATTCTGTTTGAGGTATCTTCAAAGGGGACAGCTTTTCTTAGAAATCATTTAAGATACGATAACCAAATTTGGTGTGTGGTTTCAGGGTATCAAAACCTTGATGGAATCTGAAAATGAGAAGTGCGTAATTATTTCTTCCGGAGTTATTGCCATTGTGCCATTTTTTTTTTTTTCTTTTACTCTGTTCGAGGTGTCTTCAAAGGAGACAGCTTTTCTTAGAAAACGTTTAAGATAGTGATTTTATATTCTGTTGTGATAATTTTTTCTTATGTATACATCCAAGTTCGATTTAGGAAATTTAGGAAAAGGTTGAATTATAATGTCTACCAATTTGGTGGGGGATGTTGATGATTATGTCTTTTTGTTGATATTGATAGTATTATTATTATTGTTATTTTTGCCATATCTGAATTTATAGAAATGTAGCTCAACACTTAAATAATCGCCTACAGGTCTCATTGTTCCAGTATTTGTGATCCTCCAACAATTATTTCAAGTTGTCCAGACTTTTCAAGACAGAAGTTTGGGGTCCTTTGAAATCCCTGTTTTTTCCTGGTTCTGATGTGATTGTATGCACTGACCTGAAACCTGTTTTTCCTTCTGCTGTTTAACGTTTCCTTGGCTATCTTTGAGACTGTTGTCTAGTGTTGTGTTCAAGACCGCACTATCCGAGACCAAGACTTGCCCGAGACCAGCATGCACCGAGACCAAGACAAGACCAAGACTTTCGGGAGCCGAGACCGAGTCAAGACCAAGACCGAGACAAACCGAGACCAAGACCAAGACCAAGACCATAAACATTTTTTTTTTTCAATTTAAAAAAATAAATAAATAAATAAAATTATGGCAAGGTTCAACAGTTAAATAACATCTCTCTTTAATTTTAGTTTATTTTAAACACATTTGACGGACAAAAAAGGTGCCTGCAAAAAATATACTAAAATATTAAAACTGCTACTGATAAATTCACAATTATTCTACATATTTGAAAACAAGATTTTTATGTCAGCTGAATGTACAGCAAGTGTTTAAAAGCATTTCTGCCAAGAAATAATGATTCTTTATTCTGATTCTTTCAGTTGTTCAGGTTTAACAGGTCACAGATTTCACAAGATAAGATTTTAGTTTGAAAAAGCCTTTACACAGGTTATTTTTATTAATTCACTTAGTTGATATAGTTTAATTTGGTTGCTGTAATATAACTGGATATTCAATTCACAAAGATTTCCAACTGTAACTGTAAAAGTGAAACTTTCTGAAATAAAACTAAAAACAAGTTGTCAGCAGTGTAAAAAACATAGAGCTACAGGTAGATGTGAAACTAAATAAAACAAACTCAAACCCTGGAAAAGTCATGTAACAAATTAATCAATAGTTATTATATATATATATATAATTATTATTATTATTCTGGATACAGTGGAAACAGAAACTATAAAAAATAATTATATTTTGAACCTGTTTATATTGTGGGGAACATATTATATACATACATGTAATTGGAGTCTAAAGTCACAAAAAAACCACCACTTTAAAAATATTTAATATTATTTGAGTGCAACTCTGCGGCGATGACGCGCTGGTGACGACATAAACCAAGATGGCGGCGGCCCGGACTACAGCCGACATTATGTAATAAAGCCTTAAAAGACATGGATATAATGAAAAGAGTGGATGGACAGAGGCATAAACATGCAGACTTTCACACGGACACACACGGACTTATTAAACACACACAAACTTATTAAACACACACGGACTTATTAAACACACACGGACCTCAGTAAACACGGTAAACGGAACAGGCTTCACCGCTCGGCTGGCACTAGGACCCAGAGGCAGAGTAAGTGCGTCCCCTATCCAGCATTCACAGGCTGTAATATCATCAGTTTATCATTTTACCAGTTATTAGAGCTACTGTCTTTACCAGGGAGATAATATTTATTACTGGTGATTGTTTTCAGGAGTTTTACTGGGATTTTTACCGGTGATTAGTTCATTTCTCCCTTGCGCTCCGCGGTCCAAACTGACACCGGAGCCACACAGTATGAATGTGTCACACACGTCACTCAGTCACATTAAGGAAGGTTGCGGTCATTATACGGGGTGGATTAATTAATGAATAAAGGATTGTTTTATCCCGTTCTTCTCCGTGTTATTATCACATTATAAAAATGTTTAAAAATAGCAGGAATTAGTGCTGGTCTCGAACGGTCTTGACGGAAAATCCCGAGTCCGGGCAGCCCGAGTCCAAGACAAGACCGAGTCAAAATGCTTCAGAGTCCGAGACAAGACCAAGACCTTTAAAATTTGGTCTCGAGACCAAGACCGGTCTTGACCACCACAACACTACTGTTGTCTAAAGGAGAGCTAACTGTTGCTATATGCTAACTGTAAGTCTTGCTGATGTATTCAGGCTAATAATTGTTCCAGCCGACATGTAAAATTGATTATCGTTAGCTCTCCTGTTTAATGTAATCCATTGATGAGAGACCACCTGACTATAATCTCACCAAATTTGTAACTTTGAGCAAACCACGCCAACAAGAACTGATTTGTTATGAAGGCAAAGTGTATACCAGTAAATAGTTATTTTTCTTTGCACTATTTCATTTTAAATATATGTATTTCTTCTGATATATAATGTAGCAACTCTTTGTTTACAACCTTTTCTCCACATGGGTCTAGATATTTTTCAGGGTTAGTTCTTCTCAGTAGACAGTAAAAGTATTGAAATTCCATTTAGCGATAAAGTTGAAAATAGAAACAAATGTTTGTTGTAATTCCCCAAATAGGGGAGAGCTGATAGGAAAGTAGCACAGGACAAAAGTAACTCGGCCATTTGCTCGAACCCAGCTGAACAACAATAATAACATCAACAATCTGCTCATGCAACTGGATTTAAAAAAAAAAAATTGTCTTAAATGTTGAATAAAATTCTTTTTCTTTTGAGAAGCATGTTAAAGCAATAAACTAATGAAAAATAGAAACATAATAATAAAAAACGATTCAAGTTTATACTTTATTTTTACTTTTTAAACATGAAGCAATACAAAACTAGGCAAGACCTGTATTCGCAAGGCGAATACGTATTTGGCAATTGAAATTTGGCAAAAATGACAACCTGTATCTGGATTTCTTGACAAGTTATATAATGCATGAAAAACAGAAGACTGACCTTGACCTTAAATATGACCTTGAGCAAAGGTCAAGGTCACACATTGAAAGGAAATGTTGTTCAATGGTACCAGTCTGAGCACTGTCTCTCAATTTGTGGCAAAGTTATAGGGATTTATTTATTTTCTTGTGATGTCATGGACTTTGATCCCTACCAATCTATTTACTGGTAGGTCAAGAATCGAAAGGAAATGTTGTTCAATGGTATCCGTCTGAGCACTGTATCTGAATTTGTGGCCAAGTTACAGGGTTTTTTTTTTTTTTTTTTTTTTTGTGATGGCATGAACTTTGACCCCTACCGATCGTTTTAGTGGTAGGTTGTACAGCTTCAGTCTAACTAAATAAAATACTCCACTTGAGATGAGCTTTTCATAAATGTGAGCATCAAACACTTGTACGATAAATTTATCGTAGAGATATAGAAGTTTTTGGTTTTTGACACTTGATGCGACCTTGACTTTGACATTTTGGCTCCCAAAAAGGTTGATAGATCTTCCTTGACATTGGCCCTTATGAGACATACTTGTCATTAGTGATGCATTAATAGCCGAGGAGGAGTACAAAGGAGTTGCGGAAGAAAAATAATAATAATAAGTAGAAGAACTCTTACGATTACAATGTATTTGGCAATTTATCAGCAGACTGGCTCGATTACACAACACAATAAGCACAATATGCACAACTACAACATCACATCTCACTCTCACTTTAAAATAATCAACACTTCCCCACCCTTTCCATTTCCTTCCCTGAGTCTCTCCTCCCTGTTCCCTTCCCGTCCACCTCGGTGTAACACAGCCCTCTCTTTTTATATCCTCCCTGAAATAAAGTGTTTCTTACCCTTCCTTATGGAGGGCTGGTGATCACAAGAAAAAATAAAACAAGTTTTGACCAAATTTACTCCCATCTGAAAGATGTCCCCACATGCTTTTTGAAGTCGTCTCAGAGTTCCACATATCTTCAGTCAAAGAAGAAATTAGAGCACAAATGCATCAGATCAGCAAAGATGTTTGGTGTCAGTTCTGCCGACTGTGCAGCTGCCTGATGAAAGTGGGGGCTCACTGCGCTCCTCTATTCTGGCTTTGTGTGTTCTCCTCCTGCTGACTGGTGTTTGGGTTGAAGAGGTTGTAATGTGTCTCCTATATTAAGACACAGGGACGTCCTGGTTAATGAATATGAGATCACTCATCTGTGTGTGTGTGTGTGTGTGTGTGCGTGCGTGCGTGCGTCTCCAACTCTTCTAGTCTCTGGTTTGTGGGATTCCCCGTCTCCAGCTGCTATTCATCAGCACTTCTTCTGCAGCTCCTGTTTGTGTCTCTGTGCTGTTGTTCCTTCGCGTCTTTATGGCCGACCTCTCTGACACGCCATTACGAATAACCATCTTCATTGACCATTGATTTTAGCTTCATTGTAAGCTCAGTTTAAAACTACTGAGTTGTAAAGATTTTCCTCAATCTGGTCACGGCACCAAAATTATAAGGTTTTTCTCTCTAACTTCTTCCCGAATCTTTTAATTGAACAGCTTTGTGGACAGATGACAAGAGTAATACTATTTCTCAGCATAAATATATTCTAATTATAATAGTCACAAATAAAGTTGTTTATTTGTATATCTGTTCATTGGATCCCCATTAGCTTCCACCGTGGTGGTTATTTATCTTTATTTATTTATTTATTCAGTTTATTTCCGACATGGTTGCATTCACAGTTTTCTTTTTCTCTTTTTTTTTTTTTTTTGTACATGCCGAAAAAGGAGACGAGAGAAGCAGGTTGCTTATCCGAGTCCCGTCCCCTATTTTGAACACAGAAAATTTACATCAGAGCTCGTCTCTCTGGTCAAACATTCTGGTCCATAGAAAAAAAAATAAAAAATTAAGATCCTAGTACAATAAGAACAAAAAAAATTAAAAACAGTAAAAAAATATACAGACACAATACATAAAAAGGTACATCAATACACATTTTCATTACGCCAAAAAATATCTCTATAAAAGCAAGGAAGTTCTGCGTGCGTGTGTGTGTTTGTGGAGCGAATTTCTCCCCGACGCGGTGTCTGTTCGATCTGAAACTTTAACAGCTTCCACATACCCTGAGTGTGTGCATCAGTTATTTTGGACTTAATTGGTGTTGCAAAACATTTATTTTAATTTTATTTCGCCGGACGGCACATTCATGTTTACCCAGTAGTGAAACCTATTCAGCTTTTGACCTCAGTGTGACGGGGCACTAGCGCACCAATCTGTTCATTTACAACCTCTAATAATCAGTAGAAGAAGACCACATAGTCCCATGGCGTGCGTTCATTATTTTGGACTTATTTGGTGTTGCAAAACATTTATTTTTTGTGGTACTTCCGGGTCCATTTTTTTCTCTCCTCTCAAGTCTCACGCATTGGGTGTGAGACATGCATTTCAACAACCTGTGACGTAGTATGTGCCTGCGCGCAGCTGATGTGCGTGCATGTGTGAGAGAGAACCAATGGAAGAGATGGAAAGAGTCCCACACGGCAACCAGGACAGGTAGCGAGAGACACACACACACACACACACACACACACACACACACACACACACGCACACACACACACACACACACACATACACACACACATCAGGTATTTATAATAAAAATATATGACTCCAAAAAGCATACATTACAGAAAAATACACCAAACAACAAAAATAGGAAAATGACTCAAAATACTCAAAACTAAATATTTATACAAAAAATACACAAAATGTCAACAAAACTACACGAAAAAGATACAAAAATACACAAAGTGACTCCAGAATCACACTACAATGGAAACAAAAAACAACAATTATACAAAAAGACAACAGAAAGATACAAAAATACACATATAGACTCCAAAAAACATACATTACAGAAAAATGAAAAAAGTATAAAAATGAGTAAAAACATCAAACATATTTATCATGTGCATGTCCCATAGAATTAAACCAGGCAAATCACACACACTATTTTACTTTGCACCCGCAAATAAGCCCCTTTATAACAGTACAGAGTACAGAGTATGTACACCTCTTTGTACATCCAACCTTCAAACACATACTCATTTGGCCATAATTGACAACTCTACTCCCACTGCTCCCACTCTATGAATACATACTTCCGATGGACACTGTACTAGTACAATAAAAAATACATGATATATACATTATGATTTTAAAGTTTTTTTTAAATATGCATAAAGTTGACATGTCTTTCGGGTCCCAAGGCAATTTGTTCCATAAGTTAAAAGCTCTAAAAAAAGCCAGACATTTTTAAATAGTTGTTATTATGGCGATTTGTGACTAAGTTTCAGTTTGAAGCAAGTTGAGTATTGTACGAGTGGATATGATGATATTTGATCTTTTCTTGAAATAATCTTGGTTGGCCAGTTAAAATAATGTTTTTTTTTTATAAATATTGGTAAATTATAATGCTTTTTATTTGCAATGAGGGGCCATAAAAAGGTGCTGTGCAAATCAGTGATACTGGTCCTGTAGGGACACCTCAAAGCAAGGTGAGCAGCCTTGGGTATCTTGAAGCCTACTTAAATCACATTTAGTTATTGCCGTAGCAGGCTTGCTGTTCCTGTTACTGACTTCCACGCAGGTGGTGGGAGCAGGAGGAACTCTGGTATACAATCTGAGAATCGAGTACATATACAGTATCTTCTTTGGCTGGGATGACCCTTGTACACAGAATGAAGATGTGATTCCCCAAATTAATCACAAGACAATCCAGCCCATGCTTTGTGGCTTATCATGTAAAAACAGTGTCTATTGTGCAGAGGTGACAAGTAAAAAAGACGAAGTTGTTTTTTTCTAATATCTGTACTTTACTTGAGTATTTATTTTTTTGGCGACTTTTTAGTTTTACTTTTTCCTTACTTTTTTAAACAAAAATCTGTACTTGCTACTCCTTACATTTTAAAAATGAGCTTGTTACTTTTAAGACCTTGTCACTCAAACTAAAGCGCCATAGTGCTGCTGAAAAAGGCTTTTCAGCAGCACGACTCATTTTCAGATCAAAAAGGGCAAGTCTCAATTCTAGAAACCTGGAGAACATGATTCTCTTGAGGCTGAATGAACATTTTTTCCATTTATGCAGGTCCCTTAGTTTTATAGTTAACATTTTCAAGTTTTTAAAAATGTTAAACTCAAAGCTGCTCTAGGTTTAATTGAGCATTTGCATTTTTTTTTCTTGACACATTTTATCTACAAATGTTATAATGCTTCTGCGGCACCAGATGCGTTGCCGCACGAAACCTACCACAGGTTTTGCAGGATCAAAAAATGCCCCCAATGTGCTTCATACGCACGTCTGAAGCGAAGCACCGCCCACCAGCGGCTCATCCAACTCGGTGAGTTTCACTGCCTGCTTAAGCGAGGAGCTGCTCTCATTTTCTCATTTTTCTCCTCTCATAAACATAAACCACCAGTGAAAAAAGTCGGTGTGATTAGCGGCTAATGCTATCCTAGCTCAGTGCTAACTTTCAAAGATGTAAACTACAGAGAGAACTTTTACCTGCTACTACAACCTCTTTGCTGATTCTCCTCCACGCCAAATCCTTCCTAGTCCGGCCCCGGTTATAAAGGCCGTGTCATACAGCTCCAGGTGGTCACACACAGCTTCTACTCCATGGTTGAATGGGAGAACAGACCACTGTCAGTATTGACGGCCTGACGTCATCATCAACAAAGACTCTGATTGGCTTTCGTCATGCGAAACAGTCGCAGGAGTTCAATATTTTCAACTTTTACGAATGGAACATTCTATTATTGTGTGGGTGTTGATTCAGGCATGTTTTCTAAAATGACAGAAAGTGTTAAGCCTGTAAAACAACCATGATACAATCAACTTCTCATGTGAGGACTGTGTGTGAAAACTTGTGAGACATGTAATCTCTAAATTACCTAAACTTACACAATTGAATTATAAGAAATAAAGAAATATCTTCAGAATAATGCTCTCACAATTAGACCTTACCCTCTGCTGCAGCATAAAAACTTTATGCTTATAGATTTGCTTCGACTGGGTCAAACCCCTTCTATGACTCTGGGAAATAACTCAGCTCTGTTCCCCTGGAGTAGGGTTGCAGGCTTAAGTGCCTTGCCCAAGGGCAAAGGATATGTGGAAGACCTCAGATGTAGTGTTGTGAACCTCAGGCTCACTGCGCCGTGACTTAAATTCAGTTTAATTAGGAAGCAGCTCAGGGCCTCTTGGGAAAACTGTCAGAAAAAGCCGGTGGTGGCTGTAATGACTCTAAACTCGGGCAACGAGCAGAGAAGGAAAGCCTGAATGTATTTAGCAAAAGTTTTAGAAAGTTTTCATCTCTCAGGAGGCTGGTTTACAGAAGCTGCCAGCTGATTAGTGTCACAGTGAAACTGAAGGTAGTGAGGTGGGAATTCTGGACTAAAATGTGGGAAAAGCAAATTTATAATTTCACTGCAATAAGTCAAATGGACACAAGAGTAGTGGGACGCAAACCTTAGACCTCAATAACGAATTGTACTAGACAATCATGAATGCAAAACTGAAAACAACTGTAAATTCCCTCAAGAAGTCTAGTTATTTTAATGTTGAACTTGATCAGACATGGATTTTAAATGAAAGGTGAGGGTCAATCCTAAGACTCAAATCTACTTGAAGCTGCTTAACTCATATAAAAAAAAAGTTTACCCGTATATCATCCAAAAGTTGTCATAAATCATCTGACAGGGATTTACCTACAAACAAATGTTAAAGGTAGAAATTGTAGCTTAAAAGTTTATTTACCAATTTTTCACCCATCTCCATTTGTTCTAAGAACTCCAAAAACAAAGTATTTGAGGTTTATTTTCCCAAACTCGCCTGTTTTCCAGAGTTTTAGCCTCTGAAAAGTGACTTTCTGAGCAGTTCTAAAAACACGCTGTTTTGGAGCCTACTTACGCATATTCATGAGTAGGCGTGTCTGTAGACGCTGACTTTATGCCCCGCCCTTACAAGGGAGATCAGTGATCACCAAAGCAATTTAGTTTTTGCTTTCCACACACTGTTGTTATTGTTTTCAGCCAAAAAACTGCACATTACGGTAAAACACATGGCTATTTAAGCACCTATTGTAATTGTGGGTCCGTCTCAGCGGCTCAGGCTGTGTTTATCACAGCAGCAGCAGCAGCGGAGATCAGCTGCCTCAAATACCGGGGTGTTAAGCTGCTACGTCACTTTCTTCTTCTCTTTATCTCTATTCACTACAGGAATAGAGCATTTAAGGTGATAATCATTTGTTTCGTTCAACTGTTGCGTCGCATTGTGTCACAAACACGTCAGATCAAGTCAAAGGCGATACATCGCGATATAACCGATACTAAAAATGGAACTGCTCCCTTGGTTCTACACCGTTGCTGCCCACTGCTCCCCAGGGATGGGTTAATATGCAGAGGACAAATTTCAATATATGAGTAACAACATATACATAACCAATAAAGGCTTTAAGCCCAATTTAAGACCTTTAAGGTTGTTAAACAGAAACTATTTCCTCTTCTTTGTTGAGTTACTTTATTTCAGTAAAGCCACAAACTGCATTGCAGATACATTATATCCATTTTTAAAAGTCATAATTATGCCTTGATGTTTGTTTAAAAAAGAACTTCTTTTGTAAGTTTCTAATGTGAATGTTTCCTTGTGTACAGGATGAGTTCCCTGCATTAATGTGCCTTAATAGGGTGTTATATAATGTGGTGGTGGTGTATTCCTGCTTGCAGCACCTCATGATGCAGCCCAGGCACTTATAAATATAGTATTTATTGTAAGTTTGCATAATGTTGAGAAGAAATATAAAAAACTATTTTTAGATCACGGCTCAATTTGCTTAGGCATCGAGTGGATGCACAAAATGGCACGAGATGAAATAAAAATGAGCTAATTATCTCTGACTGTGCGATGAAGTCAAAACATTTCCTAAATCACTTCTTTCTCTCTATTTTTTTTGCCAAACTAACTTATCAAACTGATTTTTTTTCACATGAAAGTGATGTTCCCACTGTGGTTTATTTTAATTGTACTTAATAAAAACATTTGCAAGCATCTCGTTTTGATGTGGTCTCGTGTTTTTCGTTTACAGCTCAGAGGGGTGCCATCAGACACCCACAGAGCTGACACAATCATCCGACTCTGGTCCAATGGAAAACAAAGCAGGAGAAGATGTAGGAAAGTTGGTTTATTTTAGTTTTAACTACCTGACACCTGATTGGCTGAGGACAAAGGTGGGAACGTTGGAGTAGCAATAAAACGCGATCTGCTTCACTTCAAATAGTTTTTACTTGTAATATTTAAACATCATCTATAATCCATGCTGAGATGTACTTTTTGCTGCAGAAACAGCTGATGCTTTTATGTGATTTTCTTCCAAAGATGTTTCTTGGCTGTCCGCTCCAGTCTCCAGCATTTGGGAGCGTTTGTTTTATTGTAATGCCCCGACCTGACACGCAGAGGGCCCTGATGGGAACAGATCTGCTAAATAAAACACTTGTGCAGACGTTAAAAGCCTCCTGCCAAAATGATTAGATCCTCGTTCTCCCAGGATGCAACAGTCACACTGAGGTGTGTGCGTGTGTCGCTGGGAGTTAGGGCACATATTCACTTTTTTTTGATTCTCTGAGGATTCCTCACCACACGTACACATAGGGCTGCTCGATTATAGAAAAAATAATAATCACGATTAGGTTAGTCATAATTTAAATCACCATAATTGAAACGATTATTTGTCAACCGAAGAAGGGGGGAGCTTGCATGCACGTGCATTAAACAACTCAAAATTAGTATTAATCAACATTTTTTCTCGTGTGTGCCAAGTAGGGATGAACGATTAATTGCATTTGCGATATTATCGCGGTATCATAAAAAAAGCGATTTTCTAATCGCAAAGGCTGCAATTAATTTTTTTTTTTTTTTTTTTTTCTCTTGTCCTGTCTTGTACTGTCCTGTTAAGTTCAGACAGTGTTTAGGAAGTGCAGTCCACATGTTTACATGTTTAATGAAACGTGAAGTTAGTTAGATATGTTGAAGAGGTAAAGCCACAGATTTGTTTGCTTTACTGTTGTAATCTGTGCTTTAAAATTTATATTTCATGTTTATTTAAAGTCCCACGACCCTGAACAGGATAAAGTGGGTCTGAAAATGAATGAAAATGAATGAATGAATGAATGAGGATTTATTTAAAGTTTAAGTCTAAAATTGTTTATTACAAAACTGATTTATTTATTGCTTGTGTTCATTGAAAAATACATGACAAGAGGCCCTTGAAAAAATAAATGCATTTTTAATCGCAATACATAAAAATCGCAATTAGATTATTTAACAAAATTGATCAGCCCTAGTGCCAAGCTTTACTCTTTGTACGTATCATAAATCGTGAAAGTTTGATTTATTTAGCAAATAAAACATATGTATAATTGAAAATTAGAAAAAGAAATACATATTTTTTAAGTAAATAATAGTTTTTTCTCGATTATGTTTTTTTTGTAGTCATTGAGCGTAATAATCCAAATTGTTTTCAAATTTTGATTAATTGCATAGCCTGCACAAATCACCTTTTTGTTTGCACGCAAATGTAAAGAAAGGTCGATCTGATGACTCCAGTGATGCACAGAGGGGAGTGAGACCAAGGCTGCAGTGAATGTGCTGTCAACACTCACTGTAGTGTGTGAGACCATTAGGGAAATCACCAAGAACAATCGTGGCCAAGCTTCACTGCCTTCATTGTTCTATCTATAGGAAGGAATGATCGTTACAGTATTTATCATAGCAGAACAACTGTCTCCATCTTGTCCATCTTTCCTCACTTCCCTCGACTTTCAGAGGAAACACAGCCGTGACCTCCATCCACAGACCCTGAAGTCCCTCCTCTGTCAGTCTTTCACTTTCATCCTGTCTATCTCCCTCTCCTTAGTCCAAACTGTCGTTTCCATTTTCCTCTCGCACTCCATCACTCAGCGCTCCCGGTGCCTCTTAAAACTTCCTCTCCTTTATTTAGTTTGATTTTACTCTCATAATTTCCCTCCTGCCTTTCCCTCCCTCTTTTTTTTTTTCAACTTCTCAGATAAGTGCATCAGTCGCTGCTGTTAGATCGTCTTGTAAGAGGCGAGGCTTGTACTCATCAGAGTCGTGCTCCCAGTTAGTGGCTTTATAGATGTGTAGAGTTGGATGCAGAAATCTACATATTCATTAACATAAATTGGCGTTTCCCCAAGAAATGTGGAAAGTTTGATGTTTCCAGTGCAACTTTATTAGGACAAATTAGGCAATAAAAGATTGAAGAGGAATTCATTTAAGTATCAACACGAGAGCCCTTTTCTGTACAATAAGCTGCAATGAAGGCAACACCGGGGGCAAAATGCCAGTCCATCTCAGTGTTGAATCCCTCTACAAATTCAGATTATTCACTCCAATTCATTCAACACAGATACTTTAGGAAATTAAAGCTGCAAGAGACAAAGACATTTTATCAGATAAATCCATAGTGAATGCCTCATAGATCAGTAAATCATAGATCATTTGCTTGAAAACTGTTTAAAGTGTTACATGTGGGATGTGCATTGCATTTTTGTCCTTGATATCTGAAAAACAGCCCTGATTCGTATTCTTTCATGTAAACCCCTAAATAATTATTCACCTTTGTTTTTGCCTTAACTTTCAGTCCTTCAAACAATGTGTTTGAAAGTCAATGTAGCAGTGCTTTTAAAGGCAAACACAAGAAATCCCTGTAAGAACGAAGTAAAAACACTTCTATCTATGTATATGTCTACAATACTCCACATCCCGCAATGCAGTACTGTTTACGGTTGACATGAAAACAAACTTTTGAGCAGGAATTTCAACCTTTTACATCTTCTCTTCGGGCAATTGATGCACGATTATTGATCAATGAGGCAATTATTTTGTCTCCAGCAGCTTTAAAGTTAAAGTATCCTCATAAATGCAATGCCCCAACAGAGAGAAAATGCATACTCCTTCAAAAAACATTATCTGCACCATGAAGCAGTCGCACTACACTTTTAAATGTCTGTGAAGTTACATGAGATTCATGTATTCGGTACTGAAAGTGGAGCAGCACAGATATTTAATCTCACGTTATAAAATACTCATTAATAAACATACATATGTACTCCAGATGGACTTCAACAAATTAAGATTAAAGTAAGATTATAGTTTTTGCTGTGAAGACAGTATTTGTTAAATGCTAAAAATTACAGTAGAACCAAGACTGGAGGTTGAAGTTAAGTCAGAGCTTTAGATAATGTTTACATGTTAATGTTCGCATCTATAGCCCATGGATCCATTAATCTCTTGCTTCATTCTGGAGAACAAACGGTGCATGCGCAGAACATCTATGGAGCTAACATGCCTACATGCACTATTAGCTCGAATGTTATGCTGCATTCACACTGAATGCGTCTTCTGTGGCACCGGATGCGTCTGCCGCACGAAACAGTTCGCAGGTTCCGCTGGATCAAAAAATGTCCCCATTCGCTTCATATGAGCGTTTGAAGCTAAGCACCGCCCACCAGCGACACATCCAACTTGGTGAGTTTCACTGCCTGCTGAAGCAAGGAGGTACGCTCCTTTTTCTCCTCTCATAAACATAAACCACCAGTGAAAAAAATTGGTGTGATTAGCGGCTAATGCTATCCTAGCTCAGTGTCGACTTTTAGAAGAACTTTTACCTGCTACTACCACCTCCTCGCTGATTCTCCTCTATGCCAAATCCTTCCTAGTCCGGCCCCGGTTATAAAGGCCGTGTCATACAGCTCCAGGTGGTCACACACAGCTTGTACTCCATGGTTGAATGGGTGAACAGACTGGTGTCTGCGAAAACAGTCGCAGGAGTTCAATATTTTCAACTGTTGTGAATTTGTGAATATGACAAAAAATCGGGAGCGCGCTCGCACGGCCAACGCTCTTGACACGCGGATCGGACCGCACCGCCGCACAGGAAAGATTTTACCTCGGGCCGCATCTATCCATTGACTTTGTGTGTAATCTGGTCGCACGAACATTTTGTAACGCATCCAGTGTGAACGCAGCATCATTCGCATTATCTGGGTGCGTTAACCAAGCTCTAGTTACTCCAGCCGAACTAACCTGTTTACATGCAGATCAAAATCCAGTTTCTATTGTATTAAGCCATTTATTCAATTTTCTCAATCTGCATGTAAGTACCTGGGTGTGATTCTGCGATCGAACGTGAAGGAATCGACAAGTTTATTCCTGAAGTGAAATGACAACAATTTGAAGACACCAATTATTATTCCCACATAAAATGACAAAACAAATCCACATTGTGTATTTTTCATATAATTTATTTAAAATAAAGCTGGGGTTTTCTAAGGGGACTTTATCTCGAAATGTCAGATAATTGTAACCTGAGGGCCACACTTTACATCACTGTTAAGTGTAAGCAGGGGATTAACACTTGTTCACATGCTGCTCAAAATGCAAATTTAATCACTGTAATTGATGATCTTCTTCAATCCTTTAAATGGAAATTAATTCCTCATGTCTTCTTGCTGCTTGTATATCCGCCAAAAATACATCCAATCGATGACTGAGTGAGACACTCACTGTGGTGAAACTGAAATCCGCTATTGTCTTATATTTTGCTCAGATTCTCTGCAATACGTCTACATTTGTTATAAGGAGGTCAGTGTGAGCTTCATCCCAACTTAATCACATACTACCTGTTTGTTTGTCAGTGGCCAATATACAGTGTGTTTGGCAGTCAGTCAGCATAATTGGCTATGCATCAGCAACTTAAAGCCAAGACTGGGCGATAATACGTAGATACTCTCCAGTAAATCCTGCTCCAATTTGAGACGCTTAGGGGAACATACTGTGTGAAATACTGTTGTGTTTAATTAAGAGGTATGCATAAATAATGGCAATAGTCTGCCGAACTGCATTTCATTGCACAGATTGTAGGTTCAAGTCCAGTAAACCCCTGCAGCCCGTATATGATAAGCGGGTAGAGAAGATGGAACAGTTTCACAATGCCACTTTTCTTAATGAACAAAAAGGAAACGTGCAGCTCAAGGCTTTGTTCTCCCACATACTATCACAGACTGTACAGCACCAGCTGTTTTAGACATATATGACTGAACTATCTCTTAACATCAGTCAGTATTTCAGCAGCAGCATCTTGTGTTTCTTTGTATCTCGGTGAGCTGAGTAAAGCACAGAGTTTGGAAGATGCTGCAGTTTATGGTTCAAATGATAACGGCTCAGAGAGTGGTGGATGCTTTATTTAAGAATACAAATACAGCAGATTTATTTCTTTTTCTATTTCCTGTGATGTCATCAGGGCACTTTGAAGGAAGTACAGCGCTGAAATTGAGCAAGTTCATGAACTCAGTCTTTACAGAGGAGATTTGATCATACAGAATGTGGTTTCTTATAGCCTCTGGAATTTAGGATAGACATGTATTAACAGAAGCTGGATTTCCATTACAGATTTTCGCAAAATAAAATTGATATTTCCAGAGCGCTTTTTGCGACACATTTCAATATTGAAATGTATGAAATTCCTCCACATGAACGCGTAACAACCTTTTAGCGATATTTGAGGTGTCTCCATTACTAGTTTTTATTGCGCTTTTTAGATTTAGTGCATTTCCAAGGGTAATGGAAACACAGTTAGGGACAATCACTAGTACAGTACATATGCACCCACACACACACACATTATTCCTACAAATGATAAATGTCATGAGTGCAGTGCTTGATGGAGCTACGCTCATCAATGGGTAGAACAGTTAAAAGCCTTGGTGACATGAAGCGGCTCACATGAGGGAAAAATATTTTCAAAAGAAACACTCTCTGGCCAGCTAAGGGCATCTTCAAGTCTTGTTCTTGTTGACTTTGTCTGTTGATTCTTTTTAGTCTATGGAAAACAGATCCAAACAGATGATAAATCAGTTGCTCAAACTGTAGAGTTATTTCTCTTCGGCTGGTTATCAAACCACTTCTGTGACCTCACCATATCTGATGTAATCCAACGCTTATGACCAAAACGGGAGAGCCGGAATTTGGTTTGCTCTTTATCGTGACTGCCCAGCACAGTAGCCAATCTACAGTAGCTGCTTGTACCAGCTTCATGCTGATTTTACAATCTATTCCCTCCTCATGTGTGACTCCAGCCCTAATAGCTCCCCTACTCCAGCTGTTCCCCTCAAGTCATAGGTGAGTCATTTTTCCACCAGAAGAAAACAAGAAACAACACATCAGAACAATGTAATTCTCTGACTAAAATTCTGGTGGGTGCCGGTCTGTTCGGACCTCCGTGAGTGCCCCTGGTTCCTGACTGGTCTCGTGTGTCAGCAGCAGCCCAATGTCAGTCTTACGCACACAGTCTGGGACTTTGAGATAGCTTACTTTTCAATGAAATGTTTCCTTCTAACAAATCACTCCTCTCACACCTCCAAATAGTCCCTCCTATCTCATTTCCTATCCACTTTTCCTTAACCCCCGGAGGTGTTTAAGTGGTGCCCACAATAAGGAGTGTTTCAATTCTCTAAAAGCTAAGGATAGGAGGCTCAACGCTTCCTTTATAACCTCTTTTATGCTAGGAAACACTGACGCATCCTTTACGTTCAAGAAAAAGGATCAGATACATTTTTAGCCACTTTATGTTTTATTCAACATAATTTATTCACCTCGGAATACTTTGTGCGGTTGTACATGATGCCTACAATGTTATGTAGGCCTGTATCTTGCATAAATGTAACAATTTCATACATCATCATACATATTCTGTATTAATGTTGATTTCTGAGTGGAAAGTGAGTGTGAGCAACATGCAATGGTAGCAGTAGCTCGGTCCGTAGAGACATGGGTTGGAAATCAGAGGGTGGCCGGTTCAAGTCCCAATGCGGACCAAAATACGGAAGTTGTTCTGGTAGCTGGAGAGGTGCCAGGGCCCTTCTCGAGCATCAAACCTCGACAGTGCTCTGGTGCGCTCCCTTCATTGTAAAAGCAGCCCCACTCTGACATCTCTCCATTAATGCATGTCTACAGGTCCTGTTTGTGCATGTGTGTGAATCGGGCCTATGTGTGTGAAAAGCATGTCCCTAAAAAAACAACATAATTCAAATTCTATTTGTTTCACTTTCATTCCTCATAGCCTGGTAGCCTCTTTTTCTTTGACTTCAATTCAAACTGAGTGATATTTGAGATTATATCAGCGGTTCGTTGCACAAGGGAAAGTGTTATAAATGCGCTTTTAAGTAGTCAAGTTTTGGACGTCACTAACCTTCACGGCCGTCAAATTATTTCGTCACCTAGTTGAAGTGCGTCAGATTGTCAGATATAAATTGATTTTACTCCTCTGTATAGTAGTAGCATCACTTTTACAAATGTTGTTGTATGACTTTGTACAATGACAATAAAAAGCTAGCTATCTAGTATACCAACAGCACAATCTCGCCCCTCTTTGTCCTGTCCTCCCTAACCCCTTTGCCCTCATATGTCCTCCCTGACTCACGCCCTCTATTTTTATATCTTTCCCCTAATAAACTCAAGCATACCCTTCCATAGGGAGGGCTGGTCACAGTTACGCAATATAATAAATTGCGCTACATGTAGTGTTAACCTATGAACATATGGAGACAGGAGAAAAAAGAAGAAAATCCCGCTCATTAAGCCACAGAAACAACTCATGACATTGAACTGCATGATCTGCACCCTCAAGTAGATTTTACATATTGTTTCTCCATGTTTTTAACATGTCAGATTAAAACACACACATTAAAAGCCTCTTTGTGTTATTAGAAAGCTTTCATTATATACTACGTTTTACAAGTACTAACATCATCAAGCAATGGAATTATTTTTTCAAGGGCCTCTTGTCATGTATTTTTCAATGAACACGAGCAATAAATCAATCTGTTTCATAACAAACAATTTCAGATTTATTTAAACTTTAAATAAATAAAAAATATACATTTCAAAGCACAGATTACAGCAATAAAGCAAACAAATCTGTGGCTTTACCTCTTCAACATATCTAACTAACTTCACATTTCATGAAACATGTAAACATGTGGGCTGCACTTCTTAAACACTCTCTGAACTTAACAGGGCAGTACAAGACAGGGGGAAAAAAAAGATAATTAAAAAAAAATAAATAAAAAATTGCAGCCGTTGCGATTAGAAAATCGCAATTTATGATATCGCCATAATATCGCAAATGTGATTAATCATTCAGCCCTAGATTTCAACCTGTGAACTTCTGGTTACAGAGACTGCTTCCTTAACCATTAGGCCACCATTGCCCTAGTTAAACTAAACAGTGGTGATATGACCTGTGTATGGACATTCACTGACACAAATATACAGTAAACCAGCCTGTTTAAAGAGGAAGTATATTAGAAACACTTTCCAAAACGAAACTCTCCAGTTACTCCCTAAATATGCAGATAAAGTTGAATGTCCATCACCATCATCAGTAACTAAAACAGCAGATCTATACTGCAACGCTGGGTGGTAGTGTCTTGGGAAGTAAAGAGAACATATAGAGAGCTCTATAACACAGTTCAATGTTTCTGTGACTGTGTTTTCTTATTTCTGGCCTTTACCTGCAAAGGCTCTGGTGGTTCAGGCTCCAGTCAAGGTAACGAAAGAATTAGTAAACCACTGCAGTCGTCCTTAGTGGCATCCGTCAAGTCTTTGGTGCTTTCCTGTCTGATATAATGGGAGGAGAAATCCAAATGCCCCTATAGCTCTAACAAGGCTGAGCAGAAGGCCGCGCCGCTGGAGAGACAAAGGCAAGAGTGAACTTTCAACAGAAAGCAGAGTGAGCAATATTCACAATGAACTTCATACCTAATGGTGTACTGTGACATGGCCGCTGGATGCAATTTTGAATAGGGGGTGATACCCTAGAAGTCCATCCTGATTTGTAAATTAAACACAATGTATGTTTGCTGTACACATAGGCATCTATTGGAGTTTTTCCTTTGCAGTCTGACCTTTTTGTTTTCCCTTAAACTTCCTAAAGGACAACACACACACACACACCACACACACACACACACACACACACACACACACACACACACACACACACACACACACACACACACACACACACACACAGAGTATGAGCATGTTAAAAGAGAGAGTTCTACAGCAGAGCAATCGAGTCGAGTCGAATCAAATCGAACTGGAAAAAATGAATCGTTAGATTAATCGATGCATCGAAAAAATAATCGCGAGATTAAGCAATTAAAAAATAATCATTCATCCCAGCCCTAGTTATACGTAGATGCAAAGGCATACAGGGAAGGACTTGGTCCACAGGAAAGGGCACAATATTTGGAAAAGTTATGCTTTATTGGTGGTGCAGATCCATATGAGTCGGCGCCCTCGTCTTGGATCCAGATATGTATCCAGATATCGTCAACAACCTGGTTTTCTTGCCAAGCCCATACACAGCAGAAGACCAATCTAATCTTAAATCTTATAAAAGTTCGGAGGCCTATAACCAGATGGCGGATGGGTGAGGGAGATGCAGTATCACTTGCCTGCCTGACATTAACAAGTAACTTCTGTGAACGTGAACCTGTGTTGATTAGGCCTAAAAATAATTAAATTAAAGGCCAAAATACATGTAATATCATAAATATCAAAATAAGTTATAATTTATAATATATATATATATATATATATATATATATATATATATATATATATTAACTTGTTATTGTCTCCTCCCTTCACCCTCTAACCGCATAATGCCATAATTATAATTATTACATCACACACACACATGCACACGCACACACACTTACTGTATTGTGATGTATACGATTTGTAAATATTGTCTATGGTCTATGGCATTTTTTGTGATTGTTTCTAGAAAGTAAAAAAAAAGAAGAGGAAGAAAAAAAGGATTATTGATTAATCAACAGTGCTAAATAATTGTGACACTTGTGTGATTTGGACATTACAATAGATTGTTCCTCTTCCTCTAGGTCTGTGTATGAAGTATACTTAATGTGCAGTAGTTCATGTTGTATAATAAAACATGCCAGTTAAAGTTCCCTCTCACCACTAGGGGGTGCTGCAGCACACCAGCACCCCCCCACTTCTCGCGCCCCTGTCCTGTGATGATTGCTGTCCATCCAACCAACAGCAACACTCTTTTTACTCGTTTACTTTTATGTTCCTCTTGTAGGATATAAAGCCTCAATGGCCACGGTTACATGGGAGCTTTAATTCCCCTTTAATTCAGAAATAAACTTAAAGTCCGTGTAAAGCAAATTCAGCCATTTTCTTCTAAACACATTAAATAGGTCATAAATGTATCCCTTAAAACATGTTAAAATCCATTCAACCATTTATAATGTAATTGTGGAGCTAGGCTTCACAAACTGTGTTTCACATTTTTGTGTTCAGGATTTAATGGACGGGTCAGAATTCATTGCCGCGTTACGTAACGGACTCAGAGCCATCATTAGCATAAACCCAGCCCTGCTGCTGAAGCACACCAAACTTCCGCGGCCTCCAGCGAGCACAATTCGGCCCCTAGCCAAAAACAAACCACATATTCGGACCCGGGGGAATAAAACGCGTCCACTGGTGCCACATTTCATTTTCCCTGAAATTAGCACTTTTTTGCACCTCAATCCGAGCACTTTTGGAAAACCAATGGGAGAAGCACTATTGACGCTGGAGCCCCTTTCACACTGGTCTTTCCCCATAGACACAGTACACGGAGGCGGCGCCCTTCCCGTGCGTGGACGTGGTTCCAGCGCCTTTAATTGACACGCCCCCAGTGTTTTTCCATGATTTTGAGACCTAACATTAGATACTTAGCAATTTTTTTCATCTTTCAAATTTGGCTCAGTGGTCAATGACACATGTTTCTGTGGTGTGACAAACTCATAACACAAATTTGTTTCTGCTTTACACGGACTTTAAATCCAAATTAGACGGCTGGTTTATTCCAATATTCATTTCGAATCAAATTCATCGATCTTGTAAACACTTAATTCCGCTTTACGTTAATTCCGGTCGTTCCGCCCATGCTCGACTTCTCACGATGTATTTAAAAAGAGCCTTAGAAGACATGGATATAATGAAAAGAGTGGATGGACGGAAGCACGAACGGACATCGGCAAACGGAACAGGCTTCATCGGGGCATGAAGCAACAGATCCACAGAGCTTCACCAATGACGCGCGGATCATTACAAAGTTCATTTTTCACTCAGAGTGGAGGTAAAACAGCTGTTGGCCACGATTGACTAAAGTACAGTCTTCTATTTTCCTTCTTCTGCTCTGCAGACAAAAGCAAAACCGTATGTTATTGTCAAGCTGCTGCTTCAAAACTACAATCAAAATAAAGGTGAAAACAGTTCTCATTTTGTGGTCTTCTATGTTGTAGCCGAAAAGAAAAGGTTTGTTGTGTGTTTTTCCCGATAGACGTGAATACGTCACGTTCACACCCTTCCCAACCCTTCAGACATAAAGCAGAATAAACCAGTTTTTCATGTAAACCTCAATTTGGAATTACTATTTTCATGTCAACACAAAGCAGAGCATTTTAATCCCGAATAAATTAATTCAGAATAATCGTGGCCAATGACTGAGTGACGGCACCAACCAAACCATTAGGCTAACTAGATGTTGCCTCAGTATCCAGCTGACCTTTTTACATCCACACTGTGATCACCACAGTGTGTTTGAATATATGCCAAGACAAAGCTGCGCTGATCTTTGAATCCACTTGTTAGCCAATATAAAGAAGGTGGGGGGATTTAATTTGTTTATTTCCTCGCAAAGAGCAATGCCACTTTTTTTTACCATAATACTGTCCTTTTTAAAATTCCATATGAGCTTGTTGCGGGATTTCCATGTGTGTACAACACACTTATTCACCAACAAAGGTAAATCCTTTATTAGCACGGTGGATGCACTGCTGCTGCAGGTCTGAGGGGTGTCACTAGAATTGATTTTTTTGTGGAAACCACCACAACTGCATACAAAGTGGAAGAGGACGCTGTGCTGACGGGGCTTATATTGAGTGTATCCATAGCATGCGGAAACCATGACAACGTTCATAACGGGCCAAAGATGATGCCTGGAAAGACCACTTTTTCCTTTCACTTTAAACCAACATCACTTTGGTGTTTTCTTTCATCATGCTTGCCAGTTGAAATGACCTGAATCAGCAGTCCATGCTGGCCCTGACTGTGAAGCCACTTTGCTCCATGTCTCATTAGCATGTGTAAAGGATTTAACCATCCCATGAGGAGAATCAGTAGAAACAGCCATACCTCACTGCAGGGTGGGCACAGTTTCTGGGATAAACTCCAGCTGCGACCTCAGATGTACAGCGGTGCGATGAATATTCATTCATTTGTATCACCTGCCAGATCCCTCTCCCGTCCCCTCCGTCCTCTGTTCATCCAGAGGTGGAAGAGAAAGGTGTTTTTTTTTTTCTTTCTCTAAATACCTGCAACAGACAGAAGGATTCCAAGTTTTGATGCAAGAGCACCAATTGAAACAATTTACATCAAACTGTAAAACACATAAATACTGTATAGGCACCCACCCAGGCTCAGACCTCCGTGCCATTAAACCCAATTATAAAGGGATCACAGGTCTTACCAGACTTAAAAGCTCAGCGTAAACTCTTCATTTTGATCAAATTAGAGGGAAAGTTTTCTTAGCCCGCCTTGGTGTTACTCATCCAAATCCAGCTGAAACGTATCTCTTGCTTTTAATGAAAACTCCTTCACAGTCACTTGTTGTTAGTGGTTTATCACAGGAACGAAACATATTCCCAAGAAAAAAGCTTTTAATCCGATTGAAAGGCGTAAGTTTGTGTAAACATCCGCAGTTCTTCACACAAAATGAAATGAATGAAAAATGCAAACAAGTGGTCAAATTAATAGAATATTCCTCAAATAAATAATACATTAAAAAAAGTAGAAAATATGTAAATGAATAAAAATAACATGTTTGCCTCATCAAATTAATTTATCTTTAAAGCTGTTAACCTCTATATTTTAAAACAAAAAAAGAATAACTATTAAACAATTATACTGTAGGCCTCATACATAAATGAATCAAACATAATTTACCCCAAAAAGAAATGAAAAAGGTTGAAAAGTGTTCTTCCATCTTGTTTGAATGAGTTTGCTTTCATCGTTAGTTTGAAATTTTGCGCATTACATTGAAGGATGTGGAGTCGCGGAGAAGTATGTATAGAAGTGTTTTTAATTCATTCTAATATCACGGGGAATACAAAATTACAAACTAGAACAAAAATGGTGTGCAGTGAATCACTGTCCTCCTTGTCTGTTGAAAAAACTATAACAATTATAAATCATGGTAAGAATGAAGTAAAAACACTTTTATGTATCCGTTGACGGGACTCCACATCCCACAATGCAATGCGTGAAGATCTAAATAATCTAATCCAATCTAAATAATGATCTATGAGGCATGCACTAGAATTTTATCTTAAAAAAAAAATATCAAAGGTAGCAGCTTTACGTGAAACGTCCTTTCATGTTGTCTTTCATCCGACTTTGTACAGGACAGCGTTTTTCATTGGTTGCAACATAAAAAGTGCATCATTTGTAAAAACCATAAACTATGCAGAGAGATACGTGTATTAGGGATGTCCAGATCCAACTTTTTTCATTTCCGATATGATACCGATATTGATCCAATATTGGCATGAATCATTCATACTTTTTTTAAAATTTTACTTTATTTTTTAATTGTTTTTATTTTTTTCTCTCTTTTCTTTAACTCATTGACTACCAAAAGCGTCTAAAGACGTCTTTTGGTTTAGTAACGTTCACTGCCAAAGACGTCTAAAGACGTTAATTGTGTTTTTCGGCTGGGGTTGCTCGGAGACAGTGTGACGGAGCTCTCCTGTGAATATTTAATTTGTACCATGATGTAGTGACCTACTGGTGACATGTAGGTGGCAGCAGTGCACCTTTGGTTGAGAGATCACCCGTTATGGGCAGAGTTCAGAGGAAGAGGAAAGGAGTTTCCAAGACAGAAAATGGCGCTACGAGAGTTCCCAGCAGCTCACAGCAACGCACTCTTGACCAGAGCATGTGTGGAACTAAGTGGACTATTGAGAGTGTTGCGTTGGTGAGGGAAAACGATCAAAAAACGGGGCAAGCAGTGAGACTCGGCATGTCCGGGAGGAGGAGGAAGTTGCGTGTGTGGAGAATGACGGGGGAGAGACTTGGAGGACGGCCAAAATACAGTAAGATATCCATTCAACTCTGACCCAGATAGCAAAATAATAATACTTTTGCCATCAAAGGCCTGGTCTCAGTGTTGTTTTTGTAGTTTTATAGAAGGAAACCAATGTTGAGGTGTCACTAAAGCAAAACATTGCTTCAAAGTCACTAATAGGTTTTTTCAGAATAAGATGTTTTTCTCAGCTTTTTGTCACAAACTGGCAGTTTGTGTGAAACTTGCCTCTATTCAACGGCTGATTACGGAAGAACGAAACAAGCTAGAAACAAAAAAAAAAATTCTGATGAAACTGGAGAGTCTAATCTTTCAGATTTCAGATTGTCATAGTACAAAATATTCTGTGGGTCTTTAAAAATCACTGAAAATCATCTAAAATGCCTGACAATATGGGGTGTGCTGCTCTGAAAACGGCTGGCAGTGAATGAGTTAATGAAAAAAAAAACTTATTTTGTAGTGTGGAATGTTAGTCAGCAACAGTAGGTATTATTAACCACTTGATTACATAATTTTTAACCTTCAACATAATATCTTCAGTATTCTACAATTGAATAAAATAAATAAAAAATGAGTTGAAAAAAATAGATAAATTGGAAAATCCGGAAATTTGAATCCGAGATCCGATATTCGTTTTCAGGCTAATATCAGACCGATATCGGATCGGGACACCCCTAACGTGTATATTTGCAATTAATTTGCAAATAATAACATCCATAACAGCTACAGCTGTTGTTATCATTGTATGTTTGTATGAAGCTAATATTAACAGTCAAGTGATGTGTGAAACATGAAAGCAGTAACATGCAGAAACACAACATGTCTGGGTGATCCTGCTGTGATGAAACCACAGGACAAGTGTTTAAACTGTCCAGTTTGTCTTAACGCGTATGGCCAATGTGAGCAAAGTTGAACTCACTACTGTACATGATTATGTGATTGCTATGTTTGTCAGTTTTAAGTTGATCCAGTGAGAGAAGCTAAACCTGGAGTGTGGCGTGAGCAGCATTTTGTCTTTGGGCAGAATCACTGCAGCAGGTAAACAGAGCGTGTGAGATGATACACAGCCTGTCAATAGAGCTGGGCTTAGAGACGCAGCCTTACAACAGGATGACAAGTTTGTGAATTCCAGGTCCCGTCTCAGCACAATTAATATTTGCTCCAGTGCTGTATGATCATTGGTAGCAATTTGCGACACAGATTTCTCATGCTCAAAAAGGGCTGGGCGATATATTGAGGTTTCCGTCTTAGACAAAAATGAAAGAGACAATATTGTTTCTAATGACATAGCTTTATTTTAAAGTTTATGTTGCAATAAAATAATAGTTTTAAGAGGTGCTGCTTTCCACCTGCAACCCAGACCAAGCCACAATACAGACCTCACTCACACGTGCTGTCCTTTATTAGATAAAAAGCTTGATATTGTGCAGTTGGTTGTTAATCAAAGTGCCTGTACTATTTTGCACAAGTGACTTAGACCCAGAATCTTATTTCTGATAAGAAAAAAAAAGAAATGTATGTTTATATCATATTCAAGAACGTTGAGTGGGAACGGCTACAGTGCACGCCCACTGGGTGGGACATGGTTGGACTTTGGGGGGCCTCTCTAGTGGTGATGAGACCCCTATCTCCCCCTCTCTCATCTCCTCCCCCTGCTTGTTCATATCTTCCACACGAGATATGATGAGTGCTTCCACCTGCTCCAGAGCCTCATCCTGGAAACGCATCTCCAGGTTGCGTCTAGCCCAAGATGAGGCTGTCTGTGGGCATGCCCAGGAGGCCTTCAAACTCAGCCTCCATAGCAACCATGTAGTAGTCTTGCAGCCTCTGAATTGTGGGAGGGGGCTGAGAGACTGAAACATTCTTTAGATAATGGGCCAGTTTTGTTATTTTATAAATAACATGCACTTTTACCCCAAAGTCCCTGGTGTTGTGGCGGTGTGTGTGCAGTGCTTGGTGCCTCGCAGAACAGTGCCGTGGCTGTGCGTGTCCGCATAATGGCATCACGTGGTGCGCCCATTAGAGCGATATTTTAGGGCTACAAAGTAGAAATGGTGGCTGAAAGCCTGGCTCTCTATCTGTGTGTAGCGCAGCGGCTCCCGGTCATGTGACGGACGCATAGGTGCGCCTCTTGTGGCTGTTATAGAAGCGGTCTGAGGAGTGTGGCTGTGTTTATCATGGTCCCAACGGTAGGAGACCACCGTCCACCCACCCTCATATCCCCGCCCATCCATAACAGGAGTAAAACAGCCAAAAGGAAGAAAAAGCAAGCCGGTAACGCAACGTTTCGGTCCTTAAAAGCACTATCTTCATGCAGGCTTGCTTGCTAATACACGTGTAAAAACGTGCAGGAACAGAGTGAAATAGATGTGTCTCTCGTGAAATCTGAGCATGGAGTGAGAAATCATAATCTTTGATTTTAGGAGGCAAGACATTTATTTGAGGGGGCGCTGCCCCCCTCTTGCTCCTGCGTAGAGCCGCCCCGATTCATACCATGACCGCACCAAACTAGAGGTTTTTTTGACCAACCCTTAGAAACGATGCAAAATATAAACGTCCTCTCCTCTTTTTCAACTACATTGACGTAATTCTCTGGATTTTTTTTAGTTTATGTGCTTAATAAATTCCTTTTTAACTTAGAAAAAACATATTTGGATTAAACGCAAATCTTCTCTTTTTTTCTTCTCCTCTGAGGAGGAGAAGAAACCTTGAGTGGGCGGAACTTCGCTACTTCAGAGCGAAGCTTGAAATGACTGGAAAGTTACATTTAAAAAAAAAAAAAAAAAAAAAAAATCTAATTTATAAAAAACTCCCTCTCACTTATGTCTCACTATGTCAGCAAGCAGGGTTAAGTCTGACACCTCAAACCTTTACATTTCAATTTTCATCTCTTTTTATACAGAAAACTCCTTCATTCCAACCATGTCTAATAGGGTGTCATTTATATACTGCGTGTTTTATCTACATGCAGTATACAGTCTTCATGCTCTCCTTCTCTTATAGATGCACACCTGTATTTTATTTTTGTGTTGTTACACAAGTGCAGTCCTGTGTGTGGTGATGTAAACAGTCTCAGATGGGAATCTCCAATGAGCTCTATTACCCTGAGCACCATCACTGAGTCACGCATATGTTTTCCAGGACATTCATCAGCAGCTAAAGTTTCCATAGTGAAAGTTACCATAGGATCACTGGGAAACACACGCACAGTGTGTGTGTGTGTGCGTGTGCGTGTGTGTGTGTGTGTTTTGTTGGAGGCGGGATTTATAAGGAAACACATGTATCATTGATGGATGGAATGACACGTGAAGGAAAATAGCTGCAGGAAACACAGGTGTGTGTGTGTGTGTGTGTATGTGTGTGTGTCTGTGTTAGTCGGGGTGGCTAAGCAGCAGGCATCAGCAGCATTTCCGTCCAGTCAGCACTATTCCTGTCAGCCTTAGCAAGACCAGACTCATGAATAGATCAGGAAGTGGCATGCGTGTGTGTGTTTTTCACTATTGATGTGGTTGGATGTCATCTGCACTCCACTCACCCGCCCTCCCAAGGACACCGTGGTGGTTGTTGGTCTGTCTGTGTGTAGTAGGGGAGAGATCTCATCTGATACACACTTGTACGCATCTAAAACATGCAGGATTGGGGCTCTCGAGGACCCAGCTTGGTGACCCCTGTCATACAGGATAAGCAGGACACATCAATGTTATATACTGAGAATATTACATTTTGATTCGAGATGACTATTGTTGTAATTTGCGCTATATAAATAAAGCTGATTATTAGCGATGTCCTGATACAACTTTTTCATTTCCGATGATACCGATATTGCAGCCTTGTGTATCGGCCGATACCGATATTGATCCGATATCAGCATGGATCATACAAACTTTTTTTAAATTTTTTTTTATTTAATTTTATTTATTTTCTCTCTTTTCTTTAACTCATTGACTGCCAAAAGCGTCTAAAGACGTCTTTTGGTTTAATAACGTTGACTGCCAAAGACGTCTAAAGACGTTAATTGTGTTTTTCGGCTGTGGTTGCTTTTTATTTAATAAAAATAATTAAATTACTTATTTTGTAGTGTGGAATGTTAGAAAAGGCTTGATCATGTGATGTTACTCAAACAGAGAACAATAGTCAGCAACAGTAGGTATGAGAAAAACTGACCCATTTATTATTAACCAATTGGTCACATACATTTTAACCTTCAACATATTATCTACAGTATTCTACAATTGAATAAAATAAATAAAAAATGAATTGGGAGGAAACAAAAAATTGGAGAATCTGGAAATTTGAATCCAATATTTGTTTTCAGGCTAATATCGGACCGATATCCGATATCGATATTGGATCGGGACAACCCTACTGAATATTCTCACACAATTCATGTGGTTAACCCTCCTATTATCCTCAAATAATACGAACACATTTTATCCTTGGGGTCAATCTGACCCCAGGGCTATTTGCCTCTGGAAAATGTTTTTCAGAATATTGACTTGTTGATCAAGTTTTTGCGTCTGGCACTTTGTTTATTTATTGAATACATAAATAACTCTTTGTTAATGAAACCTTGACCTGTTCTTTAGCGCCATTCAAAAATCAACTCTGTGCATGCAGGTGTGGGGATGTAAGGTCACACATGGCTCACACACAGGAAGACAGGTTTACACAGCTAAAACCGCTTGGGTCAAACTGACCCCAGAGGAACACCAATGCGTGCAATATGTGTTCAACACATTTAAATAATATTATCATGATCATTTTATGCTTAATCAATTGTACCCATCAAAGCCATGAAATATAAAGCAGTAAAATAAAGTCAACTATTATTTTTGGAATGATAAACATTGAATGGGGTCAAATTGACCCCAAGGATAATAGGAGGGCTCCAGTGGTATCTGTCATTGTGTCCTTGGGCAAGACACTTCACCCACATTGCATAGTAGTGTGTGAGTGAGTGTTGGTGGTGGTCGGAGGGGCCGATGGCGCACTATGGCAGCCTCGCTTCCGTCAGACTGCCACAGGGCAGCTGTGGCTACAATAGTAGCTTACCACCTCTAAGTGTGGAGTGAAATAATAATGCGTCAATTCTGTAAAGTGCTTTGAAAGTCTATGATAAAGCACCATATAAAATCCAATCCATTATTATTATTTTTATATTAAGCCATCTATCTATTGCTGTTAAAGCTGCTATCCGGAGTTTCTGAGAAACGTCTCGATGTCCCGCCCTAAACTGCTCCACTTCCTCCCACTGCCTCTCTCAATCTACCAGAAGCCACGCCTCTACTTTTTTGCTCGCGCATCGCGGATCATAACAAGGTCACATCGGGTCTCATTGATATAGGTCTATGGGTCAGGTAAGAGCCAAAATCATATTTACCTGTTTGCTGTTGTGACGCGTGGCCTTGTTTCCGTGCACAGTTCCGCGTTCACTTTGATTGACAGACTCAAAAACAGGAAGTGGAAGCCTGTTGGCTGGGCGCAGTCGTCGATCGTTTCCATTTGTATAGGGGTCTATAGGATGAAGGAGGGACTTATATACATTCATGTATATGAATGACCACCAGCAGTAGACCATAGTAAAAGACTAGTTAGGTATTTTTTCGCATTTCAAAAGAATTATACTTAAACATAGATTTCTCAGAAACCTGTGCACGGTGCAACCTGCTATCACTCTCTGCTATTAATGAATCTGCTATTTATGAAAAAATGATCTTACATTACATAATCTCATACAAATACGTATGAACAACTACTAAATACATTCACAGAAATATGAAATGAACTTGGTTGTGTTTGGTCTGAATGGATTGCATTTAGAGCAGCGAGCAGGGAACAATAAAACGGACCGTTTAGTTGTTCGGTTCATGTTTTTTTTTTTCCGGGAACCTTTTTGGACTCATTACTTTTTCAAAGTGTTACTCTTAGCTATACCCCCAGAGCAGCATTAAATGTGTTCTGTTGCTGAAGGCATGAATGCATAAATGGATCTGTTGTGGTATTGCAGTCATTTTGTGCCGCTGATGATTTGTGTAGTAAATATTGTCTGTGTTTAGTGCATGGTAATCCAAGTTTAATGTAAAACATTACTGTTTGCTGCCTCGTACACTTTCATTGGGTTTGCTCAGGCAGAAAGACTTCCATTGATCGTTCGCTTGAATGGCAAAGCAAACAGACTTCGACCTTCAAGCGCATTTAATGGCAGGGAGCAGAATTTAGTCAAACAACTGGATATTTGTAGACCTTCAGCAGTTTCACTTTTGTCTTTACTGCAGTACTTCAAGGTCTTTCAGTGCATTGTGCCCTCGCAGGTGCGTGTGTTTTATTTTCTTCTTGTGCGTGTGTGTGTGTGTGTGTGTGTGTGTGTGTGTGTGTGTGTGCGCCTTTGAATGATTTTTTTGACTTTTTTAGCTTAACAAGCTTTTCCAAAGTTTTACTTCTAGGACAGATGGTAAAACTTGTTGGATATTATTATTAGTAGCATAAAGGAAATTAAAGGAATGTTTATGTCCAAATGGGATAAACATCTATAGTTAGAGTGTTGGAGCATAAAATGGAAACAAAACCAATGATTTCTCCTTGAATCAGAAACAGTAAAAGACAAATACACTCGTTTGTACTTACAAAAAGGGGCACAGAGCCAGAAATAAGATTAACCCATCTGCTGGTTTGTAGTTTCAAACTATGTGCTAAACTAACAAATATGCCAAGAAATCTTAAGTGTGATTAGCTAAAAATAAGGATGTTGCTAAATTGGCTTATTGCTCCACGTTAGTTAGACTTCGGTGTGAGAATATAAAAAGCACTGCAAAGAGGTGATTATTCCAACATGCAGAAAAGAATCTAAGCCATCTTTCCGCTCTACCAGCTGTTTTTCTCTCACTTCAGAAATAAATGAAGTTCAAGATTCAGGGAAAATCTTGAATTTAGAAAGACACTGTTGATATCTTGAGGTGGATGTGGCAGAAGAAAATCTGATAAAAAGCGGTATATTTTTCTGTTATTATTTCCATGCAAAGAAGTAGAATTGCTAACCTTTACGGAGCTGCCTAAAGGGCCCCGTACTGGAAATGTATAAAACATAAAATGTGTTTTATGTATTACTAATGAACTAAATATGTGCACAAAATATTTTAAGGAAACAACATTTGAACTCTTTTTTTAGAAATGATTGTATACATTAAAATAAAATCCCTGAGCAGCCATGCTTGGCCAGATGTGACTTCGGTGCAGTGTTTATATTAGGTCCCACCTGATTTCTTAGATTTTCCTCTTTTTTTGCATATTTATCGTGCTTTTCTCCAACTTTTCTGTAATGTCATTTCATTTATTACTACAAACACCACAAGGATGTTTGCTGGCACTTCTTTGGATGTGTATGAAGCTGTGATTTTTGCTGCACATTGGATCAGCTACAGCTGGCGGTCAGTCACCTGCGATGTTTACAGACAAGACGTGATGGAGATTGTGCTGCACTATACGACTGAGTAGGAGAGAGAGTAGATTTACTTAGGAATGGGATTTAGAGGAGAAAAATCAGTCAAAATGTATACAAAAAATAGCATCTGAGGTGAGCATAGTGGTGGCCACCCTCTCTCATGGACTAGAAGTTTATGTATCCTTCTGCTTACAATTAAAATTCACTACGAGTACAGTTGCTAAAAATCTGTGTACCTATCGTTCTTTGGTTATTCCGTTTTAAAACCAAATCAAAATAACAAATAAACAGTGTTGTTATTTTGTTTTACTGATTTAAAACCAAAACAGAAATACAGAAAAACCAAAAACAAGATAAGCAGTGTTTTTCAGTTTTTTTCTTGTTTTTTTTAAACTTGAGATATTTGGATATTTACTGGGAAATTAGAGCGAAAACAGAAGTCTGCTGCACCTTGTTTCTCTCCACAGGTCCTGGACCAGGTCTCCGCACACAATAGGACTGTTTAGGATTTATTTCAGCAGTTTTCTTGTTTTCATACAGTCTGTGGATGTTTGAGCTCATATAAAGCTGTTATGGTCCAAATAGTATCCAAATAAACTGGTGACTGACTATCAACTGTGAGGCTGGTGTAATGATGTGTTAGAACTTCTACAATTTGACACTTTTGCAAAAACAATTACAACTTTTTTGAGGGCAATAAAAATGTTTATTTTGCATGTTATAAATACCGCTAACAGCATCTGTCAACACACACGGAAGTTGATCACAGGAAACAAGGAGCACCAGTAGATTTCCACCACCTTTGGTTCCACATATCATGTGCATGTTTTACATAACATCCATTTTTTGGTTTTGATTTATTTATGTATTAATAACATTTCAAACTTATGCGTTGCTTCTTTTTACGTCCGGGGGCAAAATTCCACCCAGTCACCAGTTTATCTGGATACTATTTGGACTGTAACACTGTTACACCTCTACCATCGGTGTGAGGTGGACAACATGATACAAGATCATTTTATCTAACGCAGCAGAGTAAAAGTCCGTCTGTCTGTAGCTCTGTGTGGTGTGATTAACACATGAAGCACTCGTCCTAGTTTACCTGGAAATATCCAAATATCACACAAACAGAACCGAATTCAATTTCAAAACAGAAAAACGCTGCTTGTTTGGTTTTTTGTTTTTCCTGTTTCTGGTTTTAAATTAATAAAACAAAATAAACACTCCGTTTTTTCTATTTTTTGATTTAGTTTTGAAATGAAATAACCAAAGAACGAAGGGTACATGGATTGCTTAAGATTTGAGGTTTGTGTTCATCATGGCAACTTCATTGGATAAGATGGAGTAACTCATAATATGTTTGATTTTTACATCATAGTTAGTTCATTAAACTAAAGTCTGCAGTTAATATCTAAAGCCAATGGCCTCCTAAACCAGTGAATGCAGCTGATACTTTAAAAATATGTATCTAATGACTTTCCACAAGGAGGATAAGGAACTCTTTATTTAGTGCAGGTTATTGTCGGTGTGGATTAAAAGCACAAGGTTAAGCCAGTGACCTGTCTGCCATCTGTGAAGGAACAAATCATCAACATTAAACTGACAAAATAAAAAAAAATCTTCTAAAGAATCTTTGTGACACTTTCATAGAGGTCAACAAATGTGTTACAGCTCACAAAACAAAAACATAAATTACATTTCCTCATATTAGTATGCATAACTCGCTCTACTGCTATAGTAGTTATTTTTAGCTCCATGGCTCTGTGACTCCTGCTCCTTCTTTTTCTTTAAAACACACAGTTAGCCTTGGAATAATGCCATAAAGTAATCGAGTTTCATGCGGAGGAGAAATCTTTTTTTTTCGCCATCTATTTTGAGTACTTTGAGTTTTTGATAAATGTTCTGAATGACTTTACATTTCAGCAACGACATAGAAAACTACACGGAGCATTGTCTACGTTTACTCCTCTGTTCCCATGTTCATAAATGTTAAAAAACAAATTAATTAAAAAAACAAGCTACATTATATCATGTAACCATTATTGATCAGCCACACATTTGACATTTGCACAAGTGCAGATTCCTGGTAAATACATTTTTAATGTGACGTCTGTTCCTCTCAATCAAAGATTACTCTTGGCCTTTCCAGAGTAGTTCAATTCCCTCCCTGGGTGTAATTCACAAAACAAGCCATTGTCACTGGTCAGTTAATATACAGTATAATGCAGAGCTATGAATTAAACACAGCTTTCATACAGCTAATCCACACACAATATAGATGTCCATTCATGCTTAGTGGGCTGGAACACGTTTACTAGGTATTGCTAAATACCTAAAGAGGGACACATTTCAACTGAGTGCATCAGTCTGTGGATTTTAAATTCATATTTCAACCTTAAGCCCAAACCTTTGTGGTATGAAGGGGCCAAAGGCACAACCAGTGGTCAGTGGTTTATCCTATTATTTCACACTTTAATTGTTTTATTTTCAGTAAAGTCATTACATCGTTTTGCAATGCACTCACAATTACACAATAGCAATATAGAATAGAATACACCTTTATTGATCCCCAGAGGGGAAATTCACACGTTGCAGCAACACAATAGAATAGAAGATAGTAAGAACAACAATAAATACCAACAAAGTGCAAAATGTACAACTGTAGGACAGACATAAATCCCAATCACTGTTAATTTAATCTTGTCACCTTTGGTATCAACAAAAACCAGCCACTGTAATGGCTTGATCTCATTCATACAGTACATCATTTGTTTGTTTCTAGGTTCTAATTAGATTTCTTTATCTAAACCTCTGGGCTTAAAGGCAGTCGATGGAGGATTGGGGCACAGTTGTAATACAAACACTGCTTCATTAGTTGAAGAGGACCAGTTTAGTAGCTGTGAAGAATAGATTTCACATTAATATAAAACAAACTAGACACATGTTTGAAGTGTAGTGACGCACAGGGAACTCATACATGGCACATTGGAATGTGCAAAAGCTAAGAAACTTTGGAAATGTTGATAGTGACAAATAATAAAGATTTTGTCTATTCACTAAAAGTTGGATGATGTGTCGTGCAACAAGATATTGCAATAATTAAGCATCTCAAAATGTATCGTCGAGGGATTGAGTGGTATAGCAAGAGGAAGGGTAGATGAAATAAAAATCCACACCATCTATTATTGTTTAGAATTTTTATATTCCTATTGAGTTAAATAGAAGTGTGGTTATTTTATCCAACAGCACAGTTTTTGTTTTGTTTTTTTCCTTTAAAAATATATTGCATCGTCATCGTGAGCCATTTATCAGCTAGCGTATTGTAGCGTCTCGTGACATTATTTATGATATTAATTCAGTGGATGATAAACCGACAGCGCTCTGATCAGTTCAACTTTATTACAGCACACACGTTTTTCTATTCAAGTAGACCTATTTATCACACACACTGGGATGAGAGCACATTGTTTCACTGTCTGTAGTATGTTCCTGCTGATGCGGTCAGCCTCACTATAGTGTATGAATGAATCAATTAATGAATGAGTGACTTCAACCGTCCGCTCATACGAAGACACAGGCATCATCAGCTGACTGTAGACCAGTCCATCAGATATGAGTCTATATCTTTCCTAGTATGGATTGGCAGACCGGGGTGGTGGTCCCCCTTTTTAAGAAGGGGGACCGGAGGGTGTGTTCCAATTATAGAGGGATCACACTCCTCAGCCTCCCCGGTAAGGTCTATTCAGGGGTACTGGAGAGGAGGGTCCGCCGGATAGTTGAACCTCGGATTCAGGAGGAGCAATGTGGTTTTCGTCCTGGCCGTGGAACTGTGGACCAGTTCTACACCCTCAGCAGGGTCCTTGAGGGGTCATGGGAATTTGCCCAACCAGTCCACATGTGTTTTGTGGACCTGGAAAAGGCATTTGACCGTGTCCCTCTGGGATTCCCGTGGGGGGTCCTCCGGGAGTATGGGGTATCGAACCTCCTGATAGGAGCTGTTCGTTCCCTGTATGACCGGAGTCAGAGTCTGGTCCGCATTGCCGGCAGTAAGTCGAAATCGTTTCCGGTGAGGGTTGGACTCCGCCAGGGCTGCCCTTTGTCACCGATTCTGTTCATAACTTTTATGAACAGAATTTCTAGGCGCAGTCAGGGCGTTGAGGGGGTCCGGTTCGGGGGCCTCAGTATTGCATCACTGCTTTTTGCAGATGATGTGGTCCTGTTGGCTCCAACATACCGTGACCTTCAACTCTCACTGGATCGGTTCGCAGCCGAGTGTGAAGCGGCCGGAATGAGAATCAGCACCTCCAAATCCGAGTCCATGGTTCTCGACCGGAAAAAGGTGGAGTGCCTTCTCCGCGTTGGAGATGAGGTTCTGCCCCAGGTGGAGGAGTTCAAGTACCTCGGGGTCTTGTTCACGAGTGAGGGAAGGATGGAGCGAGAGATCGACAGGCGGATTGGTGCGGCGTCTGCAGTGATGCGGAGTCTGCACCGGTCCGTCATTGTAAAAAGGGAGCAGAGCCAAAAAGCGAAGCTCTCGATTTACAGGTCGGTCTACGTTCCAACCCTTACCTATGGTCATGAACTTTGGGTCATGACCGAAAGAACAAGATCACGGGTACAAGCGGCCGAAATGAGTTTCCTCCGTAGGGTGGCTGGGCTCTCCCTTAGAGATAAGGTGAGAAGCTCAGTCATTCGGGAGGGGCTCAAAGTAGAGTCGCTGCTCCTCTGCATCGAGAAGAGCCAGATGAGGTGGCTCGGGCACCTAATTAGGATGCCCCCTGATGCCTCCCTAGTGAGGCGTTCAGGGGGCATCCCTCCGGAAGGAGTCCCCGGGGAAGACCCAGGACACGCTGGAGAGACTATGTCTCTCGGCTGGCCTGGGAACGTCTCGGGGTCCCCCCGGAAGAGCTGGAGGAAGTGGCCGGGGAGAGGGAAGTCTGGGCCTCCCTACTGAGGATGCTGCCCCCGCGACCCGGAAACGGCTAAGCGGGAGAAGATGGATGGATGGATCTTTCCTAAAGGGTGTCATTGGTAAATTAAAGGGTTGCATCGATGTCTAAATATTCTCTCTCCTGTCAGCTGTCAGATCAGATCCACACTGTGACGTGTTCACACATCACCTTTTATTGGACAGCTCGCTTTCTAAGAGAACTGATTGGTCAGGAGGTGGGGCTTTAGTACTTGCTATGATCCTAGCCAGAGCAAAACCTGCTCCCGACCAGGCTAGTCGTTCAGCATAAGTTGCCATGGTGATTTAGCTCCGTGAGACGTTAGCGAGCTTGGTAGTCCAGGCACACTCTTATTAAATCCTGGAAGTTAGCGCAATAAGAGGTAATCTAGCTTCGTAACATAGGCCCTTACAATTTAGTTAGTATGGTGTGGAAAAAGACCATTTGAGATGTAACTATTCTTGCCTGAAGCTGAACGCCCCCATGCCACTTTGGGCAAGGATGAATAAAGTTGTGTTGGAGACAATTTCCTGTGAAGTTAAAGCCATTCCAGCAAATTTTGCAATGTTTGTGAAATCCATGATAGTAAACTCTCAGTTTACAATGCATTTTCAAGAATGTGTTGAAAATAAAGCTACACTCTTTGAAACTGATTACCTGAAGGCTTCACAGGATCTACACTTCAATAGAAGAGAAATTAGGAGTCCATGAATGGATTTAGAAAACAATCAAAGAAAATGAAGTCAGATTGAAACATAAACATTGTGAAATCTTTCATTAGGATTGCAAAACTTGGAGAAGGCGCTTTGTGAAAGGAGGATGAGGTGTGGAGAGGATGCGTTTTTCTTTCTTTTTTCTCTACAATGAAAGGCTCTTCACAGTTCCGCATCAATGCAGTGACAGGCCATAAACCATCATTGCTAGTGGTTACTACAGGGAATAAAAGCGTGACATTTGGCCACTGCTTTTGTTCCTCACAGTGATGGATCACATGTCCACTGACTGACTTTTATAATCAAACTGAGTTTGAATATAAAAACAGTTAACAAAACATTTTTCTGGCAAGACCTTATAAGAATCAAACATATGCTAAATACCTCTGATTTCTTTTGGAATTTTCTTCCTGGTGCACAAGTTATTGCTGAAGATCTTGAACCAATCAGAATTAGGATGATCATGTCTATCAGAAATGCCAAACAGGGAAGGCAATGCATCACAAGTTTTATTTATATATAATATAAATGTATTCATAAAGAAGGCAACAAAACTATAACATTCATATAAACCCCAGCTTTCTCCTGACCTGCTGCCACTAGGAGGGAAATTCAAAAAAAGGCCTTGATTATGGGCGGGGCTTCTGGAGCAGTTATGACACGCCCAGTCTATACTATAAAATCTCCAATGAACAATCTATGCTATGCTAACTAGCTACTCATTAATCCATGTACCTCTCTATTCACTCTTCTCTCAATCCTATCTACTCACCACAGATTGTAGAGCCCACAGGTGCTAGTTTTTAATAAAAGGGGCGGGGCTAACAGTGCTTGTTTGTGACAAAAGATGTTGATCATCAGCTGACGACTTAATGGACTATTATAACACCAGCCTCAACTCCATTCTTAACTCTCTTGCTCCATTGAAAACCCAGACTGTCACATTTACCCGCTCTGCCCCCTGGTTTACAGACGAGCTGAGAGGGATGAAGAGGTCTGGCCGTGTCCTGGAGCGTGCCTTCAAAACATCTGACCTGATGGTGCATAAATTGGCCTACCGGGAACATCGTAGGGCTTATGCCAAAGCACTCTCCAGGGCTAGGTCAGAACAGTATTCAATACTCATAAACAACAGCTCAGGCAATTCCAAAAACCTGTTTTCCACAATTAATCACATTCTCAAACCACAGATCTCCTCATTCTACACCCACACAGACACAAATTACAATCGGTTTCTTGATTACTTCACATCAAAAATTGATAATATCCGTTCCTCATTCCCATGTCTCAATAGCACATCACTTGACCTGCCCACAACACCCATCGCACAAAACCTACCACAATTCTCCCTCACAACGCAGCAGGAGGTGGAGAACATCACCCGTAAATCTAACCCATCCACTTGCCGCCTCGATCCCCTCCCATCTCCTCTACTTAAAACTCACAACAGATCCATCAGTCCCCTCATAACCAAAATAATAAACCTGTCCTTAGAAACTGGCCATGTTCCAACCTCCTTCAAAACCGCTCTCATTAAACCCCTCCTCAAAAAACCCACCTTGGACCCTAAACCACTGTCAAATTACAGACCAATCTAAAATCTCCCATTCATTTCCAAAGTTCTCGAAAAAGTTGTTTCCTCCCAGCTCCATAATCATCTAAAATCTAACAGACTCTATGAAAAATTCCAATCTGGTTTTCATCCCTCCCACAGCACAGAAACAGCTCTCATCAGAGTCACCAGCGACCTGCTGATGGCTTCTGATTCCGGTTCCTCATCCCTCCTTATTCTTCTCGACCTCTCTGCTGCGTTTGACACTGTAGACCACCATATTCTCCTGCATCGACTCCAGCACTACACAGGTCTCTCTGGCACCACCCTTCAATGGTTTCACTCCTTCCTCACTGACAGAGCCGAGTGCTTAGCAATGGGGGATGCAAAATCTAGACACCACACTGTCATCTGTGGGGTCCCCCAGGGCTCCGTACTTGGTCCAACCCTGTTCACCATCTACATGCTCCCCCTGGGTCGTGTCGTCAGCAGGCGTGGAATTAATTTTCATTGCTATGCTGACGACACACAACTATATCTTAAAGTCACCCCCCCCCCCCCGCTCCCCCTCTGCCACGGCTGCCCGCCTCAGCTCCTGCCTGGAGGAGATAGGGGCGTGGATGAGTCAAAACTTCCTGCAGCTAAATGGCTCAAAAACAGAAGCCATTCAAACTGGAACCCCTCATCAACTCTGCTCTTCCCTAATCACCTCTGTTTTATTTTCTGGACACATCATTCCCCTCTCTCCCTCTGTCACAAACCTGGTGGTTAAATTTGACCCCCACCTTTCCTTTGACAATCATGTCACCTCCACTTGCAAAACTTCATTTTTTCACCTCCGTAATATTTCCAAACTGCGCCCCTGCCTCTCCCTTCCTGCTGCAGAGAAGCTCGTCCACGCCTTTCTCTCCTCCAGGCTGGACTACTGTAACGCACTCCTCATCGGGATCCCTGGCAGGAGCCTCCAAAAGCTCCAGTATGTGCAGAACAGTGCTGCCAGGGTCCTGATGAGGGTGCAGAAACACGAGCACATCACCCCCTTCCTCCGTACACTGCACTGGCTCCCCATTCAGTCCCGCATAGGATATAAGATCCTCCTGCACACCCATCACTGTCTGCACGGTGCAGCCCCCACTTACCTCACAGAACTGTTCACACCACACACGTCAACCAGGATCCGGTCAGGCCAACAGCACCGTCAGGACACGGCTCAAAACAATGGGCGATAGGGCCTTTGAAGCCGCTGCCCCCCGCCTGTGGAATGCCCTCCCAGACCACCTCAGGGCCCCGCAAACGGTGGACATTTTTAAGAAAAAAACTTAAATATCACCTTTTTACAGAAACTTATTTTAACAGTTAATGCCTCTTTTAGTCCTGTCTTTTAATATATGTTGTGTTTTATTTATTTATTATTATTTTATCTTTTTATTTTAATCCTGTAGCACTTTGAGATTTGGAATCAAATATAAAGTGCATTACAAATAAAATGTATTATTTATTTTATTATTATGTTCTCAGCCAATGGCAAAATTCAACTGTAATAGCCTGGTTTCAACCCATAGAGGGCAGTCACTCTGACATTTTACAACTCAATATGCCACATTGAAATACTTTGACTAAAGTGTTGAGAGTTGGACCAGGATCAATCAACAGCACTACTTCATACCCAAATACATTTGTATTCATCAGAAAAAAGTGTTTTTGGGATTTAGTTACTCTTTAACTCAGTCACTGCCATTGACGTAAATATATACGTCATTTCAAAACCAAACGCTCCCCACCAATGATGTATATACTGTATATGTCAATTGTGTTTTTCAATGGGGGTTGCTAGGAGACAGTGTGATGGAGTTGAGGACGGGGTAGACTTGGAGGAAGGTCAAAACACAATAATGACACCATAAAACTCTGACCCAGATAGCAAAATAATAATGATTTTGCCATCAAAAGCTCGGTCTCAGTGTTGTTTTTGTTGTTTTGTAGAAGGAAACCAATGTTGAGGTGTCACTAAAGCAAAAAAAGAAACAGGTTTTTTCAGAAAAAGCCTTTTTTCTCAGCTTTTCTCTCAGAAACCGGCATTATATGAAACTACCTTTATTCAACTGCTGATTACAAAAGAACAAAACAAGCTAGAAACATTTTTTTTTTCTAATGAAAGTTCAGATTTTAGATTGTCATAGTACAAAACATTCTGTGGGTCTTTAAAAATCAGTCAAAATGCTATAAAATGGCTGGCAGGAGGGGTATAGTTTTTCTGAAAATGGCTGGCAGTGAGAGTAGAGTTAAATAAAGAAAAATGCCTGTTTTTTTTTTTTTTTTCCTGTTTTCACAGCATTTCTTCACAAGTTACCTCCTAACATTTGTCATTGTCACAGTGTAACCTGGGAGTGGAGATTGCAAGAAAAGCAATAGTCCTGACATCAATGAAGCTAAACAGAAACAAATGTCATTCATCAATGAAAATGATTCGCTAACTCAGAAAAACTCTTTTTCACACTCATCTGCTATTGTGATTTTCTTTTTTCTCTCTCAGTGGCTGCTTGCCTCCTCTCTCACCGATCTGTTCCCTCTGTCCAACTCCCTGGGCTCAGTCTCAGTTCAGATATCAAATATTCATCAGTGTAGCAGTTGATCAGCTCCTTCATCGATCTGCCCTCTGCTAACAGTATCAGATCCCAACCCTTACTGTATCAGCCAGTTGTAGTAACAGATCCTTAAAAGTTATCATTTTTTGTTTCTTTTTGTTTATTTAAACAATTTTTACACTTCTCTCAACATTTTTTGTCAAGTCCCCTATAAACTCAGAACAGTTTACATTATTTTGTACGTCTAGAAAAGAGAATGAATGACTTGTATGTCTTTGTATTTTCATCACGTATGTACACTGTTGCAAACGGCTTAGCGCTTAAGGGCTCTATTCTTCGTTTTTGGCTGCGTGCTATTCTCCCCCTGTACTTAAGTCAGTCGCTGCGTGCCTTTGTCTCAGTTACGCACTCTGATTGGAACGACCCTGAAATCAGATCTTTTCCTCTTACGGGCTTCTGAACCTGGAGTAAGTGCAGCGCCCCAAGATGGTGAAACATTATATTGCACTAGAAGTTTGGACTCGGTTACAATTTAAGCCATATGCACTAATAATGATAATATTGCAAAAGTGACACCCAGCATCGTTGAGGTGACCAGCTGTGTGTACCCGAGGTGCGCGTCTCGGGTGCTGCAGCTCGGTGAATGAAACTCTGACAGACCTCAGTCCTCTGTCGATGCTGGTCTGATGTCCAACTATGTCCAACATAAAGCCACAGTTTGATCCAAGCTGCCATATGCGGATGTTGGTGAAATGCGCATGAGAGGATGGATACCAGGAACTTCAGCTTCAGTTCCTGGTTCAGTTCACATTCGCTCCATAAGGCATTTAACAATTTATATTTAAAACTGCATATTATGTAGGAAGCCAATGGTTCTCATTGCCAACATCTCTGTCTCCTCTGTATTTAAGCAGGACACTCTGTGGGATTATTTCCTCAAACCTCCAGCACGTCACACTCGGGTCACGCTTTAGAGCAGGTACCGTATTCATGACAGATGATGACGACGACTAATGCACGCTGATCATTTCTGAATGCAGGAATAGAAGAAGTTAATAAAATCAGGCTTTCCACACATACAAATGTTAATCTGTCGTTAGTATGAGGGGAAAAAAGAGAGATTTTAACTCAAATTATCCTCACTGGGGGTTTCCACTGCATACGTCTCCGCTACGCCACGGCACGATCCAGTTTTTCCCCACTGTCCGCCGTCCGGTAATCCACACCGGTTGCCTTTTGAGTGCGCCACGGTGCACTCTGGTTGGACGACTGTGACGTCACGAGACAGAGGAGTTCTCACGATAATTATATAACCAGTCATGTTCATGTCTTGGAGAATATCCAATTTTGTTATTTAAGTAATGTTAGTATTGCTTATCTGTTGATGCAGCGGGACAGATGCACCATGACTTTGTTAATGCAAATACTGTAGTTCTTCGATTCTGGGGAAAGTTGCTGTGGTGGAGTTGTGTTCCAATAAACTAAGATCATACCTGACTTTTGGTCACTTTCACCACTTTTTTTTTAACCATAAAGTCCCATAACTTTGTAGTCCGAGCTAGTGCGCGAGTTACGTTTGTCCTGTGGCTCGTTGATGTCTGGACTTTCCATGGGGTTTTCAAATCCTGCTACGATCTACACGTGGCTCTTGACGTAAACCATAGCAGACAGAAACAGTTCTGGAAAAAACGTTCTTAGTTCCAGGGTAAAATTGTGGCAATTGCTTTGATGGAAATGAGTTTTATGTTCCACCTTGTTTTCCTACAGTTGTTTAAAATCTATGTAATCCAGGGATAAAAATTTACTTTTTGGTCCACCTTTCACAGTCACTGGTAAAATGTAAAATATAGCAGCCACTTTTATATTTAAGAAACATATTTTTATTGCACATTGAACTTGTTAATCAGTAGCTACTTATTAGCAGAGCGGATTTTTCAGTGGCTATATGCTGCATACCAATGAATGATAATACTATCTAAGGCTCATCTATAGGTTGTGAAATAAAATGAGATAAGTCTGAATAGACAACGCAGTGGTTCAAAATGAAAAATAGAAATATTTATCTATTTATTTTATATCTATAAGATTATTATTATGTAAAAAACGGTAATTAAGTTTTCATTTGTATACCTAACATATTACAGAGTTCTACAATAATAAATTATAAAACTGATGGATGGATGGACTGCTCTCATATGTCCGTGTTGGCTGTTTGTGGAGCGTGTGTGATGTAAAATGCTGTTATGGCTCAGTCTACACTCTGCTGTAGAACTGCCCATGACATTAAAATGTGTGCACACTTTTTTCACTCATTCCCCTCACCTTTCCACTGTGTTGTTTCTGTCTGAGTATGCATAGCACCAAGTCCTCTCACTCTTTTTCCAAACTGATTCAATTTATCCACCAACTCACAAATGTACCTTTGTTCACAGGTGCTATATTCCATCCCTGGTGTAGTCTTGTGTTTTATTGTGCTCGGACTCCGCTCCTAAACAATAAAAGGTATCGCAAAAAAGTGTACAACATACAACCTGTTTAAATGAAGGTACATCATCAAATAAAGCTCTTCTGTTTTGTAAATGAGTTGAACTTTTATAGTGCTTTAAACAACAGTTGTAGTCTCAAAGCGCTTTACACAATCACTCACATAACCCAATGTTTTTCTATATGAAACAGAAATGCAGATTTTAGGAAAATGTCAAATGTAAATAAATGGTAAATGGACTTGATTTTATATAGCGCTTTATCACCACACTGACGCAGTCTCAAAGCACTTTACATATCAGCTCATTCACCCAATCACTCTCACATTCACACACCAGTGGGACAGGACTGCCATGCAAGGCGCTAGTCGACCACTGGGAGCAACTTAGGGTTCAGTGTCTTGCCCAAGGACACTTCGACACATAGTCAGGTACTGGGTTCGAACCCCCAACCTCTCGATCAGAAGATGACCCACTACCACCTGAGCCACGGTCGGCCATAAATACTTTCTTTGAAAGTCTGAGACATTTTTTAGTAAGTTGCATTGCTCTAGGACAGGGGTGCCAGGGTGAAATTGATCAGGGGGCCGAATTACACTTTCAGCCTGAAAGACCAAACACTGACTCAACACATGGATATGCTGCTTGACATTATTAATGAAGGCCTACACATCAAAAATACACACAATAGCCTCACAATGAGGCCTACAATTACATATCAGCCTAAAGCAAGTCACCCTCTAAAAACGTAACATTGTCCTATCCATGCAAGTAGCCTACATTTATAAATTAGAAATGCAACAAAATAGACAAAACACATTTCCTATAAATAGCACAAGTGTAAACTGTAAATGACTCTGATCATATTTATTGAAGGCTTGCACATGATAACATGCCAATGCATAATTAGGCCAGTTAAAAGAAGGCCAGGCCAAAAAGGCCTAAATGAGTCAGAGAAAATAAGTGCCGGAATAAAGTCATCCAACAATAGGGCAAGTGACTGAATATTCAGTAGGAATTAGTAAAACAAAAAGGTCCTTGAAAAAATAGCCAAATATGACCCTATCTTAAAACATTACATTGGCTCAGTAGCAGATGGCACATTAACTTTGTCAGTCATCACAAGTAAACTCCAACCCACATTTCCACACACCCATGCCTATGGCACTAGCCTACATCAGTCAACCCCAACCCCTTTTATTCCCTCCCACCCATATAACACAGGATTATGATAAATGGGGGGACAAGCCTTCTTCAGCTACATTTTACTTGTCGAAGCCAGACACTTTTTTAACTTTTACCAGTTTAGCTCAGCTGCAGCTGAGGCGGGCAGCAGCAACAGACCAACTGACGGATTCCACCAAAATTAAAGTGGACATATACCGTCATTAGCTATAAGCCGCCATTTTTTTCTCACGCTTTGAACCCTGCGGCTTAAACAGATTAAATTGTGGATTTTTCCGGGTTTTATAAGCTTCATGTCGCCACATAATTGAGCTCTGTCACATTAGACCAGGTGGAACAATGCTCGCACTGAATCATTCTGATCAGTCATTTTGCCATGATGCACACAACCTCATCATAGCAACGACGCGGAGAAATGTTGTCAAAGAGAGAGAGAGAGCGAGCGAGCGCCCACTGCAGCAGCAACAGCGTAGATGAAGTAAAAGTCAGCCAGTTTGTAATAGAAGGATAAACAGAATAAAGTTCGGTGCTCAGGACTCTGTGGTTGATGGGGAAGCTTCCGTAAGGAGGACGGACAGAGGGGCGGAGATCAGAACAGCCTGGATACAGGCTCTGATCTCCGCTCTGTCTGTCTCCGCTTCGTCTACAGTAAAAGTCTGCCAGTTTGTAATAGTAGCATAACAGCATGAAGTTGCCAAATCACCACGTTGGATTTGTTCAGAAACGATCGCGTCCGTATTCTGACTCAGAGTCCGACTCGCTGTGATCGCTCCGCGGTACTTCACGGTAAGAAGAGCAGATGAAGCGGTGTATCAGTTTGGTTCCAGTAAAAAGTGACCATAAAAAGCTGTAAATGGACTGATATGTAGACGTGGGGCATTTCCCTGCAACCAAACTTGAGTACGGCAGCCCGCCTACCTGCCCATTCTGATTGGCCGAGTTGTCTGAAGGGCACCCACATCAGCCAATAGAGTGCGGCCTATCTTAGGCTGCGACATTTGTGTGGACTTTTCTTAGAAAATTGCTAAAATATTGTAATGCGGCCAATAAAACAGTGCGCTTTATAGGCCGGAAATTACTGTACTATTTTTCACTTATCTCCATTTGTTCTAAGAACCCCAACAACACAGTATTTGAGGTTTATTTTCCCAAACCCACCTGTTTTCTGCAGTTTTAGCCCTCTGAAAAGTGACTTTCTGACCAATTCTAAAAGCGGGCTGTGTGAGTGGGCGTGTCTATGAACGCAAACTCCACATATGACTCCACACAACAGTTGATCACGAGCGACTTTCTTTTGCTATTCACACAAAAAACTTCACATTACAGTAAAACACGTAGCTATGTAAGTGGATATTGTGATTGTGAGTCAGAAAAACACTGTTTGATGAAGTGTATGCGCCGTGCAGCAACAGCAGCTTCAACAGCAAAAGCAACTGTTTCAGCTGCTTCAAACATTTACCGGAGCTGCTACGTTGCTTTAGAGATTACAGGAATAGTCCATTCAAGGTGATAGTTCACTGTTTTGTACAACCGCTGTGTCAGATTGTGTCACAAACACAATGTTGCCAGATTCGTGGTTTTTTGTTTGGGCTATTTTGAGATGTGATTGGGCTGGAAATTGTCCATCAGATCTGGCAACACTGATTCCCGATTTCACGTGATATCACAAATGTAGAAAATTTGAAACGGGGCAATTTTCTCTGTGTTATAAGACTTACACAGACCACAAACAAACCAATGGATGGGTTTATTTCACATTTTGTGTGCTGGTGGACACAAAAAAAATAAAACTTTAGATTAAAAAAATATCAGCCATGGGCCAGATGTGATGTACAATCGCGCCGGGTCCGGCCTGCGGGCCGTAACCATGGCATCCCTTCTCTAGGATGTCAGAACCCTAACCATACAGATATTTAGACATTTTGCACTGTTCACCTACACATTAGCCAACTTTCTTTTAGTTTCATCCTGACTTTGTTACTTTGTTTCTGACAATAATATTAAGCGCATTTTGCCAGTCCATCACAAAAAATTACTACATTCAGTCTAAAGTCACCAGTGACTCAATTATCATTAAACTGTAGAAGAAAACCCGAGTTTACCACAGACGGGAAATGCAACTCGACATCCATTAAGAAAATGTCATAATTCTCTTTAAATACCTCAACGAAAACCTGTAAAACTAATTTAAATAAGCATGGAGAGCAGCTGTTCCTCAGAGGGGTTCACTGTAGGGAAAGGTGTTAAATCTGGTCAAATGTTTGTCTTTCTCCGAGTTGTAACCATACAAATTTGTACATTATACGTTTGATTGACAGAGTAAATCACAATTCAATCTCCACCTAATATAAGCTCTCACTGTTACTATAACTGTTTATTGCTGCAGTGGGACTAAAAAAACAAACAAACATGTATATGTTACAAGCATCTATCGAGCTTCTCATCAGATCATTAGTTTACGAGCCATAGCAGGAGCCTCTAATCCCTGCCAGGTGAGCAGATGTGCTTCCCTGCCTTGATTTCCCTACTGCACCTCCAACTCATTTTATAAGCTAGGTTATGCTTTTCTGACGAGGACTTCCTTCACACAAATGTGCAAATTTGAATTAGCACGTCTTGGGACTCTCCAATACCATGGTGATTTACATTTACTTGTTATAATAGACCCGAGTAGGCATGCTACATAGTAATAGACCCAATTTTTATGCAAAGAAGGCAGTGCACTAATTAGAGGCTTATTAGAAGTGTGAAAATGTGCCATTCTTTGATGGTATACAGCGGTTTGTTATTTTCCTGTGACACATTATGAGTTCAAAAGAATGCTGCAACATGTTTGGGTTCTTTTACTCACCGGCATCTAGCTCATTTCTAGTAATGTGCATTTGGTCTGTTGGGAATTTGCTACATCTAACAACTAAAGGACAACAGAAAGCAGCACTATTAAAGCTGCAGTTTATAGAATCCTCTCTCTGCTCCGTTTTGAAACTGAAACCGAAACTCAACCTCCCTTACCGATATATTTTGTGAACGCTTTTAGCAACTTTTTTCTTAATTGAGGCTCGGGACAAAGGATGTTATCTTAGTAGAAATTTTTCTGATGTTTTAGAGACTCTGACGGAAGGAGATGAGATTCACCTTCCACTCAGAACACTTTGGATTACAATATGCTCAAAGATGATAATGGATTTTTGACCAAATGATGCCAAAAAAAACTTACAAACTGCAGTTTTAAGCATTAGAGATGTTCACAATTATGGGATGCTGATTGTAAAGTTGCACATGCTAAAATAAACGGCAACTTTTTGCAACATTTAGCAACAAACCAAGTTTAAAAAAACATATGTGAATTATTTCTATGCTACCAGATTTACAGCAATATTTGTGATATTTTTTTTCTCGTGAAAATATGTCAACGTCAAATCTAAATGTTAAATGTAAAAGCTAAATATTTGATTTAACATTTAACAAATACGCAAATTCACCGTTTACATTTAGCATTTAGATTTAACATTTACATTTAGCATTTACCATTTAGATTTAACATTTAGATTTAGCATTTAGATTGAAATTTAACATTGAAATTTAACATTGACATTACATTTTTGACATCTGGTCAGATGTAAGATTTTTAGAAATTCAGATACGTTTTGCAAACATGTTTTGTTGCTAAATGTTGCGAAAAAAAAAAAAAAAGTTTTGTGTGCAACTTCACAATCGGCGTCCCATGCACAATTGTGTTTTTGTAAGACTATAAATTGGTCAAAGCCACTTCACTCTTTGGTCTTCACCCTTTTTAAGAGGAAAAAAAGGGCCGATAACGAGGGCCCTCGCTCACTGTTTCTGTTCTTGTTGTCCTCTCACATTCTTTACTCCTCTTACAGCCATTCTATTCCTTCTCAGGTCTTCATTAAAACTTGATGGGGATGACTGAAGTCAATAATTCTCAAGCCCTGTGAACAACTCAGTCTGAAATCAATAGATTTCCGCACACACAAAAATCACACACACACACACACACACACACACACACACACGTACACACAAAAACACACACGGAAAGTGCATTTGAAGAAGCTCTGGTTGATAAAATATTTAATAGCTTGTCTCTGGGAAAGGGGAGGACTTGTGGCGATGCAGTGTCTGGCCCAATTAGCATCTCCTGCTTACCTGCCAGGCTTCAGCAAGGGTTCGAATCTGACTTTTACCCATCATGACAAGCCCCTTCAGGGACAGTGACACACTTCAGCAGTGATATATCAGCCCTCTTGTGTTCTAATCATGACATGACGCATCTGCTCCTGTCACACTCCTGAACAGGGCCATCTCACCTTGATAAAATATCAGTGACAACCAGCTTCCAAAAGATTTCACTTTCCAGGAAAGCTGAGAGTCACAATTCACTGTTAGGATCCTCAGAGATGAGCCAGCACTTCAGGAGGACTTGCCTTGATAAAGAGCTACTTCTATCCACTGCTGCTTATAGCTGCGGCTTTTAAACATAATAGTGTATTATTGCATTGAAAGAATGGCTAGTGAATAACAGTAGCGGCTCCTTTGGAAATGATTTAGCTCGTGATCAAGACTAAGGTTGATAGACCTAACTACATAGGTACAGGACAAAAAAAATCCTTTGAGTGAGCTGTGCATCATTCAGCTACTTTTACTGACCGAGTAGGTGATGTCACAGTCTGTATTGATATACAATGATTATGAAAACTGGGTTCTTGAAGTCTGAAGTCTCAAACCGATGAGAAATGTAAGTGAAAACATTAAGAAATTGTTTCAAAATCTAGTTTTTGCTGTTGTTACGATTGCCCTGTATAGGGTTGGCCCAGTGTCCTCCCTACTTTTGTTCAGTTTGGCCAGGGTCTCCAGTCCCTTTTAGTTTGTTCTGTTGGTACTTTTAGAATTTTGTTAAGAAATACTGTTGATAAACCTTTGATTTCTGTGTGGCGTCTTGTTTATGTTGCGGCCCCTCAAGCCTTGACATGACATCCTAGAGGGGGTCGTAACCGCTATCCACAGTTACAGTATGTCTCTTTTGAATATGGAGCACAATCAAAAAAACACGCACATCCCTTTTGAAGCAGTGTGCTGGATCAAAGAGTCCAAAGATGCAATTTATTTTGTAATTCACTCATCTGTTTCTGTATTTTTAACTGTGGCCTCCACATTGGTCACTACACCACATTAAGATCACACCTACGTAACAAAATATAACATTTCCACACTATATGACGGGTACCCTGATGCTTGTATGGTCATGAATGTAAAATTTTATCCTAAGAATGTTATATTTGTAAATAGTGTACATTTTTGTAGATATATATACATATATATAGTGTATAAAGTTAGTATACATGGCGAATGTAAATACATGCAATACAAAGGTCCATTTTTTTAACGCTGACATGTATCATTTGACTGCCTCGTTCAATAAAGCACACTACAAAAACAGGTGTGCCTAATGCTGCAACTCATGTCTGATGAAGGGCGTTCAGCCCAAAACGTCAAGTTTTTTTTTGGTGTAAATTAATTAAAATTGGGAGCTAACCACACAGTTGTGCAGACCTTTTTTTTCATTGCATCTTTTGAGTATGGACCCTGTAGTATATCCAAATGCTTGTTGACAAGCACAAGAAGCGCCTTTATTATCACTAATAATACACTGTAGGGGTGTGTATTGCCTGGCATCTGGCGATACGATTGAAAAAACACAAGCTGGTCAACATGCCTAGGTTTCAGCGCACTTCTTTGTGCAGTTACAATGTCTCCTGCAGTGGAAAATAATTTCCTGGTTAAATAAAGGTAAAAAAAAAAAAACAACAAAAAAATCAATATGGATGCATTTTGAATTGATCCGAGAATCACGCGACATAATATCGCGATCGATTTTTTCCAACACCCCTAATACACTGTAAGAACCAAAGAATAGACAGTAGAGTAATAGGGTGTGCAGCAATTATCAAATTGTTGCAACCTTTGTTCAAGCTTAGTCAAAAACCTTTCAGGTGTCATTTCAAACTTTAGTTGTGCATTAGGTCCATGTTGCAGCTGCTACACATAAAACAAGGTTTTAAAGCCAGGAGGAGACCACATGGCTAAGGATTATAGTATATTTCTATTACTGTAAAACTACACTATTGACAAGTTTAGCATCTACTCAACATATCACTTTTCAGGGGTTACCACAGAAACCCATTCTAGTTTGCACCAAATAGTTGAACCAGTAGTTGAACCTTAGCCACATCTTATGATAGTATAGTTTATCCAGAGGTGAAAGAAACGGATTACCAGCAGTCATGTTACTGTAATTGAGATGTTTTTATCGGTTCTTGTACATTTTTGAGTGTACAGTATTTCTAAATCAATCATTTTACTTGTACTTAAATACGTTTTAAAAGAAGTTAAGTAATTTGTTACATTTCTACACCCAACCGTTACAGAGTAAATAATTATTTTTTTGTTTTATATATATATATATATATATATATGTATATATATATTTTTTTATTTTAAAAAGATCAACGGAAATTGTGAAACTACAAAAAATGAAATGACCAGACAACAATCAGATGCATCACATCATAGACGACCAGTCAGATTAAACGTATTGTACTGCACCAAAACACCATTGAGTGCTGGTTATTTTCTCTGTTTTAGAGTTCATAAATGTAGCTATACTTAGAGCCTGATTATTTTTTTCATTTTGAATTGAATTAATTGGTGTTTTATATATATATATATAAATATCATTTTGACAAACCTTTTATTTCATCCAGATGCCTTAGCGGAAAATAAATTAGGCTCTAATTGTGCAAGATTTTGTTTCTTCCTTTTTAAGTTTATACATGAGATGTTTACTGTATGCAAGGGAACCATGGCAAGATTTGTTACCAAAAAATAAACAGTTCTCTTTACGCCTCTGAGTGTATCTTATTCTAATATTTTTCATTTATATTGAAGCCGTGGTGCGTCACACATTAGGGATAAAGTCAGGTCAGGGCTCAACATTAATGCTTGACCACTTGCCATTGGCAATTAAACGTTGTAGTCCGGCAGGATATCATTACACCTGACTTGCCCGACATTGCAAATGAAATGAGCGGTGTTCGAGATGCTTGTTTGTTTTTAAGTATTAGTTGCTTCCCCACAGCCTAGAAGTCACTGTATTATGTAGTTGGGCTGTATTGACTGTGTGTGTGGAGAAGAGGGAAGAAGTTGAGGATGGTGAATGTTGTGCCTCTCCCTGCATTGTTTCTACCGTCCACCGGACAACCTGCGATACGATAATGTGTATTACACATTATCTTTCTGTCCGGGATTCAACCAATCAGTGCTTTTTTTCACTAAGACATGATTACAAATGTTGGAGATCTCCCTTTTTCATACAGAGCAGCTGTTTGAACTGCTTTGGAGTTTTTGAGCTCCAGGTTTTCAATGCTAGTTACTGTCAGATGTGACATCCTGCTCTATGCACCAGACGGCGTTCTCCTTACTGACAGAAGTATAAGTGAGGGACATTTAAGATGGAAAACTCACTGTTTGATTATGGATTTACTTTGAAACCTACTGCTAATTAAATTGAATCCATGAAAGAACAAGATAAACTAAAAAGAAGAGAAGAGTCTGATAAGAAACATGAAGCAAAGAGAGCAACTTTAACATGACGATGAATGCATGACAATGAGGATGCTCCGCCGTGCCATAGCGTTCCCCAGATTGCATTATCTTTTTTTTTTTTTTTTAAACATTATTTATGAGTTTCAACATGGCCAGGCACAAAGTATACTTAAAGTACTTGGTCCAGAGTTCATCCTAAACACATGTAGACCTGGATAAACAAACAAACCACTACACAAAACAACAAAATACACAAAAGGGCTGTAGTCAAACAAGGAAATGGTTGGTCGACCAAGACTATGGCGCACGTAGCGATTAGTCGACAAAAAAAAAGAGGAAAAAAATAACGGAGAATGAATGACCAGGTGCAGAGGAGGACGAGAAGAAAGAAAAAGAGAGACACATATTTTGTTTTGTGGTGCATATTTTACCATTTATGATACGAACCTTATTCAAGCTTTGGCCAGAACCCGACAAAGCTAAACTGAAACCTACAGGTCCGACAGACATTAGGTATTTATATCTGTGTCCGACCTGAAACCGACAATTAAAAACTATTTTTTCCCTCCTACAAATGACATATTTACATTTGTTTTAGTGGTACGCCTGCTTTTATTAATAAACTGTTGATGTCAACATCAGATCAGCACACGGTTAAACAAAACGCACGTCAAACACAGGTGCAAACACAGGCAGGCAATCTATTTACATAATCCATGTTGTTGTGCAGAAAAAGCATTGATTTAACAGTGGATGCTTGTTTCAAGCCTGTCTTAATGTGTTCCCTCTCTGCTCTGCTCTGAGGACTGTACACTTTACAGTGACAACTGAAGTGCAACACTTTTTTTTTTTTTTTTTTTTGCAGCGCAGCACATACTCACACAGAGCTGTTGCTTGACATAGAATCATGTTTAGGCATTAAATAAATTATATTTGATATTTAATCCTTATATAAGTGCAATGCATTTTTTTAATTTATTTTTTAACGGTATTGAAACTGATACCATTGCTGGTCAACCAATGAAAATCTTGGTCAACCACAACGGCATTGACCAATTAGTCGACTAAAAGACCAAAGTTGGCAGCCCCACTAACAATGAGGTTATTAATATCATATCCACAATTTAGCCACAAACAAATTGAGTGTAATGGGGGGTCATCTAAAGGTTTAAATACTCTATAATAGGTTTCCACATGCTGTAAAACACTTCATATCTCAGGTTTTCAGTGTGGAGGACTCCAATAAATTCTCTCAGCAAAGCTTCAAATACAGGTGGGATATCAGATTTCCACATTTTCAAAATACATCTCTTTGCAATAATCATACCATAAGCAAACATTGTACAGATTTTTTTGTCCTTCTTTTTCAATGTGCTAGAAATGCCTAACAAGGCAGATTCAGGGTCCAGGTCAAGATTAGTTTTAAATATAAAGGAATACCATTTAAATATTGAACACCTAAAGTTTTTAATCTTTGGGCATTCCCAAAAGTGATGTGCCAGTGTACCATTGAAGATCCTCCATCTTTCACAGAGAGGTGACGTTTGGGGGAACATTTTGTGTAACTTAGTTCTTGAATAATGTAACCTATGCAAAACTTTGAAATGAATTAATTGTAACCTAGAATTAATAGAACAATAATGAGTAGGGGTGTGTATTGCCTGGCATCTGGCGATACGATTCGTATCCTGATACATAGGTCGCGATACGATATGATATATCCCGATATTAAAGTATAAGGCGATTATTGCGATTTTTTTATATATGACTTAAGAAATGACTAATCTGTAAATGTGTACACCTTCATGAGAACATTATGTATGAAATATATTTTATTGGCATATGTTACACTCAAAAATTGGCTTTAACATGCCATGTGCCAACAACTCAAAATAAAAAAAAATAACATGACTTTAGTGCAACTTAACTGAGGTATATACCTAGAACAACAAATAGATGCAGAAATTTAATACTTTCTTTTTTAGATTTTATTGAAAAAAACTGAAGCTGGTCAACATGCCCAGGTTTCAGCACTTCTTTGTGCAGTTACAATGTCTCCTGCAGTGGAAAAGACTTTCCTGGTTAAATAAAGGTTAAAAAAACAAATTTAAATTAATTTTTTATTTTTTTTAATAAAAAAAAATTGATATGGATGCGCTTAGAATTGATCCGAGAATTGCACGACGTAATATCGCAATATATCGCCGAATCGATTTTTTTCAAAAATATAATTTAATGCTTGTTTCCAAATTTTGGCCTGAATTGGAATATTAAGGTCAGCCTCCCATTTATGCTTAACCCATATTGCATTATAACCTAAACTTTAGATTTTAAGATATTGATCCAGAATCTAATCAATTTCTTATTCCATTAAGGAAATATCCTGAAATTTTACATCAAAATCCGTCCATCAGTTTTGGAGTTATACTGTTCACAGACAAATCAATATAATTTCAAACATTGTTGTTGTTGCATTATCTGGTCAATCTTTTTGTATTATTTCAAAAGATGTTGAGAAATGAACTATAAAAATAAATTCAGATGAGATTTGATTCTTTCTTATCAATTATATCAAATAATCTTGGTGTTCTCCTTAGATAGTTGTACCTCAGTTTATCTCGAAACCGAGGTCCTTGTCTTCGGCCCTGGTGGATGTCCCCCACCTCTGCCTTTGGTCATCTCTCACCACATTTCAATTCAAACACAAAAACTTGCTTTTATGTTTCATTTTAGCCTAAATTTTGATAAGATAATTAACTCAATCTTTCCCCCATTCTCTCACAAATTCAGAGTTTTACATATTTCAGTAAAACAAACAACAGAAAGTTACTTCACCTATTGTTTTTCATCTTCCATTGTAAAGCCTTTAACAGCAGAGAGCTCACTGATCATAAAGACTGATATAGATTGCTTTCTGTCAGCCAGGCACCTTCAGCAGATGTGTAAAGGACCTGATTCATTGACTGATTCATAAACAAGTAACAGAAGCAGGGAGGCAATGCAGTGAAACTAAAACAGGTGTTATATGGTGTTATCTCTTTCTCTGTAAACAAGCACTCTAACTGCAAAATATTGGGAATGTTGTAATTAATCACTGACGGCTTTATCTGATTCAGTAAACATTGCAGTTTTGTAAATGAAAGAAAACATCATTTATCAGCTTTTCAGCATCAAGCTTATTTTAGAATGATCATAAATGTAAAATTATGAGTACACATCAAATGAGACAATTGTTTTCCAGGCCAAAAAAGTTATTACATTGCATTGTTTTAATACTTTTAAAACTTTAAAATGTGCAATAAACATTTGAATAACTTGCTCCAAGCATCTTACTTACTGATTTAGGCTTCTTCTTCTTCAAGAACTTTGGTGAGCTGTTACAAATAGTTAAATGCTGAGTAAAAGTCTTAAAGGGGACATATTATGCTAAATCCACTTTTTTAGGCCTTAAATGCATTTTGATGTATATTTAGATTGTTTAGAAGCACAGAAAAGTTCAAATTAGTCTCTTCAGGTGCTCCGTTGATATCTTTATATTCTGTTTTGGTCATATTTTTCAATCTGTTTCGATTTTTCGATTCTCAATTACGTTTTTTGAACAATAACGTCAGCGGAACTGCCAAATTAGGACATCGACTCCAGGCCCAACACTTCGAGCAATTCGCCATTTTTATTTCTCGCTTTTATTTTGTAGTCCAAGCTCCAGGATGCAGATGTATGGTTGTTGGATGTAGTAACCCACACGCTTCATTACAACGTCTCCCAGCATCAGAACCTTTTCGAAGTGCCTGGTTGAGTTTTATTTTTCACGGAAATGTACCCACATCTGTGGGTAAGGTCATTTTTGTGTGCGCGCAGCACTTCAAGGATGACTGCTTCTGCAGATCCTTGATGATATGGCCTACGTGGTTTAATTTAAGTCTGAAGTTTTCATTAGTAATTTCATTTTGCCGTTTTTGTCTCCGAAAAGACTGTATTAAAATGCATTTCGTGACGTTAGCTTGGCGCTAGCGTTAGCTCGGTGCTTGTGTTAGATCACTTGTTAGGGTTCTGCAGGTTCATCATCTTCATTTTCATCTCGCTCCACTGGGTCCGACTCTGGCTCCAACATGTAAAGCTGGATGGACAAGTATTCCGTTGTTGACATTGTGTAAATAATGTGTGAATAAACTTTTTCTGCGCCGCTACGTAGCCATATCTCTTCTATCAAACTACAAAAATGGCCGAGCAGGGTGGAGTTGAACCTGGAGAGGGGGCGGGGTATGAAGTGTCTCATTTGCATTTAAAGAGACCGCACCAAAACGAGTTGCTCTTAGAAGCACATCAGAAAAAGGGTATGGAAAAGGGGTGGAGCTATAATAATGAGGAATTCAGACCCAAGCAGTGCAGTTCTGCTTTATATAGACCACAACTGTATGATTTATATCTAAAAAGGAAGGATTTAAAACCATGATATGCCCCCTTTAATACCTGCTTTCAGGGATGCATTTATTGATCTGCTATTTAAAAAAAAAAACTTTGACAAACTCAGTTTGAAAAATCATAATCAGAAGGGAGTTTTAAATAATTCACTTCCTATAAAAATGCTATTGTTATTCACTCTATTGTTAACTCATACAATCAAAAATGACAGCAGTAGACTTAGCACGCATGAACCCTAAAACAATAAAGGAAAATGTTCAGCAGCTAAATCCATCAACTTCTCGCCTTGACACAATACCATCAAACATCTTAAAAACAGTCAATTGTGGCACCGTACCGAAATCCCTGAAAGTAGCTGCCGTGAAACCTCTGTTAAAAACGTCTCTTTACTGGCTAACTATAGACAAATTGTCAACCATCCTTTTCATGGCAAAAATCCTTGAGAAGTTGGTCTTCAACCAACTGAGTCAATTCTTAACCCATCCATCCATTTTCTGACCCGCTTTCGCCTTTTTTCAGGGTCACGTGGGTCTGCTGGTGCCTATCTCCAGCTCTCATTGGGCGTGAGGCAAGGGTACACCCTGGAAAGGGCACCAGTCCATCTCAGACAACTACTCACACTCCCATTCACTCCTACGGACAATTTAGAGACCCAATTCTTAACCTTCAACAGAATATTTGATAAATTTCAGTCTGTCTTTTGTTGTCATTACAGCACAGCCACAGATCTTACCAAAGTGCTAAATGACATAAGGTTGAACACTGATTCACGAAAAGTTTCTGTTCCCATTCTATTAGATTTAAGTGCTGCATTTGACACTGTGGACAATAACATTTTGTTGCACAGATTGCACACGGGGGTTGTACTAAATGGAAAAGTACTGCAATGGTTGAAGTCCTATATGGAGGAGCAAAGTTATTTTGTAAGCATTGAAAACTTTGAATTTGACAAATTACCAATGTCCTGTGGGGTTCCACAGGGCTGTGTTCTTGGACCCCTTCTGGTTAGTCTTTTTATGCTTCCTTTAGGATAAATTCTACGGAACTGTAAGGTTGATTATCAGAGCTACGCAGATGGCACACAACTATATCTATCACTGAACCCAGATGACTATGGTCCCATTGAGGTGTTGTGTGACTGCTTAGAAAAGGGAAACTGCTGGTTGAGTTAAAACTTCCTTCAAATGAACCATGACAAGATGGAGGTCATCATCTTTGGTAACAAGGAAAAGAGGACTGCTGTCAGTGAGTATCTTGAGTCTCGGATTAAATCAATAACAATAACAGCCTTTTACCACCTTAAGAACATCTCCAGAGTAAAATATTTCTTTACTCAGAAAGATCAGGAGAAACTGGTCCATGCTTTTATCTCCAGCAGACTGGACTATTGTAATGGTCTTCTGACAGGAACCCCCCCAAAAAGCATCAGCTACAGCTGGTTCAGAACGATGCAGCTTGGGTCTTAACCAGAACAAAGAGGTCAGAACACATTAGTCCAGTTTTAAAGTATTTACACTGGCTCCCAGTCAGCCTCAGAATAGACTTTAATGTTCTGCTGCTTGTGTATAAATCTGTGAATGTATTTGGTCCAGAATACATCAGTGAGATGTTAGTCAGGTATGAACCCAGCAGGTCTCTCAGATCTATGGACACAGGTCAGATAGTGGAGCCCAGAGCTCACAGTAAACATGGTGATGCTGCTTTTAGTTGTTATGCTGCAAAAAAGTGGAACAAACTGCCAGCAGAGCTGAAGTCAGTATCTAATGTGAACATTTTTAAATCAAAGTTAAAGGAACTCTTTTTCTCTACTGCTGATGACTGAAGGGCATTTATAATAATTTTATAGTTGATTTAATGTTTTCACTGTTTATTTTAAAACCTGTTAATCATCTTAAGGTTCTTATTGATTTCTTGTTTAATGTTTTCTGTAACATTTTAATCATGTAAAGCACATTAAATAACCTTGTGTATGAAATGTGCCTGTCTACACAGACAAAAAAAAGGTATATATTCACTTTTTGCATGTCTCTTTATAGCCTACATTACTCTTCGACACCCATCAATAAACTGCATTCCCATTAAAACAAAACCTTATTTATTCAATGGTACACATGTCACGTCTTCCCACTGACTCTAAAGTAACTGACAGCAAACAAATTTTTACTTGTTCTAAATCAGCAAGTGTTCTGACAGTAAATGCTGTCAACTGACAACCTGAGCGGTATGACACATGACTGATTTGTTGTTGTTGTTGTTGTTTTTGGTACGTTTTAGACATTTTTCTAAAATATTTGGATTCTTGTGAGCTGACAGGAAATACATTCATATTTCAGTGGTACAGCTGCACTACGCACTACATCCAGGTTATTGCTGCAGGCTGTTTAAGCCAATCTGCTGACATTTGTCTTCGTGTGAGGTAAACTCTTGACAGGTTACCATTTCCTCAAAGGGCTAAGGCAGAGAGACCTGCCTGCACATCCACTGGGTCATGCATACACACAGTGTACACTAGGGCTCTAGTCAACCAAGGAAATGGTTGGTCGACCAAGACTATGGCACACGTAGCAATTAGTCGACCAAAAAAAAGAAGAAAAAAAAAACGGAGAATGAATGACAAGGTGCAGAGGAGGACGAGAAGAAAGAAAAAGAGAGACACATATTTGGTTTTGGCTTTTTGTAGTTCAGATTTGTTTTAAAACACAGACCATTTATGATATGAACCTTATTCAAGCTTTGGCCAGAACCCGACAAAGCAAAACTGAAACCTACAGGTCCGATATGACATATTTTCGTTTGTTTTAGTGGTAAACCTGCTTTTATTAATAGTAACTGTTAATGTCAACATAAGATCAACGCACGGGGAAACAAACGCACACCAAACACAGGTGCGCAACGGGCGCCGCGGCGCCCGACAGAAAAAAGATTGATTCAGTAGTGGATGCTTGTGCTTCAAGCCTGTCTTAATTTGTTCCCTCTCTGCTCCGGTCAGAGCAGTCAGCACTCACTCACACAGCTGTTGCTAGACATAGAATCATGTTTAGGCATTAAATGAATTATATTTGATATTTAATCCTTATCACCTATATATGTGCATTGCATTTTTTTTAAACGGTATTGAAACTGATACTGTTGCTGGTTGACCAATGAAAATCTTGGTCAACCAATGAAAATCTTGGTCGACCACGACAACATAGGCCAATTAGTCGACTAAACAACTATAGTTGGCAGTCCGAGTGTACACACACAGGGTTCTTCACATTGTTTGTACTTTAGAAAACTTGGCCCATAGGATACAATGACAACAATGACCGTTACACTAACCTCTGTGGAAATAAAGTTCTTGTTCTTTATCTAAAGGACATCACAAGTAGAAGATCTACCTACCTACACACAAATCGTGTCTGCAGATTCCATCTGACAATCGATACACAATACACACATCCCACTACTGCTACATGACAAGCTACCCCAGCCTATCATGCCTAACCGCATGCGACATCGACCCTGTGAACACTTTCTGCCATGTGAGCACCATCCTCAAACCGGATCAGACCCCTCGATTCTGAATCACAGTTTGTATCCAAAGTCTCATTGAAGGCATCAAGCATGTGTCAGGCAGTATCTGTTGCTTTTTCATGTCAAAAAGTGCATTGCTCATTCTGGCGTCTGATCCAGAGGAAACTTACTCAGACACAGCAGGTGCTCACAAACACAAAGGTCATGTGCTAATCCCAGAAAGACTAAGCTGCCTGACCGGTCTTCTAACAATATCGTTACTGTCTGATAAAGGTCGACTTCTTTCCCATTTGTTTTCTAGTGAATGACTGATCACACTCCAAATCTTGTAGTACCAACACACAAATGAAAACAATCACACTAACCTGCACACATTGACGTGATCAAGGTTATCTATTTGTACTTGGAGTGTACATAGTGAAACTATGCTGGCATTTGCCTACTTGACTTGCACTATTATACTTGGTTTTTCTCTCTTAAAGGTGACGTTCTCAGGTGAAGGTGCAAACATGAAATATAGTTCCTGTCTGAAATACAGATTGATTATCAAATTATCGTTCACATTCTTGATTTTCTAATTCACGAATGACAGAATAATTATTTATTTTATATTTACTTGTGACTTGTGTAATGTCGTATGCACTCACGGTACTTGTGTGTATAAGAATTAGGGTTACACTGACCGATACTAATACCGGTATCGGACATGAAATGAACTACTCATTGGCTGCCAGCCATTTTCAGAACAGCAACCCCCCTCGCTACCAGAAAGTTTAGAGCATTTTGACTGATTTTGAAGACCCACAGAATATTTTGTACTCTATGTAAAATCTGAAACCAGATTATGAAAGAATAAACTCTACTTTCATCAGAATTTTTTTTTTTTGTTTTGTTTCTGGCTTGTTTCGTTCTTCCGTAATCAGCAGTTGAATATAGGTGTTTCACACAAAACGCCAGTTTCTTACCAAAAAGCTGTCAGTTACTTTGAGGCCAATATTTTTTTTGCTTTAGGGACACCTCAACATTGGTTTTCTTCTATGAAAAAAAAAAAAAAAAACAAAGCTGAGACCGGGCTTTTGATGGCAAAATGATAATTATTTTGCTATCTGGGTCAGAGTTGTATGATTTCCATACCGTGTTACCCCCCTCCCCCAGTCTCCACACAAGCAACTTCCTCCGACTCCTGACATGCCGAGTCGACCCGTTTGGCCCAGATTGTTGATCGTCTTCTCTCACGATCACAACACTCTTATTAGCCCACTTAGGTCCACACATGCTTTGCTTGAGTGTGCGCTGCTGTGAGCTGCTGGATACTTCACAACCTCCCCTCGTAGCGCCATTTTCTCCTTTCCTCTCCTTGTAACCTCTGCCCATCACGGGTGATCTCTTCTCCAAAGGTGCACTGCTGCCACCAACATGGCACCAGTTGGTCACTACATCACAGTACAAGGCCGATATTCATGGAAGACCTCCGCCAGAGTGTCTTCTTGCAACCCTCGTTATAAAACACAATTGACGTTCATATACTTCAATGGCAGTGAACGTTTGGATTTGAAATGACATATTTGTACGTCAATGGCACCCATACCAATGATGTTATATATTATTGCTTTATCCAGGAGGATCTGATTGGTCAATTAGGCACTAACATAATCAGTTGTGTGGAAAAATACATTGATGCGAAAATATGTGCGCTGATGCCTTTGTCCGACCAAAACAAAGATGATTTCAAGTAAAAGGAAAGTTTATTTTTTGTTGGAAAAGCAATTTCTGTATTAGCATTTGGAATTTTGAGTTTAAGAAAAATGTGAGTGGCAGAGTGTATTACTTTAAGTTGTTGTTATTTTCATGTGAATGAAGAATTTAAAGATGCACTTTTTTCAGTAAACCAGGCCTATGTGTTTTCAACATAAATCTTAAATTTGGTTGATTCAGGAAGGACACCATGACAGGCTGCTGCCTCCCACTACTTTTTTTTATTTTTTATTGAATGCTACCTCTGACTCTGAATGCATTATTTTGTACTTTTGTATTCTTACTTGAACTTTATTTTGGAATTTTGAGTTGAAGAACACTAAACATATATTGCAATGTTAAGGATTTCATGTTTTTTTTTTTTTTCATTTTAGATATGTAAATCAACATGTATACATTATTTTTAGTCAATTGATGGGGAGATAACCGAATTGAACTGGAAACATGAATCATTAGATTAATTGATTTGTTGAAAAAAAATTGCTAGATTTAATCGTTTATCCCAGCCCTAGTGGAAATACCTTTAGGTGAATAAGTGCGAAATTAAAATAATATAAGCAAACTTGTGTTTGATTTAATTATTCATTAATTTAATTAATCATTCACTTTTCTGAGTATTCTTATTTGCACTCATTCTGGAAAAAAGAGGTATCAAACACCCATCCCCTCGTAATATTCAAGACCCGTGACCCTGAACAGGAACAAATGGGTTGAAGGATGAATTAATGGATAAATGTTGATTTAAGGGCCAGTAGTCCATCTGGCAGCTCTTCTAATTACCGCACCTCTCTCACACAAATCTCCAATCTTGAAAAATCATGTGTGACTCTGACTCATCCTCTTTAAAGTGAAGTGTCTTATTTGTCATTGAATATAAGAGGGAGCAGTAGCTCATTAAAGTCTCTCTCACCTCCTGTGGTTCGAACAGATTTTTTTTAGTCACGTTGAAATGGGTGGAAAAGACTGAAAGAAAAAAAAGGTGAATGTTGATCTTACTTAAAACCCTGTGTTTTTAAAAAAAAAAAAAAAATGCCAGCTCAAATCAGAACATATTGTTGCTGCTGCTGAAGCTCAAGCAACAACTGCAACGATCATTTATCATTTAACACAATGTGTATACCAGTGTTTTATTCATATTGAGCTTGGATATCATCAGCAATATACAGAATCTGTCTGTTCTGCAGTATGAAGGTTTCCTTTTGGAAAAACTGGCTAACCATGCAGAAAAATACTGGACATGTTCTACCTATAAATAGTCAGCTGTGCTTTAATACTGTCAGCACGGACACCAAATCCTATAATTACTAATAAAAAACAAAAACAGTCAGGATGACAGTACAAGAGACCTGCCAACCCTCAGTGTTTAAGGTCCCATATCATACTATTTTTCTCCATTTGTTCTAAGAACCCCAAAAACATAGTATTTGAGGTTTATTTTCCCAAACTCGCCTGTTTTCCAGAGTTTTAGCCTCTGAAAAGTCACTTTCTGAGCAACTCTACAAACAAGCGGATTTGCTACTTATGCATATTCATGAGTGGGCGTGTCTATAGACAGGACACAGACTTCTCTGCATGTCTCACTGTGTTACGAGGGGGATCAGTAATCACCAAAGCAAATTTATTTTTGCTATCCACACACAGTTATGATCGTTTTCTCCCAAAAAACTGCACATTACAGTAAAACACATGGTTTTTTAAGCTGCTATTGAGTGAGTCTGTCTCCCCTCCCCGCTCAGTGACGTAGGGCCAGAGGATGGCCCGCCCTCCTCCCACCCAGTTGACATGATAGCGACAACACGTATCAACAGTAGCAGTAGCAGAAACAACAACAGCCTTAGATGTGTAGCAGTGATAGACTGTGGAAGCACTGCACGAAGGACGCTGAAATGCTCACCTTTGTGGGCGTGTCTGTTTACATGTCAATCACGGCAGAGAGCTTCCTGGAGGCGCGGCTTCTCCAGCTCAGTGCCTCGTCAAATTTGTCACTAAAGTGGGAACGCGTCATCAAATTGGAGCGAGGTGTTTGGGCTCACCCTGCAGTAAGAAAGGAGCAAATCACCCTCTAACTAAAGATTGAGGGAATCAATAAAAAAACACTTTGAGCATGTGTATGAAGCCCTAATAGCACTTTTATGATGTTTAAAGCACAGAAATGTCCATTTTGCTTAACAATGGCCCTTTAAGTAGTGAGTTAAGACAATCAGGAAATGAGACACACCTGTGTGGATACAAGAGGAAGGGCATTCTCTCAGAACAAAAATATTTCATAGAGATTGAATTTATAGCACCACTAAACTACATAGACATTAGTCCTAAACACAAAACCAAGCCGACCCAGATTGTGACAATAACTACCAAACCTTTACTCATCTCCTTTGATACAAACAAAGTAACTAAGAATTCAAACAGTTTATTCATGCATTTTGGTATTTTGTTTTAAGTGGACTTAAAAATGAGTAAGAAATCTGTTTGGTAATCTGGAAATCTCCTGCAGTGTTTTCATGAAGCCTAAAGATTTCTGCATACCTCTGTTTGGGAATCACTGCAGTAATCTACAAGCTCTTTTTTGCTTGCTTTGGGACAACTTACTTTTCTTTCTATTTTTTATGTGTTCATCTTATTTGATAATAAAAAGCTTTGCTCTGTAGAGGAAGATGGGGAGTGATTCTTAGTATTCTTGGACAGCAACCAATGCTTTGTAGCCTTTTACAGCCTCAGTGGACTGACAACAGTCCCTGTGAGTGAATCAGTCTTCATTGAGTACACGTAGATCATTGTACATTTCTTGTTGCCATCATTGAGAGTATGTGTTACATCAGAATGAATCACTTTATCTAGGGCAGTGGATTTCTGAATCCATGTACCCCATTTCTCTTATTTCTGAATTCAGGTACCCCCTTTTTGTCCGACTACATCATTTTGCTGAGAAAACTATTTAAAAACAACTATAGATCATAATGATGGAAGGAACGTGTGAAAACACACATTTTAAAGAGTCTCATTTTGTAAATAAGTGGAAAAATCAGTATTTAGTGCAGTGGTTCCCAGCCTTTTTTGGATCGTGACCCCATTTTGTCATCAATAATTTCTGGCGACCCCAAAGACATCATATTTGAGCTCAAATATTTTTAATTACTGCATTATAGTTTAACTAGATGTATATTTCACCATGTGAAAGGATATAAATAGTTGTTTTAATAAAAAAAATAACAATAATAAAAAAAAATCTCTCAATTTCTCAGAAGTTTCAGGCGACCCCATTTAAACTCCAGATGACCCCACATGAGGTCACGACCCCAAGGTTGAAAAACCCTAATTTAGTGGCTCCTGAATAGGTTTTTTTCTATAGTTTTTATAATTTCCGGTCACCTCACGCCTGGGGTGGGACCAAGACTGACATTTTATTTGTTTATTTTCAACTCTCTCTCTCTCAAGTACCCCCTGTAGTGCCATTGCGTACCCCGAGAGGTACATGTACCCCCATTTGAGACACACTGATCTAGATCAGCCATTCTCAACTGGTGGATCGGAACCCAAAAGTGGGTTGCAGACCTGTACTGGGTGGGTTGCGGACAGCTGAGTGACATTGAGAAATACTCAATGTCGCTCATGTTGGACTTGTCTTTTATTTTGAAAGAAACTTTTCTTCTGTGAAATGCATGTTGCACAGGAAAATATATAGATTTATGTTTTTGAAAAACTAAATTTGGTTGGTTGAATTCTAGAAAAAAGTGGGTTGCGATTTAATTACCGTGGCAAAATGTGGGTCCCAGGGTGAGACCAAGTGCGAAATACTGATATAGAGATGATAAGGTGCCAATTAAAATGTAACTAAAATCTTAAATGGCTTGTTTGAAAGTTTGGGACTTATAATATAGATCTCAGACTAAAGTTATTTGAATCCAAATGATGAACAAATTCAACTTCTCTCAAACTGATTTAAATACGTCATGATCAACGTGACCAAAGAAGACAACAGTTATTTTGTTTTCCTTAAATATTTCCTTTTAATGCCATGAATGAATTCACTGTCGGTGTGATTAAATTTACCAACTGGATAGCTCCTAGCGAGCTAATAGCATGGAAGCACAACCACCATTGTACTGTGCATGCATGTATTTTTCCCTGATGCATAGTCTGACTTTTTTTATGGCTCAATTTAACAACTGTTCGTATTAGCAAAACACATTGGATGTGGTGGATGAACTCCAATGATAGGTTTTTGCTGCTGATGGTTACAACTGAGTCCAACCAGGCTTTTCTTCTTTGTGTTTCCATTTCCTGGTCAACAAGGCTTGACGCGTCTCCTCTTGTGAGCAATAAATCAGCCGTTAACTTTTAAACATTGAGTGATTGTCTGTAAGATAGATAACACAACAAGTCTTTCTTTCTACAGCTCAACAAAACCACATGTCTTTTGTTGCTCAGACTGAATTCCATTAGATGCAACATTTCACTTGTTTATTTCTATTTTAGTCTTTGCATACGACCTGTGTTTAGTGTCTTATCGTTGTTTCATGTGTTTGTGTTTGTTTTGCAGCCTTAAGTCCTTTCCCTGTTGATGCAGCCTCAGCCAGGCGGTGTCACTCCATCTATAAGGGGTTCGCTCAGTGTCTGATGGCTCTGGGTGACAGCCTGACAGACAGCGCACGCAAGGATGAAGACATACATGAGATACACTCCATCTGCAGGTCAGTCACTATGCCCAAACATAAGACATCATATATATATATATATCTATATATTCTATGCATTCATTTTTGATCACTGACTGCCAAATGTCACCTTTAATGTGTGCTGAACAATTAGGACAGCAATAATTTGTGATCACTTAGTTTTAAACAGTTTGACTGGAAAACGTAAAACAGTAATGTTATCATGACTAAGCAATGATATCTATATGTGCAGCTGTGTATTGTTGTATTGTAAAGTTACGCATGCTAAAATAAACAGCAACTTTTTGCAACATTTAGCAACAAACCACATTTAAAAAACGTATGTGAATTTTTTTGTTACTTTTGACTAGATTTATAGATTTATTTGTGATATTTTTATCTCGTAAGAATGTAATGTCAATGTCTAAATGTGAAATCTAAATGTTAAATCTAAATGTTCCATTTAAATGTTAAATCTAAATGTTACATTTAAATGTGAAATCTAAAGGTTACATTTAAATGTGAAATCTAAATGTTACATTTAAATGTGAAATCTAAATGCTAAAAGTTAAATCTAAATCTAAATCTGAAATCTAAATGTCACTGATGAAACTAAATATTTAGCTTTAGATTTAGCATTCACCATTTAGATTTAGCATTTAACATTTAGATTTAAATCTAACATTTCGATTTAATGTTTGGATTTAGATTAAACATTGACATTATATTTTTACGAGAAAAATAATATCACAAATTTCACAAATATTGCTGTAAATCTGGTCAAAAGTAACAGAAAAAAAAATTTCACCAACATTTTGTAAACGTGGTGTAGCTGTGTGTTTACATTGTACAAATGCAACAGCTCATGATGACAAGAAATAAGTTTGAGTTACCATATCTTAGTTTTTCAATTTGCGTTCCTTTCCACTTTCTTTTATAACCTCCGTTCATTAAACTCTGGGACCTACCACAGCATACTCAAAGAAAAGGTCTATCTCGAGGAAAGTAACAAAATACATGACAGTCAAACACCTTTATAGGTATTCTTATTTGATAGTTTTTACACAAGCCACTATGGCAGTAGTCCCCAACCTACGGGCAGATGACCGTTACCAATTGGTGGAACATTTGGTGCCAGGCTGCAAAGATAGAATAAGGTTTCAAAAATAAAATCTATTTTATTTTGCATGCTCTTTTGTGTACTTTTGTGCGGAATCACACCTTCACTGGACTAGTTAGTCTCAATGCAGAAATCAGGTGTGCAACATTTGTGTGTATAAACTGTGGCAAGTATCACCTCCGCCACCCCCGATCCCAGGAAACCTTGTCGAATATGATGTAGTCTGGGGTACAATAAGCTGGGTATCACCGTGCTGTGGGACAATTGTGGTCAAAGAGGTCAGCAGTACTTCAACAAGACGACTTTATTGTGTTCTGGCATTTCTGGGTTACTGGGTTTTTCAGGGCATTGGTTTCCTACAACCCTTCAAAGAAAGTGAACTGTGAGGGAAATCATGACTCACTCACTGAGAGTTGGTTTCATTGCAGATAAAGTGGTATTTATTACGGTTAAAAAGCACTTAAACATGCAGCTTGATGGAAAAGTGACAGGAACAAAGCCTGTCACCCATCATCACAATGATAGATAGATATTATTTACAAGTGTCTGGACTGTTGTGATCATTAAGGTGAATAAATAGAGGTGAAATACACTGAGTGATCTAAACTCATCTAAATAATGATTAAGACGTGATTATCCATTTGCATTGATATATGATTGCCATACTAGCCGTTTCTGTTAACTATCACCTGCTAAATTCTGTTCTTCGTTTTAAACTTTATTTCAGTCTGGATCACTTTAGTCAAATAGTTTATTTAGCTTGCATTTTAGATTTGGTGGTAAGGCTCTGTTCTGGACTTCTCTGCCATTCCAGCAGCTGCGTGGGAAACCAGAAACGAAGGGAGCTGCCACTCGCTCTTCCATGAGCTACATGGAAAGGCATAAGCAGAGAGAGCGGTCAGCAGGACCCCCAGCAACAGAAGCAGGAGACATTGTTTAATTTGACAGAAGAGGAGGAGCTGGGGTGGGGCTGCGTTGCGAGACGTTTGCGGACGAAGTGTACAGAAGTAGGCGTGTTGCCGAGGTTTAAATGCAGCACCGTGACTAGCGCTAACCAATGGGAAGCATGGGACATTCAACTGGATGATTAACTGAATTAGTGGATGTCTACTGACAGCTGATGGGGCTGGTCTAGCTTGACTTCCATGCCTGCCTGAATTGGCGATGCTCAATTTATTTCAGCTGTTTTGAGTTCAGGTAATTTTCTTGATTATCGTCTCAGTGTGTCTGCTGCTGTTTCACTCACTGTTCTCGGACGGACCAAATCTTGTTAAAGGGCTGTGGAATTAACATAGAGATGAAATATTATTTTGACATGTTTTATGTCTTGTAATATCACTTTTAATATCTAATAGGCTCCATTTTAGCTACAAAAAAGGGTTCATTAAAAAATGGGGTACATTTATTGCACATAAATTTGGTGGCTAAACCTAGTAAATGAACTAGATGTGACTTCTACTAAATATTGATTGATAAGAGTTGGTATTTGAAGCAAACAATATCTACTGTTACTAAACTTCCATCTCTGCTTATCAGCTGATTGCATAGATGTGTACAGTCAATGCAATGTGCTGCATTATAAAGTTTTCTTATTAGGCATATCATGCATGATGGTGTTGGCATCCTGCCTTTGTAATTTACAGGCCCCGTCTCTGTGTTTCAAACAGCACAAAATATTTGTGAATATCATTTTTAAAGGTGCAGTCTGCAACTCTCAGATCCCTCTCTCCCCCTCCCTCCCCACTGCTCTCTTGCCCTGCCTCCAAACTTTCCAAAGTCCCTCCCTCAGAGGAGCTAACAAGCTAACGTTAGTCCGACAGCAACATCACAGTAATATAACATGCTCTGTTAAAAGCATATTACTGCAGCACTTCTCTCTGTCTATGTGCACACACCTCAGCAGCAGCAACAACTTACAGCAGCTACACAGAGGCTGCTGCGCGCACATGAACACATGCACCACATAGCTCTAGTGTAACAACTACAAATCAAACATAATGTAAATCAAGCAGCAGCAATTACTTTTCAAGCAGAAAAGTCACCAATTCCATCTTCTACTCCTCCAGGCTATACAGCGTAGAATAGACGGTGCTCCGGGAAAGGGGCGGGGCCTGTGAGCTGTGTTACATAGTGACAGCTTTAGCAAATATGACAAAAAGTTACTTTTAAAAGAGTTGCAGACTGCAGCTTTAACCAAGCAATTAAGATTCCCAAGGCGAATAAATTTTAATTCTCCAGAATGTGTTTTATAATCAACCTGACATTAACAGCACTTTTTTTCAGCCTCATTGTTTTGTCCTGAGACCTGATGATGGTTAATAACCATGCAGAGAATCTCTCACTTCCTTTCTGTCAGCCACACTTTACCATCTCCTGCCATCTCTCTATATCCTGTATCCATTCATCATCCATCCCCCGCTCTATTTATACACACCTCTTTCATCTGTCTTTTTGAGAGGTCTGGCTGACCTGGGGAGGGAGATACCAATCTGCTATGGAAGGATCTTGGAGCAGGATCACTAATCCTTTTTCTGTCAGCTCAGGTTAAAAACGAGTTGTTATCGTCCTCCTGAATCATCATGGCTAAGTATGCACAGATACTCTGTGATGAAGACGCACTGCAGAGCGCAGTGAATGTATTTCATTATCTCTAACAAGATGTGTGACCAGCACTCCTCTCTCTCTCTACATTATCAGAGGAGCTTTTGCTACTTAAAGAGCACTAATGACAGTATCCTTGCTGCATACAACACAGCATACGTGCTTTGTATAGTTCTTTGAGGAGAGGCTGTTAGTCCACAGAGGATTTTACTTTTGTCCAAGACATATTATACTTAAGATCTTCTACAACATGGGAAATCATTGAGGAAAATATAATGGTGCATTTCTGAGTGCATCCTCTGATGTGTGTGTGTGTGTGTGTGTGTGTGTGAGCTTCTCTTCGTACCACCATCATTGCATTAATATCTAAACTGCACAAGTGTTATTGCAATTTGTGGTTGGTTTGAGGCTGCCTGTGTTCTAGAATAAGGTGTTTCTTTACAGTTAAATGAAATGACAAGAAATATCTGCAGTCATGATATAGTTTTTAATAAAAACTTTGAATCTAGAAATGATCCACTGGTTCACAGCACGGTAATGGAAGTGGAGGGTGTACCTAAAATTGGCCAACGCTGATTTATGAAGGGATTAATAAATAATGTATTTGGAAACCTGACTCTGAGAGTCTGATTGTCACAATAAATCATATTTACCTATGTAACTACCTTAGAGTTTGCCCACGTGTGATAACAACACATAAATGCATGATAGCATGCATGCACTTTCTTAAGCAAGCACATTATCACTGAAGAATGCTGACAACACTGTTAATCTGTCACAGTTCAAAGCTTTTTGAGGCCTAGTCTCTCCAACCTACCACGAATGGCAAAGTGCATTTGGGAGAAGGTTGGCCATCCTGTGTAGGGTCAGCAACTCAGTGTAGATTAAAACAACTGGCTGCACTAATGACTGTTTGAACTCAAGTGATGAGTTGTTTTATGTTACATGTCTTTGGGAAACTGGTCAACATCTACTAATATAACCCTGCTCGTCAGGTTCTCCATCTGATTCAAAGAGTCATTTTGCTTGAAGGTAATGTTACTATTCTCAACTCTGTGCCACTCTCACTTCTAATTTACACTGGTTGCAGGTCCGCTGCGTTACATCTCCACCACGCCACCAGAGCTGATAGGCTCCCACTTTAGTCTGTGTTCATTTCCGGGTCCACTGCGCTGCGTATCTGCTCCGTCCCAGCCCTAAGGCAGAGATACGCAGGACTTCTGTTTATGGCGGATGCTGGAGCACGACGCAACAATTCAGCACAGGGCAAATGCTGTGAAACAGGAAGTTAAGCACATACTAAACATTAAAACTAGGAGTGGGACGATATCTCGATACGGCGATATATCACGGTATTTTTCGCACAATAGATTATCGATATGCTCGTGCTAAGTATCGATTTTAAAAAAAAATATTATAATATTTTTTACATTTAAATCTTTAATTTCATTTTTTATTTATATTTTCAAAACCTTTTCTGCTTTTTCACTAAAATGTGCAGGTAGGTTTTCACAGAAATTTTGTCACTGTTTGTTGAAGGAACCAATATATTGTTTACTGGAATATTGCACTATAATGGTGTCACTGGTAAGAAAGACCCTATTTGTTATTTACAGAAAGCACTATTGGAGATACTTTTGACACTTATTTACAGAAATGTTGCATTAAAATAGTGTCACTGTTCATAGGACACTTTTTCAATGTATTGTCTTTCAGAGATATAAAATAAAATTTTTATTTTTTCACTTAAATTTTTTATTTTTTCTTGTTATATATTATCATATATTATTGTAGATTGATTTCTGACCAATATATCGATAATTGCAGTAGAGCTTTGTATCGCGCATCGTATTGTGAGGTTCCCACCTCTAATTAAAACAACTGGTTACTTTTCAAAATAAAACACTTCAGATCATATTTCATCATATTATCTTTTCTCTGTTGGCTGTAGCTACAAAATGTGGCTAGGACAACAACAACAAAAGGTAAACTTCATATTTGAATATCTTAAAACATGTAACAAACAAAAAAGCTGTGAAACTAAATAATGCAATATATACAGTACATATATGTCTGAAATGTGTTAGTGTTTCCCTGTGACCCTTTTATTGTTATTTATTTATCTTTATTAATTTATGTTTCCTCTCCTTTCTTTCTCTTTTTTCTATCTTTTAATTATAATTTTTTCTAATTATATGTCATTCAATTTATTTCCCTCGGTCTTCTGACCACATAAATGCCCGTCTGTATCTTTACTTGTTTGTGAATATTGCTGCACTTTATTATTGTATATGTCATTTTAATTCACTATTTAAAAAAAAAAAGAAAAAGATTTATAACACTTCCTTTAACTGTGTTCTTAGCGATTATGTAAATATCGCAAGAACTCGTTGGTCGGACGGCGGACTCCAAAGCAAAACCAGATCGGAGCCGTAGCGCAGCGGAGACGTGTCGTTTTAGATTAAATGCACTTTTTTTTGCTCAATTCATGAACCTTCTGAAAACAAAAGATCTATCAGTGATAGAGTGGTTAATATTAATCATAATGGTGGATACTAAATTGACAAAACAATCAGAAACTGCTGAAAACAAATGTATTTGTGTATGAAGTAGTGTTTTTGATGGATTCTTTTCCAACGTTTGACGTTTTACTCAAAGAATTTCGATTTGGCAGATTTTGTTGTAAAAATGTAAGAGTGACTGCCCTCTATGGGTTGAAACCCTGCTATTACAATCGAGAATGGCTGAATGGTAGTTTGTGACGTTTTGGTGGCTTCTTACATCACAAACCACCGTTGTTGGCGCCGCCAAACTAGCAACTGTGGACTCTGCAATCTGTAGTGAGTAGGAAGTTAACATAGATTGTTCTTTTGAGATTATATACGATAGACTGGGCGTGTCTTAAAGGTGCAGTCTGCAAGTTTTATAAAAGTGACTTTTTGTCATATTTGCTAAAGCTGTCACGGTGAAGACAGCTTTACATTAAACTAGTAGTTTGTGTGAAAAAAAAAAAAAAAACAGGCTCATTGAGTCCCCCCTGCTCCTCCTGCAGTTTTTGGCAGATTGCCAGAATGCACCGCGACCGAGAAAAAAGAACCAATCAGAGCCAGGATTGTGTTTGATGGGCTGTCTGACAGCTGTTGCTCACAGTCCCCGCCCCTTTCCCACCACTATTAGGCCGTCTTTTTTGACAGTGTGTGGTCTGGAGCAGTAGAAGATGGAATTAGCAACTTTCCTTTTAACAGAGCATGTTATGTTACTGTGATGTTGCTGTCGGACTAACGTTAGCTTGTTAGCTCCTCTGAGGGAGGGACTTTGGAAAGTTTGGAGGCAGGGCAAGAGAGCAGCGGGGAGGGAGGGGGAGAGAGGGATCTGAGAGTTGCGGACTGCACCTTTATCTGCTTCAGGAGCCCCACCCATAATCAAGGCATTTTGTTTATTGCTAGCCGTCGCATGCCAGCCAAAACCTGAGTTACTCTTTAACAATATTCTATTTCATTTAACTGTAAAGTAATATATTTAACTCCAATATTTGTTTTGATTAACTATACTGCAATGATGCATTATGTTAATATTGATTATTATTGAAAACTACTTCGTACAAATGACCTTTTCAGACCACCAACGTTTTTTTTTTTTTTGTCTGACATTGAAAAGCTTGTTTGCACCTTGGTTTGTATTTTGTTCAGGTTTGAAAAGTCTCAACCAGTCAGCAGAGTTTTCTTTTTGACATTTCAGTTACAGCTTCTTTCAGCACATGGCATGATTGTTTTTACTCCTTGTGAGGTAAAAATCTGGCTCCTTCTTTGTCCACTTCTCTTCACTCCTTCTGTCCTTCACTCTTGGTGGCTTTCATCCTCCTTTTTCATGATTTTTATATTCACATGTGTGCTTGTGTGTGTCGCCATGGCCTCGCAGTCCACCCCTGGTGCTACTTTACTGTTGTTAAGACTACTTTATTCCTTCTGGTACCAATTAAACCACTCATCGTGCAGCCCAACCACCACAGTGTGAGTGTCACCCAATGTATGAGCTAAAAATACATTTTTCACTCACACATGGAATCTTGAAATGTTTTTAAACACTCTTCTCATATTTCTCCCATCAACATTCTATTTTCTTTTTGCTGCTCCTTATATCTTTCCTTCCTCCTTGTCCTTGTTTACCTCCATCACTCTGTTGTTATTCTCATCATTTACCTCTTCAACTTTCTTCTCATACGGTAACGTTTACCAGGATTACAGAATAAGGAAGTTACTCTGTTCGATTTGCATGCTCGTGCATACTCTTGTGCATACGCAGGCACCCACGCACACATTTAGTCTGAATAAAAATCTGCAATTTGCATCTAGGCCAAGGCTGCTCCATTGTCAGGGTTGTCCCGGGAGTGCAGCGCTGCTTTTTATTTTTTGTATTTACGATAAGGCATTATGCAGCTGCGTGGATTCAGGAAAAGTGTGGTGAATGAGAAATATAAATATGTAAGGCCTACCATTCTTACATTTGGGACTTAAAAGAATGAAATAAGTGACATTTAAAAGCCGAAAGGAGAAATTTCCTGAGACATTATAAATGTTTTTTTGTGTGTGTGTGTGTGTGTCCCACATCCCGAAATGTGAGTATGAACTCAATCAAAAACAGTCGTTTCTTTTGACAAAGTCTTGATTGATGGATGCGGAGAAAAAGAAGTAGGAATAGAAATGATAAAAACAGAAGCAGCTCTCCTGAGCCAAGGAAGTTCTTAGCCTGGTTTGCAGGGCAAGAGGTACATAGACTAAAGTTCTGCAGTGTTAGTCGCAAAAATGAAAACGTGCTTCAGACTCTACAAAGGTTACGAATAATTGTGGAAGTAAAGTTTGGTCATTTAAGGACTTACGGTGTTGAGTAGAATCATGAACAATTTGCCTTGGCATTTTGTACATCCAATATTTTACACAGATTTACAAATGAAGCATTGTGCATTTTAGCTGACTCAGTGTGTGAATCATGCTGGAAAATCTAGTAAATGAATCTATTAACTTAATTATGACCAAGAAAAACTCCTCAGAGCAATTATTTAACTGTAAAACTAACACAGTTTTATTCATAAAATGTATATTACATCCATAAATGGAAAGTGCTGCAAAAGGTGAAATCTGCCTCAATCCTGCATGTTTTTGATCGTGTCATTGAAAAAAAAGCATTTAGATTTTTTTAAATAGTAAAGTTTTATTTTAAATGTGCTTTTTAGAGGATGCTAAAGGTAAATTTACAAGGAGCTCATTGGCAAAGACGTATGTTGTAAAACTGGTAATGTTCATGAACAGAATAAAGACTAGTACCAATTATTTTCCATTTATACATCAGTTCACAAAATCAATGTTTTTTACATTGATTTTTTTTTTTTTTAAATAATGAAGCACTAACATGTAAATGTGCAAGACTATTGCAATAGCTTATTTCCATCTCTAGTCCCCTGGTCAACAAATGCAGCAACATAAAACACTACAGTGCATTCAAATACAAGAATAAAAGTACTGGCTTAGAGACTTTCATATATGGACGGATATAGTACTAAAGATATACTTTGATTCAGAAGTAAACCACAAAATAAAACCAAGATGTTTAAGATCAATGCTAAAAGTGCATCAAAACATCAACATTGATGGAATTGCATATTGGCCAAATAATGTTTTAGCCCATTTCCATTAAAGCTGATATCCATAGTTTCTGAGAAATCTATATTTATGTATAATTCTTTTGAAATGCTAAAAAATACCTAACTAGTCTTTTACTATGGTGTACTGTCGGTGGTCATTCATATACATTAATGTATATAAGTCCCTCCTTCGTCCTATAGACCCCGATACAAATGGAAACAATCGCCGAGTGCGCCCAGCTAATAGGCTTTGACTTCCTGTTTTTGAGTCTGTCAATCAAAGTGAATGTGGAACTGTGCACGGAAACAAGGCCACGCGTCACAACAGCAAACAGGTAAATATGATTTTGGCTCTTATCTGACCCATGGATCTACAGTATATTGTTGAGAGCCGATGCGACCTTGTTATGTTCCGCGATGCACGTGCAGAAAAGTAGAGGCGTGGCTTCTCGTAGAGTGCAGGCGGAGGAAGTGAGGCTGTTGAGGGCGGGACATTGAGACGCTTCTCAGAAACTCCGGATAGCAGCTTTAAATTCAGAAGGTTACATTAGTGCACTTTGATCACAGTTGTATTTAACTTTTCATATGCAAGCATATGAAATAAATAATATATAATTGCATGTTTAAAATAGGTCATTGATCTGGGTAGTCTTCTTTAGTGGCTTAAAATACAAACAACCAAACACATTCAAATAACCATCAGAACAGTGAATAAACCCAGAGTAGCTCATATACAAATATGGCAGCCGTTTGGATTCCCTGCAGCATTTTCTTTTTTAATGTTTGGTAAACAACAAGACATGTCTGCAGTAATTGTAAAAAAAACTTTTATATAAAAGCACGGTAATGGACTGAGAGTTGGTTTGGAATTTCTGATCTACAGTAAACAATATTTGGCAGGTAGTTAAAATCCTTTGACAATCAGTTTCTAAAGCGGAAGACGAGGTTATCATGTACAATCGTAAGCTTTGTTGTTTACGTATCCCTGCTGGTACGAAATGGCTTTAGCTGTAGTTAATTATTTTTCCCGTATACTTTAAATGTGGATACTTCAATGTGTCGTGCATTTAATGCAAGAGTTAAAGCTCAGCATTAAGAACATAGACATACATCCTTTTTTCATCCACATAAAGGTACTACATTTAAAAAGTGAAGTAAAATCTAACCCTCGTTTCCCTCGTTGTTGTCATACAAACTAAAGCAGCTCACCTATTCTTAAACGTTAAAAGTATTTTCCTACAAGGTTGAATTTTCTTTTACCCACTCTACATTATCTGCAGTTTGTCTATTTAGCCCTTTATTTCCATTTTCTACTGGCATTGACAAGGCCACTCTGGCTTTCATAGCGTCTCATTTCAGTGCTTTCTATTCTTTTTTTTTTTCCTGATTCAGTTTGAAGTCACTTGAGCTCTACAGCTCATTTGGGATCCAGCAGTTTGATGCAAAACTGCTGCCAAAAAAGGAAGTTGTAAGTTCAGTTTTTCTATTACATCGAATCGTGACAAAATGTTGTTTTGAGCCTTTTGGAATATCTATATTTACTCAGATTTCACTCAAGTTTAATCAGGTAAAAGCTACTTAACTATATTTCTTTTTTTAAATATAACCATCAGTTTATCAATAGGCTTTTTGCAAAATATACAAATGTATGTAGATGTAAAAAGAGAAAGGATTTTCTCTTTACCAAGTCTGTGAGGCACATCACGCTACCTGGTCAAGGCTACTGCTTTGTCAAACTGTTCTTCCCTTGAATAACTGAAGTATTTTCCTTCTCGTGCCTATCCATGCATGTAACCTTGCAAGAGCTGGAAGGCTGAGATTGTTTAAAAGATACAGTTTATAACACAAACTTAGAGGGAATAACCAAGCTTCCCCTGCAGCTTTCGTTCTTTCCCTGTGCGAACAATCACCAAATTTTGCCCAAAGGTCTTGTCCAATGGCAGATTCCCTCAGCTGTTAAAAACAGGCCAATAGTCAGATAGGTGGTGCAACGGCAAACCTCTAAAGTCAAAGTCTAACGTCAACCATATGTGCTACAGATTTTCAACTTTCTCTAAATTGTAGCCCAAACACTGAAGATGGTAAATGGTAAATGGACTTGATTTTATATAGCGCTTTATCACCACCACAAGATAATTTTGTACATTTGAATGTATTGCAAATTTTGTCCATCGTTTTTTTTTTTACACTTTGCGCATGCTGTCGAAGGTCAACACTACAAGAAGTGCAATCTTTTTAAGACCGAAATGCATATTTTGTTATTGCACTTTAATAAATGTTTTTTTTTTAATTACATAATTGTGACCATCATCAGCCCTCCCTAAGGAAGGATAAGAAACACTTAAAGGGGACATATCATGGTTTTAAATCCTTCCTTTTTAGATATAAATCATACAGTTGTGGTATAAAGCGGAACTGCACTGCTTGGGTCTGAATTCCTCATTATTATAGCTCCACCCCTTTTCTACCCCTTTTCTGATGTGCTTCTAAGAGCAACTCGTTTTGGTGCGGTCTCTTTAAATGCAAATGCTGCTAATGCTAACAAAACAATGACAGGGACGTCTTATCATCACACTTTTTAGCGTTATTTACAGCTTACCGAAGTGCTCTGTTCATCGTCTCCAAAGATAGAAGGAATTGAACCCTCAATCAGACAAAGTCTTTCTGTAAATCCTTCTTTATACTGGTGGAGGTTGCTGAAGCAGTCATCCTTGAAGTGCTTCGCGCACACAAAAATGACCTTACCCACAGATGTGGGTACATTTCCGTGAAAAATAAAACTCAACCAGGCACTTTGAAAAGGTTCTGATGCTGGGAGACGTTGTAATGAAGCGTGTGGGTTACTACATCCAACAACCAAACATTTTGATTTCTCCTCTCGTAACTTCTGCATCCTGGAGCTTGGACTACAAAATAAAAGGGAGAAATAAAAATTGCAGATTGCTCGAAGTGTTGGGCCTGGAGTCGCTGTCCTAATTTGGCAGTTCCGCTGACGTAATTGTTCAAAAAACGTAATAGAGAAACGAAAAATCGAAACAGATTGAAAAATATGACCAAAACAGAATATAAAGATATCAACGGAGCACCTGAAGAGACTAATTTGAACTTTTCTGTACTTCTAAACAATCTAAATATACATCAAAATGCATTTCAGGGCTAAAAAAGTGGATTTAGCATGATATGTCCCCTTTAAATAAAGGGAGGATATAAAACAAGAGGGCAGTGTTACACCTAGGTACGAGGGAAGGGAATAGGGAAGAGGGAGTCAGGGTAGGAAATGGAAGGGGTGGGGAAGAGTTGACTGTTTTAAGGTGAGAGTGAAATATGATGTTATAGTTGTGTTTATTGTGTTGTGTAATCAGTTCAGTGTGGAGAATTTGAAGCGGGTGACACAGCACCCATCTAAAGTATAATTATGGTGGGCATGAACAGAGAGAAGGAGTGAGTGCTTATACCTAAAACTGGTATTTGGGATTAATGTGTCTAAGGTTAAGCCCAGTACAAGCTTATCCCACAGCTCAAGGCCAGAGCATCCATGACCAATGTTTGTACAAGAACCACTTCTGCAAACTCAAGCGCTGCCCTGGGCCCAAAGATACAGCCAGGCCGGCTGCAAAAATGGGAGCCAAGAAACCCTAGGCCACCTCCCCCATGACCGAGCAGCCCCCCCAGACGCCCGAGAGATTTTTCTAGAGATTTTATTGTTTTTTCTCAAATGTAAAACTTATTAAACCTTTCTCCTCCAAAATGTTTGCTCAATTGACTCCAAACTTGCTACAGCACATCTTCAAATTGTTCTACATAAATGGAATCAAAAACTGAATGTTTTTTCCAGCATTTTGAAGTTTTCCTCTCATGCAAACAATTGGACTCAATGGAAAAAATAAATAAATAAATTAACATCAGTTTTTCACTAATGAAGGCAATAATTCATTATTTAAAAATGATTTCATCTTAATGTTGTCTCGATTATATTATGCATTATGTATATATGTAGGCCTGGGCCGATAATTGATAAAATTAACCAGACGGTAAAATGAACTCAGTAAGTTTGCTGGCCTCGGTATATTGCCCTATTTATGCATATTTGGTGGCGCGCCTGTCAACTGCAAAGGTTGGTGTTAGCAATGAATATTAAACAGCTGATAACTCAGTCAGTTCTAATAATTTCTCAGCGTAATTACTCTAAAATAGTATACCACCACCAGGCGATCTTAGATTTAGGTAAATCAAACTGCTATAGTTCGTTAGATGCGGAAACTCTGGACCTACTACGTAGCTTCAGATTGCTACGCCGACTACACCCAGCGACCTGTGAAGCAGCGGAGCCTCGTACCAGCGGTGTCCACCAGCGGAGGAGATGTAAGGTGTGATCGGAAGCAGAAGCGGGGATGCAGAGCGGGACTAGCAACCAAGCTAAGTCTAAGTATTTTGTTTTCCTTGTTTTCGCCTCCAAACAGGCTGGATGACAAGGGGGTTCACCCTCAGCACCTGAGCACGTTTGTTCTATAGCGGAACGAACGGAGTAAACTAGAAACTATTTGGTCCATTCTGTTTGGTTTAAGACTGAATGAAAACGGAACAGAATGAAACGGGGGGGGAGGCGGGACCACTAGCATTTTTGTTTACAAAGGTTCTAATTGGATTGGAAGTGTTACTAGTTAATAAATGTACAACTATATACCTCTGTGCCTCAATGTTTAATATTTATTGCAAGTGCAGTTTTGTTTTTTTGAGAGAGACTTGATTATCCATTTTATTTATTGCTTTGGTTGTGTGTGGTTTTGCATTTTAGGTGTTTTTTTTTTTTTTTTCTTAACATAGACAGGGTCTTTTATTGTTTGTGTTTGTGATATTAAAGTGCTAACATACCATTTTATTTTAATTGTTTGTTTTATTTCTTTAAAATATTTAAAGGTTCTTGACATTCCAATTACAATGGTAAAAAATACTAACGAGAAATACAAGTTGATTGCATTTGAAAGAGTGTATACTTGCATTTTTGTCATATGTTATCATTATTCTGTATTAGTGGTTGATTTGGTCTGAAAACAGTGTCAACAATAATGTCCATTTATTGGCAATAATTTGAAGGACAATATATCATTCAGAAAAATCTGTTATCGGCCCAGGCCTATATAATTATTTGTTGTGTTAATGAAGTTTTGAATAATGTCTTTGTAATGTTGACTGGGAAAAGAAGTTAAAAAAGAAAAACTACTACGGAATGTGGTATTAGTGGTGTGAAAGGAAAGGCACCTTAAAGACGCTTCCTCTATATTAGGAAGATTAACTATACTGCAGTTGCACACAATGATATGCAAGTCATGTGTAAAAGGCAATGTATTAAAGTGAGGTCAGAACCAAAGGGTGAAGATGCTATCTTGTCTCAAACTTAATAGGTATTACCAACAACTTAATCCTCTTTGCAGGGCTTTAGTTCTCATTCATATCCCAGCTTGCACAGGGAAAACTCCTGGGTATGCTTTGGAAACGTTGGCAGTCAATCATACAGCTGAAATTGGGAATCTAACGTACTAAAAACAACATGCAAACAACAACAATAAGTTTGTTAAGAGGCAGAGAAAAACATGCTGTAGTCGTTTTTCCAGGAATGGAGTTGAATGGTTTTGCAAACAACGACTTTACCACATTTGGAAAAATGGAGGTCTAGAAGGTGCACAAATGCAAAATTATTTCTTAGCTGAAGGTTTGGTGTGTTCCTGGTGTCAGCAGCAGCAGCATATTAGTGTAGAGAGACGTCCTCCTGGGAGGTTTTGTTGTTGTGAAAACAGCTGCTTGTCTGTCAGGTATTCTGCTGTACTTGCACCACCTGTGTGTGCAGACCTGCACTCCTACGTCAAGCCACACACTGCACTGCTGCATATATACCACACTCTTCCTCTGTCTGTAACTTTTCTTATTATACGCTCACACGCACACTCACACAACTCTCCAGAGAAAGGCCGAAACAAAGATTTCAACACTGAGGGCCGGATTCACAAAGAAATAAAGGGTGGTAATTCAGTTGCTTCCCTAAATCCTTTAGTAGTGTTGTAGTAGTCGAGACCGGTCTTGGTCTTGAGACCAAATTTTAAAGGTCTCGGTCTTGTCTCGGACTCGGGCTGCCCGGACTCGGGTTTTTCCCTCAAGACCTTTCGAGCCCAGCACTAATTCCTGCTATTTTTAAACTTTTTTATAATGTGATAATAACACGGAGAAGAATGGGATAAAACAATCCTTTATTCATTCTTTAATCAACCCTGTATAATGACCGCAACCTTCCTTAATGTGACTGAGTGACGTGTGTGACACACTCACACACACAAGCAGGAGAGAGAGGCGGGAGCTAAACATGTCCGCTAACTTGTTGGTTGTGAAATTTGGTTTCACGAACCACAAAGAATACATTTGTAAAAATACAGCAAAGAGGAAACACTCTGCGGTGTGTAGGTGACCAGCCATGCTATTTCTTGGCAGAAATACTTTTAAACACTTGCTGTACATTCAGCTGACATAAAAATCTTGTTTTCAAATATGTAGAATAATTGTGAATTTATCAATAGCAGTAGTAGTTTTAATATTTTCGTTAATTTTTTGCAGGCACCGTTTTTCTCCGTCAAATGTATTTAAAAGAAAATAAAACTAAAGAGATAATGTTATTTAACTGTCAAACCTTGTCATAATTTCATTTATTTATATTTTTTTTAAATTTAAAAAAAAAAATGTTTATGGTCTTGTCTTGGTCTCGGTGCATTCGGATCTCGGGCAAGTCTTGGTCTCGGATAGTGTGGTCTTGAACACAACACTATCCTTTAGTGACGCAGCAAGATTGCAGCAATCATTAGTGCACAAGAAGAACTGGTGCAGACCGCCCTTATTTAAATGAGCGTTTTGCTCGTTTAATGTGGAGACGTCAGTGCACATAAGCACATTGACATTTGAGGAAGTTAAATTTGAGGCAGATGGACTTCTCTGTCTGCTGCAAAAAACATTTAATAATGTAGAAAACTAAATAAACGAATAAAGCATGTTTTTTTTTTTTTTTTTTTTTTAAATAACTTAAAAACCTAATGATATTTTTCTCCCTCATTTACACACACACACACATTTTCCAACATGTTTATGCCCTGGACACGATTCAATACACACATATACCGGTACATGCCCTGTATCTACCAAGGCCATATGAACATAGCTTTATAAAGACTTTATCAACACTTATACAAGAGCAAGGCTGTACTTTATGATGCATGCATGCTTTTGTGTGTAAGTGTGAATCTTCCAGAGGTGAAAGTAGTGGATGACATGTACTCACGTTACTGTCATTGAGTAGCTTTCATGGGTACTTGTACTTTTTTGAGTATATTTCTTTATCAGTCATGTTATTTAAGTACGTTTTAAAAGAAGTAAAGTGATTAACTACATTTCGACACCCAACCATTACTGACCAAATTATTATTTTATGTTTTAAAATGATCGACGGACTGAAACTATGAAAAAATGAAATGACCAGACAACAATCAAATGCATCACATCATAGCCGACCAACCAGATTAATCATAATGCACTCCGCCAAAACAGCATTTTATTTTTTATTTTGAATTGAATTCATTGACGTTATTATTATTATTATTATTGTTTTTTAATTTGTACGTTTTGACAAACTTTCTATTTTATACAGATGCCTTTATGGAAAATAAATTTTAAATTGTACACTTATACTTGAGTACAATTTCAATCAAGTAACAGTACTTCTACTTAAGTAATATATATCTACTCTTTACATTTCTGATATCTTCTTATTTCAGAAGCTAAAGTCTTTAAACACTCGTACATTAAAGCTGAATAAATACTTCTTCTGCAACGTAATACAGGACCCTGGTGTTTACCTGTGGTAAAATGTAACCCTTTAATGATTGATCACATCTGCAGCGCTGCACCAAAGTGAGACATATTTATTGAATCTGGAATCATATTGCTTGTTTGAATTAGATTCTAGTGATTAGTTTCTCCAGCAGTAAGAGGGATGATTTAAAAATGATAGACTGCAATGCTTCGAGATGATTCCACTATATCACTTGTTTACACTTATGATGAAAGACACAGCTTTCAATGTTTGAATGCCAGATGTAAAGATAAGATAAATATCCTTTATTTGTTCCACAAAGGGGAAATTTGCAGAGTTTCAGCCGCAGGTAAATGGTAAATGGACTTGATTTTATATAGCGCTTTATCACCACACTGAAGCAGTCTCAAAGCGCTTTACATATCAGCTCATTCACCCAATCACTCTCACATTCACACACCAGTGGGACAGGACTGCCATGCAAGGCGCAGGTCGACCACTGGGAGCAACTTAGGGTTCAGTGTCTTGCCCAAGGACACTTCGACACATAGTCAGGTACTGGGATCAAACCCCCAACCTCTCGATCGGAAGACGACCCGCTACCACCTGAGCCACGGTCGCTCGTGGAATATACATGAGCCTGTACACAGTACAGATAGAAAGAGGAGAAAACAGTTTGCATGAAAGGAAATTGCACAATAAAAACAATAAAACAGAAAATATACATATACAAATATACAAAAAATATAAAAACTTGGTAGTGGTGGCCTAGTGGTTAAGGATGCTGGGCTTGTAATTGGAGGGTTGCCAATTCAAATCTCACCCAGGCCGTTGAGCAAGTCCCTTAACCCCTAACTGCTCCCCATGTGCCGTAACATGGCTGCCCACTGCTCCTCAGGGTTGGGTTGATTGACCAATAAAGGCAAAAGCCCCAATTTAATCTTAAACCTTAAAAATAGAATATATACATATACACACTAGAATTCCGGACTGTTGTCAGTGGATTGGCTGCCAAAGCTTGATTTAAATTGTAAATGGTTGTTAAAGAAACAACAAAGTGAGTTGTTTCTTGGGTTTCTGTCAATCATGTTTACATATGAATGCAAAAAGCTGAAATCTAAACATGATCATATTAGGGCCACAAGGAAGCACAAAGGTGCTTTACGGCTAAAGAACTCAGTGTTCAAATCATTGTTTTGGCCTTTCTCGGGGGAGTTTCATTCTCATCAAGTAGGCGGGGCTTTTCTCTTGGATTGAATAGGTGAATATGGAAGTGTGTGGGGGTGTAATTGCCTGTCAGAAATGTGTAATCCTCAGAAACTTTATTCGCCAACCGATCCTGTGTTCATGGCCTGGGGAATGAAAACCTCCAATGTTGAGTGCTATATCAGCGACGATTTTTCTAGTTTTTTTTTAATGTGTGTATCGTCACAGAAAATTAGCAAATGATACTTTGTTGGGCTTAGATTCACAAATATTCACAGTCAAGAACATTTAACTATGAAAACATGGCAAGAGATTTCTATCCAGAATCAGTATACTGATACTTGATCCGGATCACCTCCAAAATGTAATTGATTTTCCATTGTGTAGGTCTTTCTTTGGTTAGCACTTTTGATATAATCCAGCTAACAGACAAACAAAGCATGGGTTCAAAGGATCCGAAACAATCAGGCCAGTGAAAGGATTGGGCACCGACACGAGCATGAGCATTAAGCTAGCAATAGCATTAGCTTAGCGTTGGCATTACCTAGCATTGGCACTAACCTAGCAATAGCTGAACATTAGCAATAAGGTTGAAAAGGTAAAAAAAAAATTGAAGTGGGTTGAAAAAAAAATAAAAAATTGAAATGGGTTGAAAAACTAAAAAAAAGAAGAAAAAAAAAATTGAAATGGGTTGAAAAAGTAAAAAAAAAAGTTGAAAAAGTTGAAATGGGTTGATGAAGGTGGTAGCTGAACATGTTAAAGGTTGAATGGTCAAAATTGGTTGAAGAATGGCTCGGGATGAAGGGCTTAAAATTGGAAAGAAAACATTTTATAAGTCAAAAGGTTTAAAAGTTACTAATTATGAAAGTACAAGCATACATCTCAGTAACTTTCTGAATTTTTTGATAGCTTAGTTCAGACAAACGGTGTAAGAGGAGTTAACGCAGACCGAAGAAAAAACAGAAAATGACAATGATAATATAACCTCCTTAACGGAAATAAACCCCCAAAATACTCTATACTATAACCAAATCGAGTCAAATGTGGTTCATACCTTTGGTTGTGAGATTTTGGCATTAATAGAATGTGTTTTTTTTAGAACTACATCATGAGGACTTTTCTTCATTCTTCGTTATGTTGTGAATGCTTGCAGATCATGGGACGACTTCCACGACTGTGCGAACATAGCGATGGCTGGATGTCCAAACGAAGCGGCCGCCGTCTGGGAGTCTCTACGCCAGGAATCCAAGAAGATGCAATTTTCAGGAAACCTTTACGACATGTGCTCCAACCGCCACTCGGTAGCTTCAAGCTCCCCTCACGGCTCTACGCACCAGGAGGGAATCAACCAGGAGTCTCTCCGAGGTCGTGCTAATCATATGACGGGCTGCTTTTGCCTTTTCATGCTGCTTTCTCCTCTGCTTCTCCTGTTGATGGTTTGGATGTAGCTACCCCATCTCTCCCCAGCCCCACCCCCCCCACCCCCCAAAAATGGGACCCTTGTGAATAGTTTCTTTTCTTTTCCTATCACAAGTTCCATAGACTTCTCACTGTGTCATCCTCTGCTCTACCAGGGGTTGAACATTTCTAACTGCATGTTCAAAGGCTCAACAGTCTTTTTGATGATGTATCTCTAAACTGCCTGTGCCGTTTAACGCATATTCTCTGCCTCTCAATCAGACTTTTTGTTGAAAACCCACAACTTTCGGACAGACAAGACAACTGCAAACAGAGACACACACAGTTCAACAGATGCGGCCCTGTACCAATCTGTCTTCATCCCACTCCCTCCCGAATCTAGTTTGCAGAACTTGGTGGCAAAGTGAGTTGTTTTCCTGATAGTAATAAGGTAAACATGATTGACGTTTTGCTTTAGAAATGTTGTTTTAGAAATCAAAGAAACAAATGATAAAGAAATAGAATATCATACGCTTTTGTAAAAGGAATAATCAGGCCACAGTTAACTACTTTGACATGATATCAGTAGCTTCAACCGCTGTGCTGCAAAAATGTGGAAAACATGATATCATTTGTAATTTTTCTCTCCAAGTATAAATGAGCTGTCACCAACTATGCGATTATATGAACTAAATTGAGGTTAAAATTGTTTATTTACAATTGTATCACCTGCACGCCTCTTTAACAGTGACAGAATTAAAAGGATACAGAGATGTGGGCCAGTCTAACACTATGGGAGATCAGTGTGTTATACCTTTCATCATCTTTTCCTGCTTTATATTCTTAATTTTATCTTTTTTTTTAAAAAAAAAAAAAAAAAAAGCTGTTTTGTCTAATTTTGTTGATTATCATTTAAAAACAAAAACCTCAGAAGGATACAACATTCTTTATCAGACTGTGTTTCGTGCAAAGCTTCAGCATCGTGAACTCTTAGTTGGAGTTGAAATGGATCCATGGAGAACTTGTGTTGTTTATTTTGCCCTCCAGGGTGATTCCCTGGCATCCAGCACTGTAGACCATCACTATGGGAGCAATATGTTCTCCAGCCGGAATCACAACCCGCTTGCATGCCAACTGAATTTCATACACCAGAAGTTGTAGATTGGCCCTGCAGACCTGCAGGAGCTGCTTGTTATTTGAAATGGTAGCAGGTAACAGTTGTTTCTGTCTGGCCCAGGTTCAGAAATCCTATCAAATTAGAGACAGACGGAGTACACCTGCAAAACAAACAGGGATTGGATGAGTTGATTGAACTCACTATTCTAACCGGGAGTGCGTGTGCGTGTCCGTGTGTGTGTGTCCGTGTGTGTGCGTGGGGCTTCAGGGTATTGCTTTGCTTTTTCTTCTCCTCCTCACTAAATGAATTAATATCTTACAGACTTTAAAGAGCTACGCTGCAAAGCTCAGAGGCACAAAACATAAGCCCACAAAAGCTCTAACTGGGAGGTGTACAGTAAATACATTTGTTTTTAGGAAATGAAGGCTATAGCGAGTTCTCAACCAAACAAAGCTGTCTCTCCTGCCCCCATAAAGTTTGTGGAAAAGCACCAACAGGGTTGAAACAAGGAGGTGTGAAAGTCAAGATTTTGTTACTGGTAAAAAGACAAAACATGTTGGAAACCAAGCAGCGGTATCAGAAGACCCTGCAGGAAATCTACAACTAAAGAAGATAATATAGTCCTCCTAATCAGCTCACAACTACTTTTTTTTCCCCATTTCACCTTGAGACATGCTTGGATGGCTTAAAGGGACTGCTGTAGTTTTGAACTTTAATTAAACTGACAGAATTAGCAATTAAAAGCCTCAATGGCTGATTCTCTACGGAGCAGCAATTTGTGGAGCGCCAGGATAAAACGTTGTAACTGGAGGCTAAACATGAGGCCGAGCCCTCACAAGGATCAGACAGACTGCACAGACACTGGTCTACAGCTCAATTCTAACAAACAAGTACCCAGTACTACTTTGTGGGAATACCAAACCAGTTTAGATTCATTTTGAAACCCTTTTCTGTGCAGAGGAGCCCAAAATATAAGAAATAAACTTCTGCTTTATGAGAACTAGACGATGTTTGGACAAATCTAATTTGATAGTGGTTTTCAATAACACTGCAGTGGAATTGCAACGCAGCGGTGGAGACGGAGAAGTTACTGCAACTCCTTTGAGACGAGACATTTTTTTTTACTCCAGCAATCAATTCACTGTTCTTGTAACTTGCTTTACTGTAATGGAACAGCAAGGACAATAGAAGTTGGAGAGCATGAGGATATGGCTGTGTGTTCTTTAACCTGCAGACCTTATCGATTGATTCCATTATTCAAAGAGGATATCCATTGCTTAAAGGGCCCATGCTAAGCAAAATTAACGTTTCTGTGCTTTAAACATCATAAAAGTGCTATTAGGGCTTCATACACATGCTCAAAGTGTTTTATTCATTGATTCCCTCAATCGTTAGTTAGAGGGTGATTTGCTCCTTTCTCACTGTAGGGTGAGCCCAAACACCTCGCTCCAATTCGATGACGCATTCCCACTTTGATGACAAATTTGACGCGGTACTGAGCTGGAGAAGCCGCGCCTCCAGGAAGCTCTCTGCCATGATTGACATGTAAACAGACACGCCCACAAAGGTGAGCATCTCAGCGTCCTTCGCACAGTGCTATGTATGTATTTTCTACAGTCTATGTATGTACCGGTGAACGCCCCGCCCCCACGCTCTGTTTCATGTTTATAAAGCAGCATGACCTCAGCTACGGAGTGGGTGGGCCGTCCTCTGGCCCTACATCACTGTGCAGGGAGGAGGAAGTCATTGTCCCGTTTATAGACACGCCAACTCATGAATATGCATAAGTGGGCCGCAAATCAGCCTGTTTGTGTAGAGTTGCTCAGAAAGTGACTTTTCAGAGGCTAAAACTCTGGAAAACAGGCAAGTTTTGGAAAATAAACCTCAAATTCTATGTTTTTGGGGTGCTTAGAACAAATGAGATGGGTGAAAAATAGCATAGATATGGGACCTTTAAATTGAGGAAATATAGATTTGTCATTTTTTGGATTAGAATGTACTTTTAAAATGTTCATTTTTGACATGTAAAGACCACTTAGCGGATGAAAATCTTTTTGGCTATGTCTCCTATTGTAAGCTAACCATTTTAAATGATCTTATAGTGTTGGACTTTGAGATGTCTGTATCCCATTCTTTTTTTCTTTCAGAGAAACAAACCAAACAGTCTGCTTGTGGTGGTACTGCTCAAGTAGTCATCTTTCAATAAAGACTACATTTGGGCTGACTCTAGCTGTGTTTCCATTACCCTTGGAAATACACAAAATCTAAATACACAATATCTAAGTAGGAAAAAAAACACTCAAATATCGGTAAAAAGTTTTTACGCTTTCATGAGGAGGAATTTCAGACGTTTTGGCATTGAAATGTGTTGCAAAAGCGCTATGGAAACACTTTTCCTGCAAATACACGTCTCAGAACATGACTTTCATGGTTACGACCAGTTCTCTCTTAGAAAACATGGCGTGGTACGTAGAAACAGAAGAGGAGACCGGGACATTTCTTTGCGTTATACTTAAAAATGATTGCTGCCACATTAGACGTGAAACAACAAAGGAATGCAGAGTGTTTTATGGAAGTTCTGAGCGTCCATGTTCCTGCAGCGAAGTCTCGCTGGATGAGAAGTCAAAACAACCTTCATTGGGAACACGTTCAAAGCACAATTATCGACATATAGAAATATATAGTTTTTGTTTTGCGAAAGTCTGTAATGTAAACCCAGCTATTGAGACCACACAATAGACGATGCATTACTCAGAACACAGGATATTTATTTATTACTCACAAGAGTATTTAAATAATATTCTAAAGCTAAATGTACATTAGGAACAGCATGATGGTGCAGTGGTTAGCAGCATATCTGTGAAATTAAAAAAAACTCCATTGCATTAAAAATATATATATTAAAGTCAGTCACCAAGCAATAGATTGTGCTCTTTAGTGTGTCCTAAAGTAACTTATAAATGTGACATCCTTTGGTTGATTTACTAGAAATTACTTGCAATTCCAGTATCACCGCATAATATATTACATAATTCAGCAGTGGCTTCTGCAGAGAGCTTAATTTTTTAGGGGGAAAACTCATAAAGATTGTATCATGCACATAATTTACTGTATTTAAATATCACCCATATTTTATTCCTTCGTTTATCTTATATGAGCTCACATGACCAGGGTTGGTTTTGTTTGGATAGTGTCTATAATCAGTTAGACAAAAGGTATCAAGTTCTCATGTTTGAAACACGCATTATATAACGGCCATGTTTAACATTTAACAACATGTGGTGGTGATGTAAGTGAAAAATAAATGGAGACTGACACATCTCAGGCACCAAGTTCCCAGACTAGCTTCAACCCAGTGGCTGTAATGACATATTGTTCCAAACTGATGTTTACAGTTTCTGTCAGCTAAATGAAACAACACAAATGAATCAAAATGACTCCTCAGTAAGTTAAATACGCCAATGGCTGTTTAAATGCAGAAAATCTAATCACAGTTTAAAAGCTAGAAACACGCCAACCATGAAAGATGGCCCCTCACTGTGTTTATCATGGAAACTGACAGCTCCTAAATGCAAGTGTATATAGCAGTTTGTAATGTATATAGACAATGTCATATACCTTGCAAGTGCTAATCTTAAAAGCTTTAACATTTTATATCAAGCGTGTTTTTCAAGCCATTTTATTTCCCTCCTGTAAGAAAGCCACTTTTGCACCTTCCTTTAATTTGGTTGTTCACTGTGCTTCAGAAAGCAGAGCAAACTGTAAAGAAAATATCCCACATTGACAGTATTTGTGAGTGATGTTTAGGGGAAATAAACATTGACCAGGAGGACACAGCAACATCCTTGTGTATGGAGACTTTGCTCTGTTTTGTTTGTTGCAGCTTTCCATTTGGAGCGTTCTGGAGAAGTTGTGGAGTAGTTTTTTCTTGCATCACAAATTAGACCACAAATGCTGTAGCCCTATAAAGTTTCCCAGTATATGAAGTGAATCAAGACATGCTTAAAAATACTATGGAGCATAAGAAACTACAAAGAGCAGCCGTGGCTTCACACCAAACTCTACTATGATCACATGAATCCAAGACCCCCAAGTCTGCATGTTTCATTCACACCGGTGTTAAAATGAGCAAAATGAGACATTCGTACTATTAAAGCTGCTGGTAACAGTAATTACTTAATACGGACATGGTGTAGACCTTATATATCAATAATGTGCAAACCTCCACCAAGGACCAAAGCTCCTTTTTGCCAGATTATGTTCATAATTAGCTTGATCAGTGATCCTGATCATGTGACCATAATCATTCACACTTTAAAGGCTTGGAAGAAATGTCTATCCCCATTCGTAATGATACAGTAGGGCCACATGTAACGACACCCCTGATTTTTTTGAAAAATCACAATGAATTGCACAATCCAGATCCAGTCCTGATGAAACTCTGTAAGGTAATTAAGGAACCAACCCGACATAACTGAGTCATTTACAAACCAAGATATGAAAAGTTTGCCGATTATGATAGTGATTTTTTTATTTTTGAAATTAATCCAGAATAAATCAGTGTTGATCTGGATCTGAATGTAATGGAATCTGCCGCGGCCTATGGTCTGTCTTTGTTTAAAATGTTGGCAAAATTCTTAAGTAATTTTAATGTAGTCCTAAAGACAAACCATCTAATAAATAAATGCCACTGTAAATATTACCTTTTTTTGTGCAGGTAACAGATTGACATTGCCTCTCAAAAGTTTGTTTTAAACAATATTTTTATGACCATCGGAAACAGCCAAATACAGCCTAATGCAGAGTGACGTCATTTCACGTGGAATACATTGAAAAAAGTCACTTACTTTCTTCCTTCTCTGGTCAAGAAACACAAGAATTCACTGCAAGAATAAATTAAATACTCTTCTTAAAGAAACTTTTTCTACTTTGGTGACATGTTTTCATTCTTCTACAGAGTTCCCAATCCCACAATGCAATGCCTGAAACCTTTCCAAAGTTTTCAGTCACATGACTTTTGTCAGCAAACCGATTGTTTATGATAGAGATCAAAACAACCTTTCGAGTGGCAATTTCTACCATCTATGAGGCCTACATTGTGGCTGCGTCCGAATATTCCCTCCTATCTCCTTTCCTATCCACTGTTCCTTTACCCCCGGAAGTGTTTAAGTGCTGGCCATGATAAAGAGCGTCCAAGTTCTCTTTAAGCTCAGAAAATGAGGCTCAATGATTCCTTTACAACCTCCTTTAGCCTAGGAAACACTGATGCAACCTTTACCAAAGGAGACAAGATCATTTTGACCCACAATTCCTTGCGGCGACAACGTTTAAAGGGAAAAGCACACCCAAACGCAGACAAGTAGCGTATCATGTAAGTTCAATATAATAATATGGTTTGAACAACTTTAAATAATCTAAATCTTATTATATGTAAGACATTATCAGATTATAACTGACATAAAACAGACACTATGTGGTTCCAGAAAAAGAGACATTTTTAGCCACATTACGTTTTATTCAACATAATTCATATTAGTGAGTGGAAGGTGAGTGTGAGCAATTATTCTCAATGTAATGTTCCACTTTTGTTCCTCATAGCCTGGTAGCCTCTCTTTCTTTGATTTACATTCAAACCATATGATCTTTGAGATTATTTCAGCGGAAAGTGTTATAAATGTACTTTTTGTTCATTTTCAGAAATTTGTAGTTTTTTCGCCACAACAGACGTCACTAACCTTCGCAGCCGTCAGATTATTACGTCACCTAGTGAAAGTGCGTCTGATTGTCAAAACAAACATGATGTTCGTTTCCTAACTCCTCTCCTATCTCCTGAATAGGAAAGGAGATAGGTGAGAACATTCGGACGCAGCCTATGTCTTTATCTGTTGAAAAATGTCCGTTGCCAGCAGCTTTAATAGTTCACTGTCAATGTTTGTTCCTTCTGTTTCCTTCATATTAAAAAAATCATCTGTTTGTATAAAATTGTATATGTTACTTGTGTTATTACTAAGCTGAGCTGTGCTGAGGGGAAACATTATTCTAAATCCATCTATTGAGCCTATTAATACAGCACTGTATGTTAGCTGTATGTTGTACACGCTAGGAGCCAATTCACCATCACTGCAAGTGTGTGGAAAAAAAGGTCAAACAAAATGTTTGCAAATATTTCACAAGAAAACAACACTGCCCACTATGATGATTGCTGACTGGTAAAAATACACAGGTTGTTTGCTTTATTTTCAATGTTCGTCTTGAATAAACTTTTCTAAACTGTAATTTTGCTTTGGAGAACCAGAAAACATTCCATGTATTCATTTAGCCTTTGTTATATATGCAGTTAATCATAGAAGAGAGGGGTTGCATGTGTTAGAGTGTCATTGTTTGTTAAGAGAATGTGTACCTGAATTAAAGACCAGTGATGATGAATACGAGCTATTGATCCATTGTTGTCAGAACCAGGTTTGTCTGTGCTGTGTTTCCATCATTCTAAAATCTAAACTGATAAAAGCAGAAAACGAACTGGTCAATGTTGATCATTCAGTGAAGCATACATTTTCAGAAATATTTATAAATCCTATTCAATCTCTATATTTGGTAAAGTATAAGATAGAGCCTCTTTGAGAAACATGGGCAATAGTTAAAAACTTGAACTGTGATGTTCTCGGCTCCAGAGCGTAAACAACACTACTTTATATACTTTATGTCTTTAAAACTGTCAGAAGAAGAAGAACTACCTGTTAACTGCAATAATGATGTTTGCAAAATGACATGTTATTATTGGGTACTTTGCATTCAATAATTTTCTAAGATGAGACACAATAAATTCAGAAACAAATCCACCTTTTATTGTCATTCTGTTATTTGCACATAGTAATAATCTGGGGACTGAACACACTAATTTACACACAACTATTATGTGCTTTAGTAAAAGTGTAGAAGTAGCGAGTCCTTAAATAAATAATGACAGCGACAGGGTTCCTCAATCATGCTGCGTTCGATTGCACTCGGGGCGTCAACTTCGACCTCTGAGGTAAATACGTGTCATTCAGTGACCTCTTAAAACATGACTGGCCACAGTGAGCTGATGTTTGGTCTTGTACTTTTCGAGGAGCTTTTTAAGGGTAAGAGAGAGAGAGAAACTTCATATACTGTAAGTACGACTTGAACGCACCATCGAGGTGAATCCTGCATGCGTCATTGAACCATAGACTGTAGAAAAAATGCATTGATCTATAGGGGCATCACTACTTATGCAGAGAGACGTTCAAATGAACAGAGTGGGAATGGAAATACTGAAGAGTGTCAAAGAATTTAGCATCTTGATATTAAAACGTTGATACTCTTTTGAACAAAGGTTAATTGTTTCGAATACATCACAGCGTAGTGCTTAGAGGCCTTCATTTTTGAGTCAGTGTACCATTGAGATATAATGAAATTTCAGCAGTCGAGACAACAAGCTCCCCGTTTCACTGATTGATAGGTTGTCTTTTTCTCCATCTATTTCTTGAGCAAGGTGATTCCATATATTGATGAGCTAAGGTTAGAGATATGACCCTGTAGGATGACCTTTCTCTGTCCATGTTTGAATTGTCCATGTTTGGGGTGTCTCAGTTAGTTGGGGCAATTAGAATCACCATTTCAAACTTGCTCTGGAAGGTAAAAAATACGAGTTATTCTACACTTTTGAAAACAAAAATGCCTGATTAAATGACACAAAAGTAAAAGTTGAGCAAAAATGACTATTTGCATCTAACGTAGTGCGCTGCCATTCTACTAAAACGTCATTCCGACCCTTGTGCTCGGGTGCTCGGAATTTGAGTAGGATCCAAGCAGCCCGTGTCGGGGTCTCGAGCTCAAGGGTAGTTTTATTTCACTTTTCTGTTTCGTTCTGTCGAATTTATCTGGGTTTCGAGTGCAATCAAATGCAGCATCACTTCACCTTGTAGTCAGAGATGAAAAACATCTCAGGTAGTCACATCCCTGATTTAGGCCAATAAATACTAGTGATAGAGACAAACCTCGGAAGAAACATAATTTCCTTTCTCAGCTTTATTTACTCAATACAAGGTTATGGAGCGACAGGGTAAGGCCAAGCAAATTTGGCAAAACTATGTGAGGGGACGCATTGATCAATAAGCCTTTGAAGCAGGGCTGTCCAAGCATGGTCCTAGAGGGCTGCAATTCTGGAGGTTTTAGATCTGTCCTCGGTGATCAACCCACCTGCTGTTGTTAATCTGTAATCAGCTCCTCACCCTTGAAGACCTCTGCTGACCTGGGATCTGGTGCCACGTGATTTGCGCCCTCATCAGTGGTAGATCGGCCATGTCTTTAGATAATTATGAGAATTATTCTTCAGATGACTCTTCTTTGTATTTTTCTCCTGCCTCTCACTGTCCAACTTCACCTCACTCTTTGTTCACAGTGAGACTAGGCTGTGTTTGAAATCGCATACTAACGTACTACTCACATTAAGTCTGACATCAAAATTAGTATGTAGTGTGTTCACTGAGATATTTAGCCTCAGTGTGCTTTCGGTTTTAGCCATTGTAGGTTTGAAATGCATCTTGGGAAACTTGGAAGTATACTTTAGTGGAAACAGTCATCTTCCTAATCATACTTAGTATACAGTTGACAGTATATACACATTGAGTTTATAGTGTATAGTACAGTGTGCCATGTCAGTTGGACTTATACTTAAAGGGGGGACAGGTTTGGATATTTTGTCCGTCTCCTTTTGATCAGTGCTGTTGACTGTATTTGCACGTGTACAGTTATTTTAATCAACTTGTTGGTTAATTTCATATTCATGCAACACTTTATTGTTATTGGTTAATTTGCTGTTCTCAGCTGCTTTCCAGACTCATAGTAAAGGTGGCCATACCAGCCTGTCATTGCCCGATCTCGTTAGCTCTCAGAAGCTAAGCAGGTCTGAGCCTGGTTAGTAGTTGGATGGGAGATCACTGAGAATTCCACAGTGGGGGACAGTCGCTCCAGTGGCATCTGTCATTGGCACTTTACCCACATTGCCTAGTATGAATGTAGTGTGTGGTGGTCGGAAGGGCCAATAGCACTACAATAGTAGCTTACCACCAATAATGCTTTAATTCTGTAAAGCGCATTGAGTGTATGTGATAAAGCACTATATAAAATAAATCCAATGCATTATTATCATTACTGTATGTATGGTTCTATGATGTATGATTCATGTAGGTGTGTGAATAAAAAAAAACATTGGAAATGCTTTAAAGAGGCTTCAGCTGCTTGTAGGCATCAAACAGCATGGACGTCCAAACATCTGGGATCATGGGCAAGGATGGGCTTTTCAAGGGATGAAAGCTGGAATCTCCACAACAAAAGCCGTGCATTGTGCATAATTCTCTTTAGGTGATACTGACATCACTTCCTCTGCTTTCTCACTCTTTAGGATTTAGTTTCAGTAAGTTATTTTCCTAGCGTTGCTGCTTTTACAGGTGACTACTCTAATCATGTCCTTATGTTTATTTTATGATGGAACAATCAAGATTTTGTATTTTTAAAATGATTTTGTAATTCTCTAATATCTTAAACATAGACATGTTTTCAGGTCCTGCACGCTTAAGAGCCAAAAAACAATGTTTGTGAGCTCTGAGGTACAATTGTTTCCTCCCCGTATCTGTTTGAATTAGTCCTTCCTTGTGTTTGGCACCCCCTGTCCTGTATGTGAGTAAATGCACAGTGCATGTGTTTATCTCTATTCCTCTGCACTTATTCCCCTAATGACCTTGCTTTGCTAAAAAAAACAAAAACCTTTTCTTTTTATTTATCAGAGCATAATAAGTTTTGATTAAGACTATAATTTTCGTATTTTCATATTTAGTTTTTGGGCTAATCTACGCCTACAAACAATAAAGCTGCAGTATGTACCTTTTTTATGGGCCATTTGGTTAAAGATCCATAATAACCTTTCAGTATTTTGTAATTTAAAGTGTTCTGAGAGGACACTGGACCTCTGCTCCTTCTCTTGGCTCTATATTCAAGCTTCAGAAACAAGGAGCTGGATGATCTTTCTCAGCCAATCAAAGATCTTTTTACAAACCTAGTGGTCCATAAACTGTTTTGGGTCATTACTTATTGGCGGCTCAACAAAAGTTGAAGCACTTTCACGTCCTGTAGATTGAAGGTGCAATAGTGGCTTGTTCCAACAGTAAAAGTGACTATCACAGCGTTAGGCACAACTTATTTACATCTTACATGGCAATGCACGCTAAAAAAAAACTGACTTGCAAGTTCACAAAGATACTGGTGAACAACAGGGAAACACGATGTAAGTCATGTTTGAAACAGGAAAGGGAGGGGGAAGTGTGGTTGTTTCCATACCAGTCTCACAAATTCTACAACATACTGCTTTAAAGCTGATATCCGGAGTTTCTGAGAAATCTATGTTATGTATAATTCTTTTGAAATGCGAAAAAATACCTAACTAGACTTTTACTATGGTCTACTGCCGGTGGTCATTTATATACATTAATGTATATAAGTCCCTCCTTCGTCCTATAGACCCTGATACAAATGGAAACAATTGTCGAGTGCGCCCAGCCAATAGGCTTCGACTTTGTGTTTTTGAGACTGTCCATCAAAGTGAATGTGGAACTGTGCAAGGAAACAAGGCAGCGCTTCACAACAGCAAACAGGTAAATATGATTTTGGCTCTTATCTGACCCTTAGACCTATATCAATGCGACCCGATGTGACCTTGTTCTGTTCCGCGATGCATGTGCAGAAAAGTAGAGGCGTGGCTTAGGTAGATTGCAGAGGCAGGGGGAGGAAGTGGAGCTGTTGAGGGCGGGACATCGAGATGTTTCTCAGAAACTCTGGATAGCAGCTTGTGTTTTAAGTCAGAAACCAAACCCTGACACTTGTGATAGTTCCAGTGAGATGAATTTAGTCTTCTTTTCTAACAGTATGCTAAGATGAAGTTTTGTTGATTCAGACAAGGTTTTTCAGGAAATAAAAAAAAAAAAATCCTGAAAAACCTTGTCTGAATAAACGAAACCTCAACTTAACATATTGAGACTTGTGGCTGCTATAGGCACTCAGTTTTCTTATTACTTTACAATATCATAACTTACTAAATGCACCAGTTGTAGGTGAATAGTTTACTGTTGTTTGCAAAGATCTTTTTACTGTGGACCTGTTCTGCATAGACACACACACCAAAATGTGCCATACATTGAACAAAACACTGCATTAGGAAGACATTAGTTACTCAAGCGCACTGCTTAAGTAACTAATGTACACACTGCTGATGCTTGTCCATACATTTATTTCTCTGAGGTATTTAAATTAGATGTAACTTTCCTTAAGCTTTGTTTCACAATTTTTATCTCCCGAGTTTGTTTTGATCAGGATTAGACACACTTGTTTACTTCAGTCACACTTTTTCCAATTTGTGCGTGTTTGTGGCTGATTATTCATTTATATCTGTTTTGTTTGTAATACTATTTTTTAGAGGTAGAATACAGAGGTATATCTCATATTCATATCCCATTTTTTTTTTTGCCACAGACAGAAAGTTTCGACAAAATCAGTTTGAAAAGAAAGAAATTAGGTTAAATCCCAGTGAGTGGCTAACAATAATTAGAGTGCTTAAAACACAAGAGGCAAAATCTGACCATGACGATATGATCATCATTTGACGGTGCTTCAGAGTGTTTCAAAGAAATATTTTTGTGTTGCTCTGAATTCCAGGAAGGTTATTTTTACTCATCATGTTCCATTAGGTGAAATTCGACACAGGTTTCTACACACAGTCTCCACCACAGGGATAGTTTTACCTTCTATGCCTCCTGTAGTAGAAATGCATATTGTCTGCAAGGTGTTCAGTTCCTGTGATGACCTCTTAATACTATTAGCACTAAAAAAAAAACAAGATGATGTATGACTTGAAAAAATGTATCCATAATTTTTAATGAAAAAATGATGTCACAATTGCGTATTTTCTCATCATACTTATGTCCCATTTCCAGTTCCTCTCCTCCTATTTATCACGTATTTTGCAGTTATTGCAAACCATTGTGTTTTATGAGTCTCATTGTGTTATTTTGTGACTTTACTGTTGTGCGTTGTCTTTTGTCCTCCATGTATTACCTACATACTAGGTTCCCAAAGTGGGGTATGGGTAAATTGTCATGGGGGTATGTGAATGAAAATTAAAAACACTGACAACATTGGAAGCTAGATTATAAATAAAGCAGCTAATGCTAGGTTAATGCTAATACTAGGCTAATGTTATTGCTAGGTTAAAGCTAATCCTAGGTTGATGCTACTGCTACCCAGATAGCACGCATACGTCTTGCCGATGTCGGCCTCAGATCGTGCGTCGGCATACTACTCCTAATGCATCATTTTGTGTGTTTTTCTCCCCAAATTGGTGATACCACTTATAAAATACATTGATGATCATGAACTGTGTCTCTCTTCATGTCGCTCTCCATAATACGTCTCGCCAATGCAATTTTATTCCTTATGCCGACGTCAGCGAGACGTATGTGTGCTTTCAGGATAGGTTATTGCTATTGCTAGGTTAATGCTAATGCTAGGCTAATGCTATTGCTAGGCTAATAATAATGTTATGTTAAAGCTAAGGCTAGGTTGATGCTACTGCTAGGTTATTGCTATTGCTAGGTTAATGGTAATGCTCGGCTAATGCTATTGCTAGGCTTATGTTAATGCTAGGTTAAAGCAAATGCTGGGTTGATGCTATTGCTAGGTTATTGCTAATGCTAGGCTAATGTTATCGCTAGGTTATTGTTAATGCTAGGTTAAAGCTAATACTAGGCCAATGTTAATTCTAGGCTAATGCTGGATAATGCTAATTACTGTTAATGCTATCTAATGCTAATGCTATTGCTAGGCTAATAATAATGTTAGGTTAAAGCTAAGGCTAGGTTGATGCTATTACTAGGTTATTGCTATTGCTGGGTTAATGCTAATGCTCAGCTAATGCTATTGCTAGGCTTATGTTAATGCCAGGTTAAAGCTAATGCTGGATTGATGCTATTGCTAGGTTATTTTCCAGAACAAGTTCTGATGAACGACAGGCATGTACCACGTTCCTGAGAATTCAGTGAAATGACTCGTAATCTTGAATTGCCTTTGAAACTATATATGACAATGTTCCGCTAATTTTAGAAATTACCGGAAAAGGGGGTGGGCCCCCGTCCCCACCCTTTCAAAAAGGTCTCCGAGAGGCTCTTGACATCCGCTCATAGAATATGTCAAATTACAGCCTGATTCAATGAGGATTAAAGAAGTCATTTGAAAAATGGGGCCCCCATGGCACGTATGGACTAATGGGCCCCATTCATAGATTGGCATGGTATTGGTTTCACCAACTGTCGCAATATTTGACACACAAATAAATGAGAAAATAACTTTAATGGAAATTGCCGAAAAAGTGGGGTAGGCCCCTCGAGCCCCTAATCAAATTGTGCAAGGCATAATTGTAATTTACATTGAATTACTTTTGAAACTATATATCACACGACTATGTTAATACATTTCAAAAAGGTCTCCAAGAGAGTCTCTTGACGTCTGCTCATAGGATATCCATGTCAAATTACTGCCTGATTCACGTACGAGGGTAATGCGCCAATGATTCGGTACCGCCAACCGTCGCAAATAAATGAGAAATGAACTTTTTTTTTCTTTTGAGGTCCCCCTGGGCCCCAAATCAAAAATCAGGCTCTGACCGTCAATGCATACACATCCATAGATTATACCTACCAAATTTCAGCCCGATCAGTTCACTAATAACAGAGGAGTAGTGATTTTAACTAGTGTACACAACACCAACAAGAACAAGATCAAAGTCAGCTGCGTTTTGAGTATGGCAGCCCGGCCTAAAAATACAAGGCCATATTTATCAAAAATCCTTTAATGGATAATGTTTATTAGATGTTCAGCAAAAGCATGCAAATTCAAACATGGGAAACGTAAAACATCTTCACCCTAACTCTGCTTCGCCACACTTGCACACTGCCTGAATATGAGCATGAGAGAGAGTCTCGTGTGAAAGCCATGTATGTTATGCTGGAGCTGCTCCCAGTTATTTGGATGCCTTTTTCCCTCTTCCACAATGAATATTTCATCACTCCCGGATGTCTCAGTAAACAGTGAAGCAGCAGCAGTTTATGAAGTTAAGAGAATGTCCTTCTGCTCCTGGGGTTCACATAGTAGGAGCCAAAGCATATTTAAACACACACTGCAATGTTTAAGGGCAGTAACACACCAATACGCACAAATGAGTCTGCCTCAAAGGTCATTTTATAACCTACTGTCTCCAAGCTGCAAACCTTTAGCTCCCTTCGCCTCAGCTGGAGAAAACATCTCCCATAAGTCTGCACTCCAAAATAATATGATAGGAGAATGTAATTGCACTTTTGTTTTTCATTTGTGGGTAAAATGCATCACATGTTCATGACAAATGTGATTTTCATTATATAAAGAAAGCTTATGTAATGGTCAAACAAGGAAAGATGGCGTGCACTTAAAGCTGCTGGGACATTACCTGTTCACTGAAGCACATGAGCTTTAAGTAGATGAGATAGCTAGTTAGGATGAGCAACAAAAAAAAAAAAAAAATTATTACAGCACAGCAATTTCAGTTAATCATTGCAACTTTCTTGAATATTCAACCTGTTACTAATGATTTCATTTGGAGCCAAACAAAGAGTGATTCTACTAGTTTCTCCTCTCCACTATATCTAACTTTACTGATCATTATTAACATCTATGTTTATTTATTTGTTTGTTTGTGTGTCTGTTAATAGGATCACATCAAAGGTATTTAACGGATTCTGACAAAAATATGAACCAAAGTTTGCGCCATGGAAGATTCCATTAAATTTTGGAGGGGGTCCAGATCATTATTCTGATTCTGGTCTGATCAAAAAATAAAAAAAATCTATATCTCAGTTCATAATTGACCATTGATCATTTTGAAGGTTGACCCAGTCACGTTGGGTCGTTCCTCAACTACTTGATGGAGTTTTATCCAGATCTGATCTGGATTGCACATTTCATCACGATTTTCTTAAATTGTGGGGTACCCCATACATTTGGAGCTACTGTATTGTTATTAATGGGGATATAAATCTTGTCCAAGTGTTCAAAGTGTGAATGATCATGGTACCATAAACAGGATCACTGATCCAGATCACTGCCAGTGATTTGTAGAAAACCAGCAGCTGTATTTCTTGCAGGCAGGATGCCATATTTATATTTATTTACATGTGGAAATCTCCAACTTCAGACCTAACATTGTCTAAGAATATTTGACCTGACATCAAACCATAATTCCAGCACAACAATAAAAGAAAAATATTAGTGCAATAAAATGCTTAAAAGCATTAATAGTAGGGATGACTTCGAAACTTTAGACTATGGCAGCATTCAACCAAATTGATGTTTTTCCTGTTGGTGGGTTTGTTTCTATTACTCGGTCTTTGGGGTTTATTGATGAATTATTGGTTTGATCTACTGGCTCTGAATTTACAGGATCACTGGTTTGTGTTCCACATGGACTTGTTTGATAGTTCTACCCAGAAACCCAAAACTGCGGGGGGCCCAAAAACACCAAAATCTGCGCACCAACATTTAAAATAGATAAATAAAACACCATTCAACATTTAAACATGATCCTACTACACCAAACAGCATATAGTATGATCGTATGAAGGCATACAACTTTTCTGAGCGGGTGGGTACACAACCTCCTCGGCAGTAACAGTTATAATATTAACAAACTTGCTAAACATCTTAACGACGATGTTAGTCAAGGATACCTGAGGTTTGTTTGTCACATACATATATACTACTACTGAATAGTACTTTATGACATGCAGTGAAATAGCATTAGGGTGTTCAACTTTATGTGCACAGTGTGCAGCAGGGGTGAAAGAAAGAAGGTAAATAATTGTAAATGAGCATTTAACGGCAACCTAATGCTATATAAACACAGCCACAAAAACGAAGTTAGCTCGCTAACATACCTCTGATGAAGTGGTCGCTACAGACACGGACATCAGCAGACTCTGCTCCTCCCCACCGCAGATGTAGGTTTAAAATCCATTTTTTTACAGTGTTGTTCTGTGAGCTTTTTACATTTCTCACCTTTGTGAACGACAATTTTCGGTACTGTATAAAATCTCTTTTTCTTTTCTCGATTAGAACAATTGGAGCAGACATAAACTACACATAACATGGGCATTTTGATTATTTCAGATGGCAGATTCTCAAGCTTCACTTCCTGCCCTCCATCTGAATTTAGCGCTCTCGCTTTGTTGCGATGCAGCAATGTGAGTGACATCACGTGAATCAACAGAGCAGGCCATAGACATACACACATTCTATTGGCTGATCCTAACAACAGCTCGAGGGTTCGTTCAATAGCACAAATGTAAAACAATTACACCACAGTATATTATATCTATGGAGCAGACTCCTGTCCGCTGTCAGTGAATGGACATATGCAATGTCAGATATCTTTGATTAACAAAAAGCTCCCCCTGTAGTGAGAAGAGTGTGTGTGTGTGGGGGGGGGCACAGTAGGTCAGCTGGAGGGGCACTGCCCGGGAATGCCCCCCCATGATGCCGACACTAGTTCTACCTTAAGTCTTTACGTCCTGTGTTGTATTCATTTCTCTGATCAATCTGTCCTTGTTAGTTTCTGTTCTGTTAGTTTGATTCCTTTTTTTTGTCTCGTTTTGTGGCTCTGAGGTTGTGCATGCTTCAAATAGTCCCAGTTTTATCATCCTAAGTGTGTATTGGATGAGGTTGCCTATCCTCCCTCTTGTTACCCACTTAGGTGTTCCTCATTCCCCAATGGCCAAACTTCCACGTTATCACAGACGATGAATACAGTCTTTTGTGTATATTTCTAGTTTTACATCAACAATAAAGTGTATTCTATATTACTGTGATAGTCATCTGCTTTTCTCAATACTTTTTAGTTAGTGTAGTTTTTAGGAATTCTGGACTTTTAGGACTTCAGAGCAAGACTAAGTTTTTTTTTGTTTTTAATCCTTGACCAAATGACAACTTTCAGAAATGTAAAAGACTTGAAAACTGTTACCTCCTGCTTCTTATTGTTGTGTGTCTCACATTGACTGAATGACAAAGTAAGAACTTTATGTGAAGAATGGCAAAATTGAAAAAAATCAGGCTGGCCTTGAATCAGTTTCCTTGTCAAAAAGTCCAATGGAGACTGATTTGTTCACAAAATAATTAGTGCCAGTTTTTTGTATGCCTTGTATAAAAAACCTTGAAGTTTGTGATTTATTCTTTCATTCGTCCTCCGTATCTGCTTTTGTCCTTACACAATGGTGGTGAGGCTTTAGACTGACTTTAGAATATCAGGAATATGAAAAAAAAAAAACGAGAATAATTCTTAATTTAAAAAAAGAAAAAGATCACTAATAGGGATAGGGTAACGATTCACTCAACCCCGATACGATTTGATTCACGATACTGGGTTCACGATCCGATTCTCTCACGATTTATTTTACAAAATGGGACTGTAGACAAATGATGACTGAAAAGTATTCCTTTATTTTTTTTTGGAAAAAAACTAGAAAATACTGTACTATTTTCATTTTATTTTTAATTGTCAAAAGAATCCCTTGATAAACTATTCAAAAAATGCAATTTAACTAAAAATATATCTTGAATGAAATAAATAAAGGAATAATACAAATGAAGAAGAAGCCTATTAATTTAAATTCTGGTCTATAGTAAACAATGCAAAACTGCATAATAGTTCTTTTTCTTTTTAAAAGTGCAACTGAAAATGTATTTTGTGCCTTAACAATTGGACTTTAAAAAAAAAAACAGTCATTGCTCTGTATTTACTTCAGATATTTGTTTGGACCAGCAGAGGGCGCTGGTAACCCAGTGGTCGGTTGGCATGCAGATATTCTTGCAATGAAGAAGAGATGCTACACGCTAGCACACAGAGCTAATTGAAAAACCTGACTTTTACAGATATTCACGTAATATTACCAATTCTTTCGGTGCTAAAGGGGTAAGGAATCATTTATGAACATGTTTAATAGTAGTAGACGGCCAGAAAGAAAGTAGGAGATTCCGCCCGCCGCCTATGCTTCTCTATTTGTCCTTCAAGAGAAGAATATATAGATAGCACCCTCTGCTGTTTAAAAAAAAAGTACAGCGATTCAATTTTCAGGGTATCAATATGAACCTTGATACCTATGAATCGATTTTTAACTGCCTTACAATTAATCGTTACATCCCTACAAATCCATCACAACATAATATTCTGCTATAATGCAACAATACATTGTAGCAAATCCACGGCCTGTAGACACTCAGTGACCTGGCAGAGTCCAACCTTGTTCATAAATTATATTACAGAGAAGAATTGTCTGTGATTGGAAAGGCAAAGTAAGGCACATTTATTTGTAGAGCACATTTCATACACAAGGTACTTCAATTTGGCTTAAATTATTGAAGATACACACCAGCAGACCCTCATGACCCTAAACAGGAACAGTCGGGTCAGACCATGACCGATGAATTTTTCAAATAGAAGAACAAATCTTTAAATATAGAACATAATACACATGGGTTCTATTTAATGACTAAGTCCAGTTGCTTTCTTTAACAGGGGAATTTTCCATTTGCACGCATCATTTGAAGTTGCTGCTGCAGCAATGGCAGATGTGGTCAAAGAGGACCAGGGTGCCAAGCTGCCCTCATCAATGCCGGGTAGCTTTTATTTACGTTGTTGTACAACTGTTTAAAGTGTTAATATGTGATTGTGTTTGCAGCTCTGTGTGTGGACGCTTCACATGTATAACACCGGACTTCTCGGTGCAAAGTGGACTCACCGCAGCTGCTGTAAACAGGAAGTTACGTGTCTCGCACTTCTTCAACCCTATGTGTTTTTATTGTATTTTTACAAAATCTACAGTCTGTATGAAGTGACGAAACAATAAAACAATGAACACGTACTGTATATGATCTTTGAGTCGCTTCCACTGGGAATTGATCCTGCGTCAATGATAAAAACTAAATTCATGCATCGGCTGCATTAACCACTCGGCCACTGATCAGCTGTCAACTCATTGTTTTAATCTCTAATAGCGTACATACTGGAGGTCGCAGGGGAAACGCTTTCCATGTGACCTCGTTTACCTGAATTTACACACAGAGAAGCTATCTCCATGATTTTTTTCTTCACAAGTGACTCTAAGAGACGTATTTAAACAATCTGTAGAGCCAAACTTCAAACTATGACTTGATTTTGGTTTAACTGGCGACCTACTTCCGGCAGTCAACAACAAAACAAAACAAACATACCACAGGTTACATCTGGTCACAGGTAGTGTATAGACAAGAATAAAACACAAGCCTTTTTACTGTCACTGTAGTGTGAATAACACGTATATCTGACTAAACATGATTATGAGATGTGATTTCATTTGTTTGTACATCGACTTGAATGTGTCGGTGGTAAAAGTTAAGCAAATGAAATGACATAAACATCATGCAGAAGATGTCTTACACATAGAGATTTATACTGCACACTTTCATTGACCTATTATGTGTCCCACGAAGGTCCAACACCTCATAAATTCAGCTATCAGATCACAGGTTTAATCACAGGAACATGTATGCGTTGTATTTAGCAAAACACACGCTATGAGCTCATATTAACTTACAACCGAATAATTGTAAAGCCACACAAATATAGTGATGTTGTGAGAAGAGTTTCATAGTTTCATATATACTGTGTGTGTATATATATATATATGTATATATATATATATATATATATGTATATATATATATATATATATATATATATATATATATATATATATATATATATATATATATATATATATATTCATTACCTGAACGAAGCATTATTTTGTGTCAATGTCAACTGATGACATTCAAGTTTTCCCACATTTTACCATTTAAAAAATAAAAAATAAATTATCGAGGGGTATACTGACACAAAAAAGGCTCAGTCGCCCACACCAAAAATATTAAAGCCAATATTTTCATTGATTAAGAAGCCTAACAATGAAACCAATAGATAGGAATAAAATTAAATGATAGATATTTGTTTTTTAATGTATTTTACAGCTGATATAGAACCCTTGCTGACAGGAAGCTAATATAGCAGGAAGGCTAACTTTTATTAGGTTATTTATTTCAGACTCAGTAATTGTGATTAATTGTAATTGAAATTTAGTAATTAGGAACATAATTGTACTTCAATTGTAATTGGAAAAAAATGCTGGTCACTGTAATCGTAATTGAATTGTAATTGAACAAGTGAAAACGTAATTGGAACTGAAAAATGTAATTGGCCCCAAGCCTGGTTGACACTGATGTCAGAATCTTTGGAGAGATACTGTAGCACAGAGGCTTCAAAGCAGGAGATCTAGTGTTTTGTGATTTCAGCAAATATACTTTGACAGAAAATCATCCCGAAGTAATTCAAGTTAACAAATCAAAAGTTAAAGAAATCTGTCTTGGGAAATATGTCTTATTGTTCTGAATGAGAAATTAATATGAAAGTGAAAAAATCTTCCTTTTTAATACCTTCTCTAAAATACTTGCTTCAAAAACATAATTGAAACTGAAATATAAGTTAAAGTCAATGTTAGGTGGAGAGAAGGATAAAAAGTATAGTCTTAACAGATATGTAATGTGGACCTAAAATATAATTGTAACTGTGAACACTATGAGAGGAGAAGTACAGGAAGTGGGTAAAGGTTATACTGATGAATAAGAAAGAGCAGATAGAAAGAAGAATGGTGGAGGTAAAGAAGTAAATGAAAGGGCATCAGATGAAAGCTTTGTGTTTGCGGTGAGGAGAAAACCATCTTTCTCCCTTGCTCTCTCTGTATATGTTTGACCTTGAGCAGTTACTTGAAATACTTAACATTAAACGCATTATCATTTGGTAATGTAATATGTATATACTGTGACGTGCAGTCAGGGTCGGCAAGGTAGACAGTGCCTAGGGTGAATTGATATTCTGATGATTTGTTTTAATTAAAATATAATTATAAATTATTTATTTTTCCATTTCCAATAGCCTACAGTACCTATAAGTTTGAAAGTGTCCGTATTTTGTGTGTTTCATAGCCCAAATTACTAAACAGGGCTATTTCCTGGAACGGCTGCCGTCTCGGTCGTAGTCAGTTCCCCAAGATGACAACCATTTACGTAAAAAGGCAGCGTAGAGAGCTGCCTTTGGACGTATCCGTGCTAAATGCTATACGTAAGTTCACAGTGCATTAGTGAATTGATCCCATGTGACCGCTGCTGCTACGTTCTCTCTCGCCCTAGCTAGTGGGTGGAATAACACTACAGTCAGGATGACAGCGCTAGAGACGATAGAGAAACTTTTTTTTGAGGAAAAACGACAGCTTTTAAAAGATGGGAGACCAACACCTGAGCTACCAGACCTTCAGTAAAGGTAAGGTCAGAAAATGTTTCATACTTTTCACAATGAATGGTGGTTGTATCATTTTCTGAAATTGTCATTGGTGGTCTCGATTTGCAACGTGCCTACCCAAACCTAGTGGTCACGGCACGTCACTGTGTATATAGCACCTGATGCTTCACATCAGGGGTCTCAATGTCATTTTAGTTCTGAGGACAAATTTGATTGTTATTATTACAGGAGGTAAAACAAGCATTAAAGTGTCCTAGTTTACACTTCTACATATAACTGATATGTAACATTTATATGGCACTGACAATATCCAAGCAACATGTATTATTATGGATGGTGCTGTTAGGGTTAGTGCTGTTTATTGTAGGTGTTAAGGTGCTGTTAAAATGTTTCCACTTTATGGTTGTGGTACCGCATCAAAAGAACAGGTCGGCACTCTCACACACACTCATGCGCATCAGCCGTGCTCCAAAATAACGGATGCACACACTTGGGGTATGTGGAAGCCGTTGACAAAGTTTCAGCTCAAACAGACACCGCTTCGAAGAGTTATTTGCAACAAAAACTGCACACGCACACACACAGAACTTTCTTGCTTTAGGGTTAGAGATTAGAAATGACAGCCATCAGGTAACATATGCAAGGGGATACTGTGAACTCTGGCAAATACTGTGGAGTTTCACTGAATTTGTGTATTTAGAGGGGCTGAGAATTAGATGGTCAATTATGAATTCATAGTATTGTAATGGTTTAGTTAACATGCTATATAATAGGGAAATATACCATTACATTAGACTGTGGCCAACAGTCCCATTCAGGTAACTATGCTATTCTGCAACACTTGTAAAGGCTTTTACAAAACTATGATGTGAATATAAGACAATATATCCATGCACACAAGTCATACTAACACAACTGACTATACTAACCACATTTGCAGGTACAAATTCCGGGAATTGAAGAAAGATAATTACAAACAACTTCTGCAGAGTATTGTTGATTTTGCGTTCAGTATACTGATTATCTTTCAGTTTCAGTTCATTTGTTTGTTTCAGTCTAACAAATAAATATTCAAACATAAATCACATTTTAAAAACATATAACAAAACAGAAACAGGCAGAAGCAAAACACAAATTTCTTCTGCTTTACATAACTATCAAAAATATATTGTGACATTTTCTTGTTGAAATTAAAATGTGTGTCACTCATTTTTGTTTCTTTATCAACATTATTCCACAAATGAACCCCTAGAACAGACAGACATCTTTGTTTTACTTCTGATCTTCTGTGACTGGTGATTGTAGGAGACTGATCCTAATAGTCGTATTTAGATCAACATAAGGAGCTTGTGTTTGTATTTTAACATTGGCTTTAATAAATGAGTGTGTCATCAACATGGAAACATTCTGTTGAACGTTTATTTCTGTGTGTGCGCGCGTGTGTGTGTGTTTCCCTGCACTTAGAACAGTGACAGTAACCACTGCCCCAGCTGTGGCCTAACCTTTTCTCTGATTGACTCTAATCAATTGAACTCAGTCCCATTTATGCGACTGCTGTGAACTAGAATGGTTCTACATCTCACTTGCTGCATGTTTCAGTCAAGCATTTAGCCTCTTCTGGCTGAGAGTTATCATTTCAATCACTACATAGAAGCAGTACCACTTCCGCTGTGGAGAAAAGTGGACGGCTTCAAATCAGTCGTCTGCAGAGGTGTAAAGAGTACTTGATATGTGATTACAGAATCTCTCATGGTCAGTTTTGGTCAAACTGCCCTAAGCAGGCTAGATACTATTGTACTGATGACATTTGCCAAGGTCTCTTCTCAGAGACTTGTCACTGTTATGCTTAGTGCTATCAGCAGCATACAAAACTCTGAGAGCACAGAGCAACTACAGATTCATTGGACACACACAGAAACCTTTGTATTGTAGACTGGTTTGCCCCCCCAAAAAAAACCCTTTGACCAAATAAACCCTGTGTATGCATTTGACCTGTGACCCTTCAACTTGACTCCCTCTCATTTCATTCAAAATCGCCACAACAGTACTGATATAGTATATCCTACTCAAGTAGAAGTACTGTTACTTGATTGAAATTGTACTCAATTCCAAGTACAAGCAAGTCATACATAAAGTAGCAAAAAGTAGCTCAATTAAATAGTACTCATAGTAAAAGTTACTAATTACTTTCAACCCCCATGTTTACTTTTGGTAATAAATCTGGCCACGATTCCCTTGCATACAGTAAACATCACTTGCATACAGTAAATATCATGCTTAAACTGAAAAAGGAAGAGACAAAATCTTGCACAATTGGAAGTTTTTTTTTTTTCCACAAAGACATCTGTATAAAAAAAAAAAAAAAATTGTCATAATGTACAATTCTTTTTAAAATAAAATAACGCCAATGAATTCATTTCAAACAGCAGACATTCAATGCTGTTTTGGTGTGGTGCATCACATTTAATCTGATTGGTCGGCTGTGACATGATGCATTTGATTGTTATTTGGTCATTTAATTTTTTGTAGTTTCATAATGTCGGATGTCATTTTAAAACAAAAAAAATTATAATTTACTCAGTAACGGTTGGATGGATACATGTAATGAATTACTAGAAGTAAAGAAGTAAAATAATTGATTTAGAAATATACTCAAAAAAGTACAAGTACCCATAAAAGCAACTCAGTTACAGTAATGTGAGTACTTGTAATTAGTTACTTTCACCTGTGGTCATATGATATGTTAGTCTGAGGGTAGAAATGTTTTTATTATTCTGTCTTTATGATCCTGTAAAGCACAGGGACAAAGAGATTCCTTCATGTACTTTTGTTTTCTTCATTTCTCAATCTTTAAAACCAACTGCATGAAACAATATGCTAATAATGTGAAAATATTATCATTAGGTATCAAACGACTTCCATTAGCTTTAAATCACACAATCCATCAGAAAGTAATTGCAGTGTTTATTACAGGGATTGTCATTAACTTTCTTCTATGACAAAGTGCTGTTTAAATGCTACAGTAAAATAAATTGCAGGTTAGGGTTAAGGTTATGGCTGGCTTTTGAGATACTTAAACACTTATTAAACAGTCATTCTAATGCAATCATTTACTTTTAAACTGTGACCAATTTACAAATATTTTCACATCTTAAGAAATTAAACTCTATTTATATTATTCTCATTTATTTTATCAAGATACAGCTATGAGCTTTTCAGCATCAATTAATTGTGTCGTGAACTTTGAACTGTTTTCTCACTAGGCTGTGTGTAAAACACAACATTTCTTTCTCAGAAAGAAACAAAGAAACCTTCACTCATAACTGTTTATCATTCATTCATGTCAACAGACAGCAGATAATTCTACTTGAGTGAAACAAACAAAACAAACCATTTTGTTGTCCCCACATTCAAATTAAGATGGTAAAATACAATGCTCAAATACATTTCCCAGCTCTTAAATAGTTCGTTTTAAATAAATTCCTTAAAAGTATTGAAAAAAAACAACTCTCCAGATAAAGACAGGAAAGATGGTTAAAATAATAAATGTTACAATATTTAATAAATAATTGTTTTGTATCAGTTTTCTTTCAATCCATTGGAAGTTGTTTAAATTACATTCTTATGTGCATTGCAACAACTTTAATTTAAAACATAATCCTACACACTTCTTTCCATCTTCTTTATTGGCTTATAGAGCATAAAGATATTTAGACCCAGTTCATCACAGTCTTTTACAATCTCCTATAAGGAGTCATACTGTACGTTACATTCCTGCTTTGGGACCGTCGAGGGAAACCAGAGTCAAAGTGCATTCTCAGCCAGAACAAGCAAACGCTGCATTTTCAAATCCATATATCAAAGTGCAAGCCCGAGACACCTTAACAGCCAACTAACCAACGAACAAACATCCTCATCGCAAAAAAGGAAAAAAAAAAAAAAAAACCAAAAAATCTTCTGGTTGAAAATAATTTGTTACGATAAAGAAACATTAAAGATTAATGAAACCAGTCTGAATGCCAGAGTAATTCATTACAAAATCCTTGATGAGTGTTAAATATAGCAGATAACAGCCTCTGTATACAATGTAATATGAGCAAATGTCTTCACGCTGTAGCAAAGTGTGGATTTGCTCTGCTCTTAATACGACATCCACTGAGCTCCCTAACCCGGGTCCACATCTCACACTGGGGGCCACTCGATCTCTGATCAATACTCTGCCATTCCCATTTACACACACACACACACACACACACACAGTCCCAGCTGCTTTAAGCTGTAATTATGTTGGTCCAGAAGCTTGTCTAAAATCTGTTCTCCTATCTCAAAACATTTCTTCTATTTCTTGTATCTTTGTCACATTCACAACACTTATAAATACAAGACAAAAGTAATGGTTTATTCTCCTTCTTTTTTATTTACAGCAATACAATTTCTGATTAGTGTTTATCAGGTGTTGATATTTAGTGTAATACGTAGACCTATTCTATACTGCATGTGTTTATACTCAATTCTAGTGTTTTAGTACTCAAGACCGGTCTTGGTCTCGAGACCACATTGTAAAGGTCTTGGTCTTGTCTTGGTCTCAGACTTCCCAGACTTGGGATTTTCTGTCAAGACCGGTCAAGACCAGCACTAATTCCTGCTATTTTTAAACTTGTTTTAATGTGATAACAAGGAGAAGAACTGGATAAAACAATAATTATCCTTAATTCATGCGTTAATCCACCCCGTATAATGACCGTATGAGACCTCACCGTGCACGTTTGGCTCACAAAATGCTGCAGTCTCTGTTTTAAAAAAATGCAACCAAGCTCTTTTTTGAATCATAATTTCTCATGGCATAAAATTCTGATGTAGCTGGCTATGATTTACAGTCCGCATAAACAGGACTGAATCATAACATAACCTAACCGCTAGAGCGGATATGACTCGTCTGTGAACGGTCGCATTTACAGACCTTGGAGTCGCTGTTAGCTTACCAATAAACAGGAAGAGATTCGTCACCTTTATAATAAGTATTGACTAGGCCACTGGGAGTGAGGCCCAAGGCCAAGACAGGCTGACTTGATAATAATGTATCATGTTTTTTCTGCAGTCAGTGCCTTCTCCTCTTCCTTCTCTCTCTTCTCTGTTTCAGGTGTGGTGAAGCTGATGATGGCAGTTCCTGATCTGTGGTTCACGGCTCATCTAGTCTGAGACACTCTGATGTTCTATCTCTCCATCCTGTTCTGTTGGTCCTTCTGTCCACTAACCCCAACCAGTCAAAGCAGATGGTTGCCTCCTCTGAACCTGGTTCTGCTGGAGATGTCTTCTTGTTAAAAAGGAGTTGTTTCTTCCCACTGTCACTAAATGCTTGTTCATGTGGATCTTGTTGGGTTTTTTCTTTCTTATTATGAATTTTATATTTTGACAAGTACATTGAGATGACTTTGTTGTAATTTTCTCTATACAAATAAAGTTGAATTGAATTGAATTGAACTGTTTTGAGACATGTTTATCTTTAGCTACCACACCTGTTTCATCTTTATGTGAGCTTGATTTTTTAGTTGTTTTTTATATTTTGGTACAGAACTTGTTCAGGCTGGGCATTTGATGTCATTTTTACAGTTGAACTGTTACAGAATAGTTGGTGTTGAAGGTCAAAAAGAACCATTTCCCATTGGCTCACTGATTGTTCTTCCTTCTTCGAAATCTTTTAAGCTGCTTTATGTGACGCCTGCAAAAACTGTGACTAGCCATATTATTTCTTGGCAGAAATACTTTTAAACACGTGCTGTACATTCACCTGACAAAAAAACAACAACATTGTTTTCAGATATTTAGAATAATTGTGAATTTATCAATAGCAGTAGTAGTTTTATTACATACAGTATGAGTTTATTTATTTTTCCCAAGAATTCAGCTACACAATTTTTTTTGTGTAGAAAAGTACATAGTTGGCAAGTGTCTGCATGAAAATACTCCTTATTTTATATGTTTACCCAGTTTAATGAAAAGTATGGAAAGTGAGTGAATGAAGAAGTTCCTGTGTTTCACTTTACATGTGTGTACAGGTGAGTGTGAGGTGGATGTCAGTAATTTACCTATGTAGCCACGGCTGGAATTCCTGGTTGAGGTGGGATTGGTCCCTGGTAGTCCCAGTGGAAATCACAAGAGGCAGGTATAGGCAAACAACACCACTGAGAAACACTGATGAATTATCCATAGAAAAAGGATAGGGACATTCAGGAGAAGAGGTGTCAAAAAGAAGGAGTGTACAATACAGCAAGGAGAGGAGTTAAGGGGAAGAGGAAAATGAGATGGGAATATCACCTAATAGGGAGGAATGAGGATGGGATACAATGAGGGACAAGTCCTCAGTGTGTTTCGTGACAAACAGTCAAGTGGGGGGGGGAAGTGTTTTCTCTCTTGGAAAATTCAGTATTTATCTGCTACTGTCCTTTCCTGTTCCTAGCAGAAACATTTTTGAGTTTTTTTAATTCTAATTTATTAAATTTAGTCACCAAATTCATACTTTAATTTGAGCTTTAACTGGTACCACAAAGAATGTTCACTCAATAAAAATAACTCACGGCACTTCTTGCGCATTTAGCCTGTGTTATGTCAATGCTATAGCCAACATCCTGGTTCTAAAAACACCATGTTTATGAGCCATATTAATCAAAACATCATATTTTTTATATTTAAGAAGTAACTAAACACCAAAACCAAACCAAAACCCTGCTGAAAACAAATATATTTGGGTATGAAGAAGTGTTGTTGACTGACATCAAAATCTTGACATTTTAATCAAAGTATTTCAATTTGGCATATTTTGTTGTAAAAAAAGTGTGTTTGCTATCTATGGGTTGAAATCTGCTATTACAATAGAATGTTGCTTTTGTGGTTTGTGACGTTTTGGTGGCTTCTTACATTACTGTTGGCCCTGCCACTCATATGAAAATAATGTATTGACGTGACTCAAGCCGTTATCAAAGGTTAATCTGCCTTTAATGGAAGTCGTTACTACCCGACTACTGTAGGCCGTAGTCGACGGCAAAATAAACAATTAAGACACAAACAGAAGGTTCTCCTCATTCTCAGCTTGGCTTAAGCAGATCTTTTTGGGACGAGAGCTGCTTCCAAAGATGAACTCCAACCATTGTTGACTATTTGTTTCATCCAAAGGAAGGCTGTTTTCTTCACATTCAAAAATATTTTTTTTCGCTGAAGGCATTATTAAAAACTAAAGGCAGGTAGCTACTACAATGAGCAGAGTAAACCGATCGACACGCAGTTATCTCTCTGCTGTTTGCTGTGACTGCAGCTGTTTTGAAGGAGCTGGTCTTCTTCTTGCTTCTCTCGACGAGGTCAGTCGCACTCTCTGTTTCTCCCTCCCTTCCGTCTTATCTCTCTCCCAGCTGCTGCTTTGTCAGGTCTTGTGAAACTAACAAGAGCCTCTCTCTGCAACTCATCCAAAACCGGAATAATGGAATTAATTAGTTGGTCTCTCAGTGCTATCGATCAGATTTTTTCGACGCAAAGAACCAGGGGTGGTGACCCCGCATGTCCAAGCGGGACGTTTGCGGCTGGATACACACTTGACCCTTGGAACAAGTGGCGAGTTGTGTGTCTGTCCATCCTTTCCGTGGAAGACGTGGAGGACATCTACATGATTGGAATAATGATAGTAGGCATGCTGCTGATCGGAGCTTGGTGGCTTCCTAATCTATCGAAAAGTCCGTACTACGCTGGCGACTGTTTTGGAAAAGCTGCCAGTGATTTCTGAAGGATGTAGCAGGGCTCTGAACACTCAGACTCATGTGTTGATCGATATCAAAAGCAAACAAGAGCTGCTTTTGGATCGTCTACGCGTTATGGATAACAACTGGGAGAAGTTCGAGACCCGGCTTGGAAGTGGAAACTAGGCCACTCATTGGATTACAGCAGAGAGACCCAGGACAGAAGGCTATTGGAAATTAACATAGCCTGTATCAAATCACATTGCTTATCTCCCTTTCGGCTCCCCAGCCAGCCAAGGCTAAAGCCAAGGTTGTCTCAACTCTTATCACCAGGAAGTTTCTGCAGACGGCGGCTCTTACCCCCCACTCCCTCCCCCCGCTCCTTCCCTACATTCCTCCTGGAACTGTTGATGCTGAACTTTTCCACACGTCATCTGGTTGTCAGTAACGCAGCTACAGGTCTTCAACTTCAAATGCCTCGTCGGCCATCTTTCCCCACCTCCCAACCGCAGCTGCATGGAGGCGTGGTTGCAGCGCCGACTGGCAGCACGCCCATGTCCCCAAACGGCTGGACTCCTGTTGTTCTTCCCACCTGACCCCCTCCCCCAGCCAACCTCCCACCCAACCCTTCCTACATGCCTTGTCTCGAGTTGTTTGACTGTGTCATGCTTACATTTATGTTTGCAGAGGCGGTTTTTTTTCCTGGTTTCACACTGCTTTCTCTGTTTAGGGAAATCAGTTTCAAACTGGCAGTTTTTTTTCCCCTCACCCCTCCTCTCCTCCTGTTATTGATCCCTTTTTTCACCTAAATATGTGGGCGCCGCAAATGGCTGCTCCGGTGTGTTGATGTGTCTCCTTTCACTGCAACTACCTAGTCAAATTCCTCGTAATGTTCTAAACTGTACCTGGTCAATAAAGATTCTGATTCTGATTCTGATTCTGAAGAGGGTGAGGGGTGCGAGTTCAATTTTTATTTTATTTTATTTTTTTAATGCGTACATTAATGAGTACAGACAACATAAGCCATGGGTTTCTTACAAAAGTATTTTGGCGGGTGCTGTGGGCTGAACTAAGGAAGAGAACATAGGAGGAGGAGGGGCCTCGTCCCCAAGGCGGAGCCTCGTCCCCTCGAGCAAAACAGCAGGAAAATGGCTGCTAACAGAAGATTGAAAGATTACTCAAAAGTATGTGAATCAATTTGAGAAACACTCTAGGTATGTTTTTCAGGAGGGAATGACACACTAACATGATATAAAGCTTAAAAAAGTGATTTTTACATGATACCCCCCCTTTAAGGGGAAGTCTTTTTGTTGCAATATGAAATGAAATGATCTCAATGTATGGTGAAAGGTAACAGCTAAATTTCATCACACGTATTTCTATAACTGTGAAGACGTCGTTCTTGTGCCCTGTAATTCTCAAAACATAATTATTATAATTATTGGTATTTTCATTTTTATTTATTCATTTATTTTTTGTGCCATTGAAAAAACTATCATTGTATTAATTGGGCCAATTATGAGTTGCAGCCTCTCTGATCAATTTCCTTATTGATCCAAAACTAAAAGATCCAATAAGGAGGAAAAGAAGCTTTACATTATTGCAGTCATCATGTGACTTCTTTATACTGCAGGAAAAAAACTGTATTGTAAAGTAATGTCAATTTTATTAAAAATATCATGTGCATTTAAATTGTATGTGTTGTGTATTCACATTCTATCATTGCATTTTTACATCACATGATCATCAATCCCTATGATGTAGGTAGATTTTAACATGTAAAATCAGTTGTAAGGGACTGTGCACCTTGTTTGTGTGTCTAATATGGATTTCACGTCACTCCAAACAGTCATTAAATGGACATTATGTGAAGTTATGCAATGTAATTAAACCTCATCGTTGACCTGCGAGTCAGAATCATTTCAAGTGTGTTTGACCAAGTAATGGACGTTAATGGCTCTCTGGGAATTTCTCAATGACCTGGAGTCCTTGGTTCATTTTTGAACCATTACAATTATTACATTTGAAAGTAGCAAACAATCTGTTATCACATAATACTTCAGGGATCTGTAATGACTTTGTTATGATTCTGTTACCCACATAGTTCCTTCTTAATATACTCAGCTTTAAACTTTCATACGTTGACCAAATTACAGAGAAGATTGTTGTTTCATGATAGCTTTGTCCATCATGAACTAGTAAATTTGTTCGAATGCAGATTGATGACTTCACGCAGCAGAAAGAAGGGCACTTTTAAATGAGAAATATGCAAATTAGAAATATTGTTGTCTGACTAAATGAATAGAAGAGAATGATTTGAGACCATGTGTTTTAGTGACATAAGGTTTTAGCATTGTATTCAACAAATCAACATAAGCTTGCAATTTAGTAAATAGTATGTGTTTATTACTGCGATATGTTTTAATGTCTGGACAGCTCTTTTGCAAATTGTTGCAATCTGTCATGGTCATTCCTGTCTTGTTGGATGAGTGCTAACTTCTCCTCCTTATAGCACAGATTTCAGTCTTCCTGGTGTGTATTTAAGTGAAGTCCAGAGTGACTTAGGTCCTATAGGTACTGTTGAGGTGGATACAAAATAGTAAACAAACCATATTACCTTGGTAACAGTATTTTCCTTTGATTATTACTCTCTTGAATTCTTTGCTCCATTGATTTGCTCTTACCATTAGAGAACAGCTGGTTTCTCCTATGAGCGACTTATTTACAGCAGCTCTTCCTACAACACAGCCAATGCGACATTCGCTAGAATCCATCTGTTGAGAGTGAAGTTGCCAGAACCTGTGCCCCGCTTTGCACTTTCATGTGTAGGAAATATTGTAATAAAAAACAAATAAAAAGGGAAGCATTTTGGATTTACACTTTGGACACATTATCCCCTGAAGGACTTTGCTTTTTTTTCTGTCTCTCACGTTTAATAGTATGTTTAAAAAAAACATTTTCAATATTTTCAACTCTCTGAGAGAGGTATTTATGTTAAGAAACACATTGTGGTATATATTTAGATTTTTCTGAAATTCTCTGGCTTTGTTTGACATGGGTTTCCTTCCTTTTGTTTATTTGTCATGGTCGTGTGTGTGACTAAATGAATATCGTTATTGTTGCTTTGGGATTTAAAATTCATACTTTATTTCATTTCTTATTTTTTTGTAATCTTGCGGTTTTTATATGTATTACATTAATTTAATGGTATGAATTATATATCATGTTTTGCAATGTGTTTATTGTTGTCACATGACCACACAGGTGTTTTAGATCATGTTACCCATTGTTTGTGCTCTGTCTGAAGAAGGACGTGAGCCCGAAATGTTACACTTTTCATTAAGCTTGTGTGTGGACTGGCTTTCCTTACTTTAAGAAATATTGTAAATCACTAACAATATCCCAAATTACTTGAATTTGTAGCCTATTATCTCAAAATTTGCGATGTAATGCCAGATTTATGTGTGATCATTTGCGAGAATTTTCAGGGTTTTAGAGAAAAAAAAGATTCAACATTACTGCAAATAAGGAATTAATAACACCGTAAGCCCCATTGTATTTTGGAGTTTTGTTGATTGTGGGAATCTGGAGGGAGTGAGATACAGTATCTACAACTTTTATGGTAATTGACATAGAGTGATGTTTTTGCTGTAATTTTTACTTTGAACAAAATCTTCCTGCGGGGCTGGACCGGATACTCTGGTGGGCTGAATTTGGCCTGCAAGCCTTGAATTTGACACGTGTTATAACTAGTTTTATATTGCTTTAAATTGAGTTAAATTATCTTGGACACGTCCGTACAACACAAACACGCACACGCACACACTCTCACTCACTTTTCAGTCGTCGACTCTAATGCGTCTGCTTTCCTTTTAGATGCAACAATGATTAAGTTGTGTTGTCTTGTCAGGCCTCTTTCCAAGGCTCCCTAAATCCATCAGAAAAGAATGATTTTTGCATACTGATGCGGTACACGGATTGCGTGGGACCTCAGCTGCTGTTTGCCGGCTCCATTCCAAGGCTTTCCTCACCAAAGAGCTAAGAGTGTTACTGATTAAAGCAGATCAAGAAATGTTTAGATGCGATGGGAAATATGCATATTTGCTTCCCTATTAGGAAATAATTAAGAAGATGGGACTCAACTCCAATCATGTCTGTTAAAGGGGATGCTAAATTAAAGGAGCGTATATGAAGATTATAGACAAGAGGAATCATGATTAGAAACAAACACTTAATTTTATTGAATAGTTATCATCGCTCTCTCAATATAACGTTTTTTATGCCTATACTAGAAATATATACAGTATGACCTGAAATAAGGGGACCACTATATACTGCATGACAGAAATGTAACTTCATCCAAAAGCAAATGCTTAAAAAATAAAACAACTGACATGGCTATAATACACATAAAACAGTTATAATGTAGATAATGTTTCATTGTCTAAAAACCTGCTACTGTATATGTGAAAATAAACAATATCCAGACCTTTACTGTGGAATCAAAGGCAATAATTTGTTGCTGACAGGTCAGAGTTTTTTCTTGCTAGATAAAACGGTGCATCCATTGTTTTCTTGTTTAACATTCCAAAAAAGTACGTCCAGGTGACCAATATGCCATTAAAGGTGTGAAGCAAATATTCATCCCAGTCTCTTTTTCTACTTCAGTCCTTTACTGATTATGTTGCTCCGTATTTTTGACCGTTTCCTGCACGTTTGTTCATTCTGCTGATGATCCATTTTGGTTCCTTGGTTTTGGGAATTTGGGTATGACTGTTTTATACAGTTTTGTCCATTTGGCTTCAAAAACTTTAAGATATAGCCAATGGTGCTGCACTGGAGTAATTTGGAATTGGGAATAATTCATTCCAACTTTTTCTAAATGTAGAAGTTACCCAGCTTGCAGATGTACACATTTTATCCAAATCATGTTTTATTTATTCTGGGTATTTTCCCTGTTGTCTTTATTCTATCTATTCCTTCAACGTGACCTCACAGGGAAACGTGACACTGTCATTAAAAAGGAACGTTCCTATTTACGTGCGTGCCAACACGGAGGTCATAAATCCCATTGACACACATCAGTTTTCAGCGTTTGCACACAAACTCGGGCCGCGCACCATAAAAAGATTTTGTGTCCCTCAGCAGGACAACATTTTGTGCTAAGCAGTATGAAAAAGAAAGTTGTTCCCATGAACAAAAGTCATTTTCGTGACACGGCTGGAAAATCTGGGAAATGTATGAATGTAAGATTGTGTGTTTTATTATTCTAGTCAAGCATGCCAACAGGAGGTGACTCATGTAGACCCATGTACTGTAGATATCTGAAATATCAGAAGTGAAAATATTTCCCTTATCTATACCCATCTTTTTTTGTTTTTAATATATATGTATATTTTATATTATGTATGTGTATTGCTATCCAGCCTGCTTTCCCAAAATTGCTCAATCCTTTGCTCCCTGTATTGATTGCACAACGGCTTGTTTGGGATTTGTAATGTTTTCCCGATAAAGGTCAGTGTTGTCTTGCAGCAGGTAGGCTGCGTGCTGACTGGTCTCCATCCAACATTAGATTTACATTCATGAATTAGATTATTCATCCCTTACGCCATCCTGCATCTCCTGTGGGATCAAATCCTATCACATCTCAGCAAATCCAAAGTTATCTATTCAGCAAAAGCAGGAGTAACAGCCGAAATGATGAACTTTTAACCTTTTTTAACCTAACTTTCCTTTTACACTGCACCGCAGTCCATCCATCCATCCATCCATCCATCCATCCATCCATCCATTGTTGTTAATTACAGATGTTCAAAAGGAACATTGCAAGAAGAAATTAGGCTAAACAGGAAGGAAATAGAAATATTGATAAAACACGTTTCAATCACCGTGATGACATTCTTAAGTTTTGAAGTTACATGTTCTTTTTCATAGCGTTTGTGTATTCCTACTTTTTTCTTCTTTGGTCCATCTGGGATTTATTTGTTGTATTTTGGGGTGAATAAATATGATCCTGATGGTATTTTCAAGTGAAATGATCTCTCTGGTTGAATTTCCTGTCAATAACACACATTTTTGATCCAAACTAAAGACGTGAGACTTTGTGCTTTTTATCATAATTAGGCACCATCGTGAGAATTTGCCCATCAGCTTTGTTTAAGGCAGCTTTAAAGTGTAATAAATGCACCTGAGCCAAAAGCAACCCTGCAACACATCTGTGCCAGGGGCTCCTAAAGCGTGTCTGATCAATCTCTGTCTTCCAATGGATCCATTTGTGCCTGCCTTTCTACTTCTGTCTTTAAAGTGGAATGCTAATAAATCAACATTGACCTGCAACTCTTTGCCTCTGGACTCCTTACTGTAAGTACTTAATTATCAGAATTGTTGTGACTGCCCTCTGTTAAAGGGGATGTATCAGGAATCTAGCTCACTTTATTGTAAAGATGTCTAAATCATCTCTTGTGACATGGTTTTTTAAAACAACCCTGAAAAAGGTGCAAGTGGGTCAGATAATGGATGGATGGTTTTTGACTTTGAATATTAATCAAGCTAAACTTGACAACATTTGGTCTTATGTCTGCTCATCTTTGCTGAGTCACATTGAGTATGTCTGATTCTGCTAGAAAAGGCCTTCATATTTGCCATTTTTTTTCTCAAGTAGGCTTAATCATAAAAATCATTTCAACAATCCTATAAAACACCAATTTTTGAAAGACTGTTTGAATATTTATAACCAGAATCTAAAACCTGAAAAACATTGAAAAAACAAAGTTGATGACCAAAAAACAACAACAGCATCTGCTCAGTCTAGTTTTAAATACCTCTGAGCAATGGTGGCCGATGGTGGATGCAAACAGGAAATCCTTCCCAGAACAGCATAAAGTAACTGCTGCTGTAACACAACTCTAGCCCAGGGGTCCGCAACCTTTAGACACTCAAAGAACTTTACAGAATTAAGGCATTATTCTTTCACTCCACACTTAGTGGTGGTAAGCTACTAATGTAGCCACAGCTGCCAATAATAGCTATAGGGAGCCATTACAAAAGAGTCAAAGAGCCAAATGACGATCCAGAGCCGCAGGTTGTAGACCCCCTCTCTAGCCAAAGGAGCCACTTTATCTAATCTCACCTAGTTTAAAATCTGAGATTATAATCCTAACCCTAACCCAATCTAATAAACAAATAAAACATGTCCATTCACTTTGAAAACAAAACTAAACATATATAAAAAAAATTTTTTTCCAGCAAAAATTCATTTGCCGACAGTGCGCATGTGCATATATGCACACATACAATCTCAGTACGATGCGAACTCAGTACATGACACCGGCATGTTGGCAGTTAAATACAACTTTCTACACACAAAGAAAATCTCTTCTTTCTTCCACAATTGTATTTTTGTTCGTGTAGTTATGTTACAAGAGATTTAAAACTTAATGTTAGCCACAGCCAGGTGCAAGAAGAGTTGATGGTCTGTAGAAGTTGCAGGAGATGGAGTAGGAAGGTGGCAGTTATTGTACAATGTGATTTATTTTTAGGTTGACAAACTGTTATATCATAATTTTATTTGGTGTCATTGTTATTAATCATTAATACCATCTGTAAGAAAATAACAAATCTTTGTATCTGTAATATTTCTTTGAGCTATAGGGAGCCATTGCTAAAGAGTCTGAGAGCCACATGAGGCTCCAGAGCCGCAGGTTGTCGGCCCCCCACTCTAGCCAAAGGAGCCACTTTGTCTAATCTCACCTAGATTAAAATCCTTCCGGAGCCAAAAAAATTACCTTCTCAATGAAGACAATAGTGTGTAAAATTCTATACAGTTAAGATTATATCAAATAATGTTACGTAAACAACACGTCGGACAACACAAGCGTGTTGCTAAATTCTTGCAACATGTGATCATGCATATAAAGCCGGCATGTTGGCAGTTTAATAAAACTTTCCACCCACAAATAAAATTTCCTTTTTCTTCCAGAATTGTTTTTTTTTTGTTCGTGTAGTTATCTTACAAGAGATTTAAAACTTAATGTTAGCCACAGCCAGGTGCAAAAAGAGTTGATAATCTGTAGATGTTGCAGGAGGTGGAGTTTGAAGGTGGAAGTTATTTACTTTAAAAAGATAAATAACCTCAGACTGGGATCACAAGTGAGACTACGACGCTCAACATCTCAATCTTCTTATGCTTGTAAAACACGGGAAAAATCAACACTTAATCATCAAAACTCCTTCAAATATAATTGAAAAAGATACTATGTGTATTACATATGAACCCAGTGGATTCATAGGTCATTTATATTCTACACAGCAGTGTTTACATCTCACAGGTGAATCTATAGACCAGGGATAACCAAGCTTTCAGAAACTATGAGCTACTTGAAAGGTAATGAATCATCCAAATGGCTGCCAGTTTGATAAACAATACTTCAATATGAAATGTTCACGATTGCACTTAAATTACAGTACGATAATGAAGGAAGATTAACAAAAATTAAAAAGGTAGGAAATGTTTGAGTTTCAAAATGTTCCAATTGTTTCATTTTCATGAAATTTCATTGGAAATCATCATGTTCCTATTTTACTACAGGCACTAACAGCTTTTAACTTATCGTAAAACATGTAACATGTTTGTACAAACGTAATTTTTTACAAAAATCCAATTTGCATTTAAAAACAAACAACAACACCTAAACTGAATCCTGAATATTGAAATCTGCTATCACCATTCAGTCCACCGTTCTATTTCATCTTTCTTTGGTTAAACTATAATTCAAGTTATATTCAGCACAAAAAAATTCACTTGAAGTTTTTCAAAGTCTCTGACGGCTTTACATCTACAGATAGATCCATCTCAGATTATAATTGGGGTATTTTCCAAGTGTTGAAAAACAGATTTTCTATGAACAGTAAAAAAAAAAAAAAACTGTAAAATAAATAAAGCAGGTGTTACAGTCCGTACGGTACAACCCAATGGGAGCAAATAAAAATAAAAAACCTACGTGATACCTGCTGCAGTGTCTGTGTTCCTCCTTCCGGACAAGGATGGAAAAACACACAATCCCTGTAATCTGCACAGAATATTCCCCAGGAAACAAATATCTTAGCTGCCTATGATACTCCTACAAGGTGTAAGATGTACTTTATGATATTTTTATCTCTCGGGTTGTCAGTGTGGGGCTTATTCAATATTCCTTCGGGGAGTAATGTACCTGTGGTGATCAATAGTGGGTTGACCTGTTTGTAATGATGCTACAAATAAATAATGGGGGTGATGTGAGAGGGAGAGGGCACAAAAATAGTTATTTGTTGAACAAGTAGGCGTGTTCCAGTAGCCGGGCTGTAAATGCTCACTGTAAACCTAAAACCTTATTATTAGTCATCCTCTGCAGTAGCATTATGGAAAACACCAGAGGTGTATAGACTACTGTTATATTCTACTCAAGTAGAAGTACTGTTACTTGATTTAAATTCTACTCAAGTACGAGTACAAGTAAGTCATACATAAAATACTTCAGTACAAGAAAAAAGTAGCTCAATTAAATAATCCTTAAAGTAAAAGTTACTATAGTTACTTTCACCCCCCATGTTTATTTTTGTTAATAAATCTTACCATGGTTCCCTTGCATACAGTAAACATCTCATGTATAAACTAAATATTGTGCAACTGGAACTATAATATTCTCAAATATTATTATTATTATTATTATTATTATTATTATTATTATTATTATTATTATTATTATTATTATTAATAATAATAATAATAATAATAATAATAATAATAATTAACACATTTTATCCTTGGGGTAAATCTGACCCCATATTTGCCTCCAGAAAATGATGACAAAAATAAATAAATAAATCATCATGTTAATTTATGCTATCAAATTGTATCCATCAAATTAAGAAAAGTCACGAAATATGAAGCAAAAGAAACCTAGTTTTTTTAATAATAAACATTGAATGGGGTAAAATTGACCCCAAGGATAATAGGAGGGTTCTTTTTTTTTTTTCCACAAAAGCATCTGTATAAAATAACATGTACATTTCTTTTAAAAAATAATAATAATAACACCAATAACAGATGCTTTGTCATCATGGGTTACATAGTGAATGTAGAATCTTCTGGTGACGCTCTGAGAAAATAACCAACATTCAATGCTGTTTTGACGCTGAATCTGATTGGTCAACTATAATGTGATGTTGTCTGGTCATTTCATTTTTTTGTAGTTTCACAATGTCCGTTGATCATTTTAAAACAGAAAATAATAATTTACTCTTTCAGTTTTGGTTGTCAAATTGGAACTAATTACTTCTTTTAAAACATACTTAAGTATAAGTAAAATTACTGATTTAGAAATATACTAAAAAAAAAAGTACAAGTACCTATAAAAGCAACTCAGTTACAGTAACGTTAGTACTTATAATCTGTTACTTTAACCATCAAGTGGATATTCATGGAGACAGAAACTCAGTTTGAGTCAATTGAGCTTTTAATAGAGAGCCTCCTCTTCCTCTTTGTGGATTAATAACACAGCAGTCAGCAAATCTAGATTTAATGGATGATAGTGACCTTTGTGGGTGGGAGGGAAAGAGAGTGAACAACGGGACAGCGGGAGGCAGAAATTGAGAGATAGTAGTGTGGAGGAGAGAATAAGAGGAGGCGAGAGAGTCTTAATGCAGAGGGATTCACACAAGTGTCAATATGAGCTCAGACAAAGCATCCTAATCACACTGCGACAAAGCAGCGATCAATCACCTCCATGACCACGTAGCTGAGAGGTGGCGATCCAGGGAAGGCCTCTGACCTCAGTCACACTGCAGATAAAGCAGGAAGAACCTGGACGGCCCCTTCTAATGATAAATGGTTGAGATATTATGGGCCGAACAAACATATACGAGTTTATGAAAAGAGGAAAATATCTTCTTTTGGGGAAAACCTTGATTGGGCGAAGGCTTAGACATTGCAGCACATATTTTGTGTTAACAACAGGATTAAATAAAAATCATATTAAAATCCTACACAATATTTATCCAACCAATTTGTATTTCTCCAAATTTAATTAATGCCGTTTTTGCAATAACGGATCAGAATCCCTCAGACATTTATTTTATTATGGTATTCCCTCAATTGGTTTCCGGGCTCAAATGGAAAATAAGTTAAAATGCAAGATTAATATTGTTCAGTTCCAATTGTAAATGCATCATTATGTACTTCTCATAAACCAGTTCATGGTAAACCTGTTCATTTTACATGTTAAATTCTACATTCACAAATGTAAATTCAACAAACTTCGCCCCTCTATGTAAGCTTTCTGTGTGAATTTAAAGACTATATCAAGACTTTACACCTTATTCATACAAAAAAAAGCATCAAAACCGTGACAATATACAATAATATTTTTGAAGTGGGATGATGACTGATTTACTCCTATTGTATAATATACTGTAATACTAGAAAAGCACTCAGAGAGCGCAGACCTCTGCCAAGCAGCTGAAGCTCAGCTAACACGCTCCGTTCATGGTAACATGGTAAACTCAGGATTACCATGACTACCTCTCCACATTTGAGCTGTGTTACCATGACTACCTGTCAACATTGAGCTGTTGACTCTGAGGCAACATATGACATCAACAAGAAGTTCCACAGTGTGGATGGGATGGGAAAATGAATAGGATAATATATATATATATATATATATATATATATATATATATATATATATATATATATATATATATTTATATATAATTTTGGTAGCTAGAACATCACCAAAATTTAATCACCTGTTCCTTGTCCAATTTATCAATGTTCCTGAATATTTCATTTAAATTTGTTATTAACTTTTTGTGTTATCTTGCTAACGGACAGACAGACGGACAAACGAAGGGTAAAACATAACCTTACCGCTCTGCGTAAAAGCGCTTCGCGTGAAGCTCGTGCTTGGCAGAAATAATAATATAATATAATTGATTCTTGCCTGCTTGTCCCCATTCTGTATCTTTGTATAATGTACACTTCTGACTTGTCAATTTGTCTTGTCTTTTCTTTCTCTTTTCGTCTTTCACTTTAGATTACTCCTCCCTGCTGCTCCATCCCCCCCCCCCCCCCCCTCTCTCTCTCTCTCTCTCTCTCTCTCTCTCTCTCTCTCTCTACCCCCTTTTTCATATATTTCTAGCTTGTATCACCATCTGTCATTCCTACTCTTCCTTTGTCGTCCCTCCATTGCCATCCCACTTGTTTTCATTCTCTCAATCTAATTTGGGGGGGGGGGGGGGGTGCGTTTCACTCACATCCCAAGATACATTTTAACCATTTTCCTCTCTAGTTTTCTGAAACACTAACCTTCCTTTCACTGAATCTTTACCTTTACCACAGCACAGAGACATGGACACGTCCTGCTGAATGATGTTAAGCATCTGTTTAAGAATGACCTCTGACCTCTACTTTCATAAAAGTCTGCAACATCATCCACGGTCAGTCACAAGACAAGGGCGTGTAGAGCCATTCTCTATCTGCTTACACAGGAAACAAAGAGTCAAAGCAGTTCAATGCTGCGCTGTGGAGTTAAGTAAGAAAGTCAGAATTTACTTTGTGTAACAAAACACACAGTGGCTTTTCTGTTTTTAAGTGACTTCAATGCAAATAGTGACACCAAGTGGAAATGTTGTGTATATACATGGGCAGCTACATGAGACATAGTGCTTCTTGCTCTATTGATAAGACATGCTAAGATAAGATAAGCTAAGTTAAGTAAGTTTAGTTCATTCAGGATGAGATAGGATAACATAAGTATGGGGTGCCGATTGTAAAGTTGTTCATGTTAAAATAAACAGCAACTTCTTCCAACATTTAGCAACAAACCACATTTTAAAATGTGTATGTGAATTTTGACCAGATTAACAGGAATTTTTGTCAAATTTGTCTCGTAAAAATATGTCAATGTTAAATCTAATTCTAAATGTTAAACATTAAATCTAAATCTAGATGTTAAACTTCAATCTTAAATGTTACTTCTAAATCTAAATGTTAAATGATTAAATTAATCTAAATGTTAAAGGATTAATCTAGATCTAGATGTTAAATTTAAATCTTAAATGTTAAATCTAAATCTAAATGGCATATGTTGAATCCAAATGTCACGGATGAAACTAAATATTTAGCAAATATGCAAATTCACCGTTTATAATTAGCATTCAACATTTAGATTTAGATTCAACATATAGCATCTAGATTTAGATTTAACATTTATATTTAAATGTAACATTTAGATTTAACATTTAGAATTAGATTTAACATTGACATTTATACGAGAAAAAAAGCACAAATTTCAAAAATATTGGTGTAAATCTGGTCAAATTTTAAAAAAATGTGGCAAAACGTTGATATTTCTTTTAGCATGTGCGACTTTGCAATACAATACAATAAGATCAGATAAGAAAGTATAAGATAAGATAAGATAAGATCTGTTGTGACCGCAAACCAGAAATTAGAAATGCAGAAACAACTAATAAAAATGCGTTTAAAAAAAAACAAAAAAACAAAAAAAAAAACAATAATTACAAATGAGCGAAAATAATTAGACACATCTATAAACATTCATATAAATACTTAAGTACACACATACATATTATTGTTATGAATTCTTATTGTAATGATTGGACATTTATCATTTTTGGTTAAACATTCAACACTGTCAATATAACCCTAATGATATGTAGATGTTTTGTGAAAGAAACAAAGAAGGAAAATCAACAGCAGGTATTTTTATAGTGTTTATACCTCCAGTATAAGGGTTTATAAATAAGGGTTTATATTAGCTGCCCAAGGACAGCTGTCTGTCTGTCTGTCTGTCTGTCTGTCTGTCTGTCTGTATCCAGGAAGTGACGTTAAAGGCTTAACGGGGTCGACACAAGCTGAGGGAGGTCGTCCTTTACTTCTCCTAAAGAAGAAAAAAAAAAAGGAAAAACAAGTTGGGTGGAAGAGGAAACATGTGTTCAGTTAGACACCGACAGATAGAGGCATACAGGAAACAGAAAGACTAGGACTTCAAAATAAGAAACATTCGTTTTACTTCAACAGTGATTATGTATTATTATTCTCCTCTTTGTGAACTATGGGTTAGTTGCTTAAATGGGAATTAAATTACAGAATTAATTACACAAAAATCTGATTCAGTTTTCCACCATTTTTCTCATAAACTGCAACATCTGTAATTATGTTATTGTTGCTGCAGATCTGGGCCTCGTTGTGCCAGATAGCAATAGTGTTTTATTCCATGTTGTCTTTTTTTTTTTTTTAGTTTCCCATGTGGTTGTTGTACAATCTGTTGTTGATTTGCTTTTGTATGATTCCTGCAGGTTAGGTCTTATTGCCTATTGTTTGCACTTTTTTTTAGTAATTTCATGCTCTTTAATGGTGAATACGTGGGTATTTAGCTTTAACTAATATGTTCTCCAGCATACAAACAAAGACAATTATGTAGTAAAGTTCCAAGCCTGTTAAATATAATCACTGGCTGTCATAAATGCAAACATTTAGGAAGACAATATCAAACCACTTTTTTAAAAAAAAAAACTACTTTTAAAATATAGAATTAATGTTAAATTGCTTGAATATACTCATAAACCTTATGTTGGACAAAACTGATGTAAAATGTATACTTGATATACACTTGTTTTACAGTTTCCTTGTCATTTCAGAAAATGTATGTATGATTTATCTCATTTAGAAAGATAAGCTTTCTTTCCCTAAATAAATGAAAGAAAAATTACTAACATTTGTTAAAGATAAATAGATGTTAAACTGCTTGGATATACTCATAAGTCTTAAGTCAGACAAAACTAAAGTATATTATATACTCGATATATACTTGCTTTACAGTTACCTTGTCATTTCAGAAAATGTATGTATAATGTAATTCATTTAAAAAATATATTTATGCTTTCTTTTCCTAAATAAATTTAAGTAAAATTATTAATATTATTTTGTACTTAAAATTATTGCTGGCAGCGGCTATCCGTACGGTTGCCGTATCAATATATCGACTAACCCTAACCCTAACCCTAATTGGCCAGTTTAGGTCACGTGATAGATCAGGGTTACCTGACCCTAACCCTAACCCTAAGACTAAACCTTAACGTAAACCCAACCTTAGCCCGAAAAGTTTGTTGCAATATTGGGTTATACTGGCAACATCTAAAGTCCAAACCAACCAAAAAAGAATTAAAAATATTTACTTTCTTATTTCCGCCTTTTGCTTCTCATCTTTTTTATAAAGTAAATAATTTTCTTATGCTGGGCTGTCTAGTTAATAAAAGGACTATGTGGTTAAATAACTAAAGTAAAAATGATTAAAAGTAAGTCTTTAGTTAAAGATAAAGAAAAGTTCCAGGTGATGTCATAAGTTGAAAATTATTATAGTTGGTTTAAAGTGATTGATATTAATACTTAACACTTAGTGAAATGTGTGTTTACAGTTTAATTAATAAATTAACAATGAATAAATAAATAAATACATTAAATAAATAAATAAATAAATAAATAAATAAATAAATAAATAAATAAATGCAATGCAATTTGAGAAAATGTAATTGAGAATTCAAATATTTCATAGATCAAGTAAATTTCAAATTAAGGATTTATAATAGCTATTTATAAATTAAGTACATTTTAGGTTTGATTTTTAGTTGTGTATTGCTTTATTAGGTGAGTATAATTTGAGCATACTGTTTAATATTACAAAAACATTTACTTTAAATCAGGAAAATGGATCAAGTTAACTAAAAATAACAGTGCTGGTAGACTTAGATTCTTTAATTTAATTGCAAATATCACATCCTAGCATGAGAAAATTGTTTATGCTTTGATTCTAACTTTCCCTCTTCTTCCTTTGTCCAGGTTAACAACCTGCTTAAACCTGCTTAAACCTGCTTAACCAAGGAATAGTTAATATAAACTCAACCAAGCACAGAGTTGTTCTCAGCGTCCTCTGTCTTCATCTCTGGCCCTTCAAGTTGGGCAGTGGTGTTACAAACACATACAAACTTGACATTTGGGGGATCAATAAAGTTTTATCTTAATTTAACCCTAATCCTAATCCTAATCCTAATCCTAATCCTAACCCTAATCCTAATCCTAACCCTAATCCTAATCCTAACCCTAATCCTAATCCTAATCCTAACCCCTAATTCTAACCTTAACTCTAATCCTAAAACGCTACATACAAATAGCACTGCGGGTTGTCCGTACAGCAACCGTACAAATGTACACTTTCATTAAAGTTTGACATCAGAAATTAGGACCAAAACTATTGTCTGAAAATGAATCTGGATGACATCGAAAAATATAATAAAAATAATTATATATATATGTTCCTCCCATTCATTTTACGTTAGCGGCAGCCGATTTTATTTTGAAGGTAACAGCCGGATGCCACTTGTTCCCTCAGGTGACTTGTTTCTTCCTCGGTGGTGAGAACTGAGAAGTTTGTCCAGCTCGAATTCACCGCTTGGAAAAATAACCCCCCTAAAAAAAGATAACTTATCATGTTTTTGTTTCATTCTGCTAACACGGGTTAAAACATCTACACACCAAAGTCACCATAAACAACGGATTGTGACACTAAACGTCATTTTACCGGCAGAACTAGTCGTGTGGAGGTGGACTTGTTTGTCCTCGGGGGTGAAGTTGGGAAAGTACGAGGTGAAAATGGAGAGCTCAGCTGAGTGAGAGTGGCCTGAGGAGGCTGGCTTTGGCTTTAGCATTAGCTTTAGCTTTAGCTGGGACTGACACCAAGCTGGAGGTGAGATTTAAAGTGTCATCCAACTGTGACTTTGTTTTGTTCAAGCTTCTTTTAAAGTTTCCCATTGTTGTCGCTAAAAACGTCCATTCTGTATTGTTCTGTCTATCCTACACAGGCATTATTAGCATGGCCAACACTGTGTACAGCTTCTTTTAACTTGTGTCTTACGTGTTGTCACTTTATTTAACATTTAAACTACTGAGGTGTGACTTTTTAAATCGTCTGTTTTAGTTGTGTGTCAGTGTGTACAGCCTCTCTGTGTTTATTGTCCATTTCTTTGATCACTTTATGCTTGAAAAAGTCTGTGACATCCATTAAGCAATAGAGGTGGGACGGTACACAAAGTTAACGACATTCGATATTGGCGATATTGGGGATGTGGGACGATATTTTTGGAAAGGAAAAAAAGACAATGAAAAGCCTTTTTTTCTTTCTTTTTTTTTTTTTGTTTTTAACAAATAATAATGCCTTTATTTGACTTTAACTCAGGGCTTACTTACATATAATCTGGGTAGAACATTTTCAACTGAAATAGATATAAAATATAATAAATAAACAAGATAATTCCTCTCTAGACTTTGCATAACAACTTAAAAAAAAAAAAAAAAAAACCTTAAACGAGAACATTTATGGATATGGACATTAGGGCTGGGCGATATGGTTCAAAACTCATATCTCGATATATTTTTCTCAAAATGGCGATATACGATATAAATCCTGATAATTTTAATTCAAATGAAGTCTTACCAGAAAGAATATTCAGGGTTAAAATTGCTGATACAAAATGCCACACAAACACATTAATTAACAAACAGCTGCACGATATGTACCACTTTAAAGTTTTTGTGCTGTTCTAAGAAGAAGAGAAAACAGCGACTCCTAAAACAAGTATTTTGATACAAAATAAGTTTTATATATATATATATAATTTATACATTGATATTAGGGGTGTCCCAATCCGATAATGATATCGGATATTGGTCCGATATCAGCCAGAAAACGAATATAGAATTTTATCCGACTGCATCTAAAATTTCCAATATATATTGTATTATATTTATTCAATTGTAAAATACTGTAGATATTATGTTAAAGGTTAAAATGTATGTCACTAATTAGTTAATAAATGGGTCAGTTTTTCTTATACCTACTGTTACTGACTATTGTTTTCTGTTTGAGTAACATCACTTGATCAAGTCTTTTCTGACATTTCACACAAAATAAGTAATAAAAGTATGTATGATTCGTGCTGATATCGGATCGGTATCAGCCAATACCCAAGGCTGCAATATCGGTATCGGAAGTGAAAAAGTTGAATCAGGTTATCTCTATACATCGATATAGGCGACATTGAAATAGAAAACTCAATATTGTGATAAATCTTGCATCTTCGATTAAATATATCATGACGTTTTAAAATCGTGAATCGTGATAACCCCACCTGTCCCACCTTTATAAACCAACCGTTCAACCCTTCGTGCTGCCTGTGTCTGCTCAGTGAGTGCATCACGTCAACATGTAAATAACCTGCTCCTCTACTGTCTGCCTTCAATATATAGTCAGACTTGGATCCATATTTTATTTCATTGTTTTACATTTCACAGATTTCTTCAGCTGTTTCCAAATCTGCAAGTCTCCAGGAAAGGGGGAGGGGCATTGCAGTATCTGTGGCAAGACCGCTGCTATCGTTGCAGCTTTCCCCAATGGATCCAAGTGTTCTCCATGATCTTGTTTTGTAGGAAAGTTCTGCAGGAGTCCCGGGCATAAGTTTGTATTTTCCATACTTAAAGTTGGATGCTCTAGGCGAGGCCTTCCCCTCCCCCTCCTTGATCATTTATTGCAAACATCCATTATGACTGGACTTCTGCTTCTTCCGTTGTTTCATATGGGCCCGCCCTAAGCTCCAAGGGGCTGTAGGTAGCCCCTGCTAGCTGACTCAGCAGCCGGGCCAATGTGAGACCCTCTGATAGAAGCTGTTTAAAGAACATTACCAAAACAAATAAACAGCCAGTGCTTGCAGAAGAAGTCTGGCTCGCTCATAATGTATTCATGAACTTTTGGGATCCTATTAAACCAAATTCAATTGTATTCATGAACCCGGCTGTGCAGATACCAGCTCAGTGCTACTGGAGTGGATGTAATCAGCTTTATTCATGAACCACTGGCTTTGTGTGAGAAAGGATACAGCTTTGAATGGGCTGTAGCAGCGATGAGGCAGGGAACCTGGGGGCCTGCGTGGCTGGCTGGGCAGCAGCCCAACGTCATGTGATGTGATGTGATGGGGTGCAGGAACAGTAAGGTCCTCCCTGAGCCTCCAGGGGACGTTCAGTTGGATCTGGTTAAAAAGGTCAGTGAATAACAACAAACATCACAGTATTCTATGTAAATGAACCAGGGTTGGGGTCAATTATAATTGTAATTGCGTAATTGGTATTTAATTACAATTATGATGTAATTATAAATGAAATTGTAATTGGAAAAAACATTTTGCTATTGTAATCGAGTTCAGATAATTGACTTTGTAATTGTAATTGACATGAACACTTTATAGAAACTGTCTTACAATGTAATTAAACACAAAACTGGGAAACCATGTTACAGTTCTAGGGCTTACACACGTAAAGTTAACAATGATTCAAATATGTTTCATATCAAATTTACCTGTCAGTTCTTTTGAGGACAGTTTCAACGAGGGATGTCCCGATACAACTTTTTCACCTCAGATACAATACCGATGTTACAGCCTTGAGTATTGGCCGTTACCGATATTGATCCAATACAATATCAGCACGAATCGCACTTTTATTACTCATTTTGTATTGTAGAATGTTAGAAAAGGCTAGATAATTAAAAAAAAAAAAAAAAACAGATCAATTTATTATAAACCAATGGATTACATATAATTAACTTTTTAGAATAAGAATATTCTATGAAATAAGATAAGATATTGTAAAAAATAAATCCAAAAAAACAATATATATTTAATTGGAGATTTTGGATGCAGACCGATAAAATCCAATATTTGTTTTTTTCCTGATATCGGACCAATATCAATATAGGATCGGGACACCACTTATTTCAACATTTAAAAGAAAATATAAATCTTGGCATATACAGACATAAAAAAGGCTCACATCAAAAGTATTAATACCAATATTTTCATTGATTAGGAATCATAACAAGGAAACCAAGAGATGAGAAACAAATGATAAACAATATATATTTTTTAGTGTATTTTACAGTTGATTTAAATATGGGTCAAACTGACCGGTTATCATAAGAGATGCTAACAGTTAACACAAGAGGAAGGTTACGCTATTTATTAAAGGCTCAGTAATTGTGGTTGCGATTAATTGAGAAGGTAATTGTAATTGATTTCAGGCTGGGAAATAGTTGGTTTAATTGTAATTAGAAAGAAGGCAGGTCAACGTAATTGAGTTGTAATCTGACATGGATAACTGAAGATTTACTGTAATTGAAAAATGTAATTGACCCCAACCCTGAAATAAACCACCTTCATGACTCTATGCTTCATCGCCAAAGTTATTCTACTGTAACAATTATACAATTTCAAAAGCACATCAATGCATTATTAACATGTCAATATATCAGTTAAAGGTATAAGTTTCCAAGTGAATACATGCACTTCATTAATTCAAGAACAAATTAATAATAATATACATTTAATTTATAATGCATTTTTCATTTGTAAAAATGTTAAAGTCAAAGTGTTGCATTAGTGCTTCATGTTTAACCCAAGCTGCTTAATAACTTTCACCAATTAGTAACAAATACTGTAGAGAGACAGATATGGGATTAAGAATAGTAAATGCAGAAGATAATGTTTATTTTTATTTAGTTGAGATTGTGGCTTTAATTTTTAAGTTTAATCTGTTGCTACAGACGTTTTTTATTATATTTGGTCTCAATTAAAAAGTGATGCACAATTTGTGATGGTGATTTGTGATTGTAATGGATATGAAAAAGAAGCTTTTAATGTGTTATTGATCTCAATTATGTTATTATTGATGTCTCGATTTAAATGTGAAGAAATGAACAACCTGAATTTTCAATTCTTTTCCAATTTTAAATGTTATAATGCAAATAGTTACTAAGACACATTTTTAAGAACAATTGCCTTGGAAAGAACAATGCAAGTAAAATTATCATTAATTTGTGGCTTATCAATTAAAAAATGTCTCTAAATAAACGGTGGATGAACCTTAAATTTTGAAAACTTCCTGTTAATTCCCATTACATGGAAAGTTCCCAACTTTGAAAATTCCTAGAATTTTGCAACCTTTAAGAATGTCATGTTTTTAAATTGTATTATTTTGAATGTTTGCTAATATTTATGTTTAGATGTTAAATTACTCCCAATTTCCAGTTATTCCGATAAATAAATCTTATTAAAAGTTTAGATTTGTGAATATTCCTAAAATTCCTGAGCTTTAGTTCCCATGGAAATTTAGCAGTAGTTCTCTGCCCTTTGTAATCCTAAATAAGAGCTGAAGGGACACAACAGTCCTTTTTGCAGCTTGTATATTTATCTTTATATGTATAGTAGACTGTATGTTTTTATGTTGCCAAAGTAGATAATTTAGTCAACAAATGATTGAATCCAAACTTGTTCAGGGACTTATTCAGAAACAACTTTGCACAGATAGTCCTAGATTAAACAAAATGCATTGTTTGCTTTAGTCTCAGGTTTACCATGATTAACAGTGTTTCTGTTATTTTTCTTAGGTTGATCCTCCCCCGCCACTTCAGACAGATATCTATAAGCACTTCATTCGAGGAGATGGCACTGCAAGCAAGTCGGGTATGGCTGGGAGAGGGACAGGAACTGGAGGCAAGGCGGATTTTCCCTCCCCTTGTCAAGCCCAGGCACAGGCAGCCACACCCACAGCTTCAGCCCAGCCACCTAAAGACCCGTCCGAGCTGTCCGACCCTCAGCGGAAGAAGGTAGCAAAATATCGAGCCAAATTTGACCCACGCGTCACTGCCAAATACGACATCAAAGCTCTGATCGGGCGTGGAAGTTTTAGTCGGGTGGTCCGTGTGGAGCACAAAAGCACACGGCAGCCTTATGCCATAAAGATGATCGAGACCCGTTACAGGGAGGGGAGAGAGGTGTGTGAATCTGAGCTGTGCGTCCTACGTCGTGTTCGCCACACCAACATAATCCAACTGATGGAGGTGTTTGAGACGGCAGAGCGTGTCTACATGGTGATGGAGCTGGCTACCGGGGGAGAGCTCTTCGACCGGATCATCGCTCGTGGATCCTTTACCGAGCGGGACGCCACACGGGTGCTGCAGATGGTCCTGGATGGAGTCAAATATCTCCACACTTTAGGGATCACGCACCGAGACCTGAAGCCCGAGAACCTGCTCTACTATCACCCCGGGGCCGACTCCAAGATCATCATCACCGACTTTGGTTTAGCCAACAGCAGGAAAAAGGGCGACGAGTGTCTGATGAAGACTACCTGCGGCACATCGGAGTACATCGCTCCAGAGATTCTGGTCAGGAAGCCCTACACGAATGCTGTGGACATGTGGGCGCTGGGGGTGATTTCATACATCCTGCTCAGTGGAACCATGCCCTTTGAAGACGACAACCGCATGAGGCTCTACCGTCAGATCCTCAAGGGAAAGTACAGCTTCTCAGGAGAGGTAAGGACTCCTATCTGTCAAACCTGAAAAAAACACTCTTTATCCTGCATAAGGGCAAGTCAACAGATTACCAAGGTGTTAAGCTAATTTCATGTGAATAATTTGGATGTGAAATGACAGATAACAATCCTTTCTTAACTCGCTGACTACCATTGATGTCTAAAGACGTCTTTTGGTTTAGTAACGTTGACTGCCAATGACGTCTATAGACGTCAGTTGTGTTTTTTGGCTGGGGTTGCTAAGAGACAGTGTGACAAAGCTCTTCCATGAATATCGAGCTTTTACAATGATGTAGTGACCAAATGGTGGCAACAGCGCACCTTTGGATAAGAGATCACCCCTGATGGACAGAGCTCAGAGGAAGAGGAAAAGAGTTAATAAGACAGAAAATGGCTGGACGACAGTTGATGCTGAAGTTCTCAGCAGCCCACACTCGACCAGAGCATGTGTAGAACTAAGTGGACTATTGAGTGTGTCGCGATGGTGAGATTAAACGATAAAAAAAACGGGCAAGCGGTGACACTCGGCGTGTCCGGGAGAGGGAGGAAGTTGCGTGTGTGGAGAATGATGCGGGAGAGACTTGGATAAAGGCCATAATACAGTAAGAAAACCATACAACTCTGACCTAGGTAGCAAAATAATAATAATTTTGTCATCAAAAGCCCGGTCTCAGTGTTGTTTCTGTAGTTTTATAGAAGGAAACCAATGTTGGTGTCCCTAAAGCAAAAAAAAAATTACTACTGTAGAAGCAGTACCTCTTGTTTTTATTTGATTTATTGAGGTTATTTTTTGGGGACTTCTATTTTACAATATTTTTATGTTTAATTTTAAAATGTGTGTAACCTGTTAGTTATTAATAAGTGAGTCAATTTTCTTCATACCTACTGTTTTTAATGATTGTTCTCTGTTTGGTTAATATCACTTGATCAAGCCTTTTCCAATCAATATCGGTAGCGGCAAAAACTCAAGGCCACAGCACCGGTATCGTATCGGAAGTGAAAAAGTTGTATTGAGACACCCCTATTTGTTCATGCTTGTCCACATATAGCAACTTAACTACTAATTAATATCTAAGTGCAGTTGTCCTCGGGGTATTGGCTAAGATTTAAAGTCGTCAAATGTTAACTTACAGTTAATAAATGAAACATCCAGGAAGCCAGTGTTTAGGTCAAATATGAAAAAAACTGTTGAGCAGATTTGAGTAGTTCAATAAACAGCACATTAGGAAGCACTGATCATTAGAGGCAGCAAGTTTGTTGAGGATGCTGAGGTTTATTGCCATCAGTTGACCTAAGGCTGGGTTTTTATTGGCAATTTAAAAATTAGCTTTCATCGCTGTATGCCTCAAGTTTTGACTGGCGGCAGCAGCATATATGATGTACTGTTGGTGAGATCTACTAGTGACAGTTGCACCAGAAGTCACTTGATTCCTGGACAGAGGAGTCTTAAGCACTCTTCATTTATGCAATAGGTTATTAGATTCACACCAACCAGTTACAGCACTGTCAGCAGTGTTAACCCTGAAATCTACCTGTGCATTACAGCTTGGTTTCTGGTATAGAGGTGCAACATAGCTTGGTTCTGCTAAGATGCATTCATTGCCTGTACACATGCTGAATTGGTATCTAGTCGCCACAATAACTCTGTTACACATGTAAGTGAGGACCACATTACAGCAAGACAATGGGACTGATTGGATGTTTAAGCTGTACAGAATTGTAACTTTTTCACTTTTTTTATTTTTATTTTATTTTTTTTAAATTTTTTGAATGCAGCTTCTTATGATTTTAAAAAATGGGTTTTAACAATCAAGACACTGAAAATTAAGGGTGGGGGGAAAAAAATGATTTGACGATTTATTGCAAAAATTTTTTGGGGCCGGTTTTAAAAATCGATTCTCCTTCCCAGAATTGATATGTTTTTTAATTGTATTTTTTTTACATTTTTGTGGGTGACCACTAGGTGGTGGTAATACACCAACAAGTTAGTGCAAACTTGCAGCAGTGTGTGATTCCCCTTTGGCAGACAAGCCAACAACCGTGATTAAACCTGCATGTGTGCGATTTAAATCAAAAGTATGGACATAGTTTTGATCGATTCCATGGCAAACAGATTTAGACATGACCAAAGCTGTATTAAACTCTGCTCCCGATGAGTAGCGTATTGTGTAATATAACGGACATTACTGCTCATCTTGTTCGTCACCATCTGGACATAAATCTAGAGCAAGATAAGACACCCGGCAGCAGACCAACGGACTCTGGATGGGATAATGAATAAACTTATCCAGGTAATGAAGCCAGTCAAGGTATCTACGTGCATTATGTCAGATGAGACGGATCCAACCCACACGCACGCCAAAAGATTAACCATCAGCATTTCTAATATTTACCAGTTTTAGACGGGACAAAATGTGTTACATTTAATTATATTTTTAGCGTGCCATTCACTGCTTTTGCTGCTGCAGCTCGTTAAAATGAAACTGTGACAGACCTTAGACCTGTGTCCAGACTTCTGCTCACACTGATGTCCAACTATTTTAACACTGTGTACAACATAAAGCCACAAGTTTGATCACACTACAGAGTAAATAACAAGTGAAACATTGATAACATTGACTATTATGGTTATGATGATGATTGATGTGCGCTGATAATTTCTGAATGTAGAAATATAAGTTAAAAAAATCAGGTTTTCCACACAAACAATCGTTAATCTATCGTTAGTATGAGGGGAAAAAGAGATATTTTAACTGTGGCTCAGACAGAAAAATGAGGCAGCCTAACTACCAGCATGTTTAGCAGCTCCTGTTCCTACACAAAAACCTAGACATTCCAAAGCACTAGCTTGATGAACATTAAAAGTTTCAGTTGACTAACTTCAAAAGGTTCTGTACAAGTTTGTTGTTTTGGACAAATTTACCTCCTTTCTGATGGAGGTTTTATTTTGTTGTTTTTTTCAGTCTAAATATTAATAAAGAAGTGAATGACTGAATGTGATGTGATGTGCATTGTTATTAGAACTGTGACATATTTCTCGAAGTTTAGGAATCAACTTATGTATTTGGATAGGGAAAAAATTGTGATAATCGACACTGTAAAATCGCAATACTTGTAAAAATCAGAGTCGCAATTTAAATCAAATCGGCACCCAACAATAGGGATTAAAATCAAATCGGCACACAAGCGCATCCTCCCAGCCCTACTGAAAATACAATCCCATTTTATTACTAGGAATAATAATAATAATGATAATAGTAATAATAATCAGGTTGTAATCAATAAGGCAAATACAATAGATTTTAGACAGGCATGGGTGGGGAACCTTTTCAGCTTGTACCAGCTTGGCTTGGCCCCAGGGCGATTTGTTAAGTTTGTTGTTGTTTTTTTCATGTGCCACTACAAGAGAAATGTACATTTCCAGCAGCTTGACAAAGTTTACAGAAAAATATTAAAATAATAATAATGATGAAGTAGTCAAATCAAAATTATTAATGCTCAATACTACTGTGTTCGAACATATGCTTTTTATTGCCCTCAGCACATAATGTTCATAGTTACTTATTGTGTTTCTGGGAAATACATCTTAGTCCAGTCATTTAATCAGATTTTAAAATGTGAGTCTGGGTGCGCCCCCGAATTTTTTAGGAGAAACATGGCATTCTTGAGTTTGGGAATGATTGCTCGCAGAATTTTTTATTTATTTTTTTGCCAAGTCTTTCTTTATTTTAAATAAAAGTACAATGTATTTGTGTTTATTGACAAAATAATCCAAAAAAAGCACCAGATATGAGTTTAGTGTTGTTTATTGGGACTGTTGGAGTTTCAAAATAGCTTCAATCAAATGTGGAAGTGATCGATTTTTTCCACTCTCACTCCTTTTTCCTTTTTTTTATATATTAACCAAAGACATATACATATGAACAAATCAGTATTTTGAAGCCCATTTGACCAGACTTGGATGCATTTTCACTGGATCATGAGTATTTACAGATGTGATCAATATTGCTGCAGTAAGTGAAGTCATCCCATGCCAGCCATTGTTATAGGTCTGTGTATGCTTCCATGTTGAATGGACACGTATTATTAATAGTTCTGTATGTAGCTTGTATAATTATAGCCAACACTGGTAGCTTACTAGCTTACCTGCTCTTGAAGAACAAGGGATGAGGTTTATTTTCTGCTGAGAGACTGAAAACACATCTGTTTGCCATGCAGGACACCATGTACAAACTGTTTGATCTGTGTGTGTGTAAGGAAGGAAGGAGTTGTGTAGCGTTAATGCTATAAATTCTTGTCTTAGTGGGTGGTAGAGCTCGACTTAGTACCAGTCACTTGCCCTAAATAGAGGCCATGTCTGTCTGCAGCGCTTCTTTCTTAAGAGAATGCTGGTTTTGTTTCAACATCTTGTTGGAAACGTTGGAATTGGCCTAAGGTGATGTGTTAAAAACTTAAAGCAAAGATTAATTAGATTTTCCAAACACATTTGTTACTGATTCAGGCTGCATCAAAGGATCAAAGCCTGGGCAAAAGAAACAAAGTTCTTCTTCAGAACTCTGAGCGCTGTCTTTGCTGATACAAACAAGTCCACAGCTTTAAGCATCTGCTGCCATCTAGTGTGCACTTAGTGATACGACTACTGTATATTGTGCAATAGATGTAAACAAAGCCATTCATTAGTAATTGATCAACTTAGCCTTTTTCTTTAGAAGTGATAAATCCCCCCCTGCATTATTTATATAATAATAATTCCTTTTATTTATAACCACCTTTCAAAAACTCAGACTCTTTACAGTTGAAGCAATTGCACACAGCTCACAAAAGAAACTAAGAACAAGAAAGGTAAATACATAACAATCATAAGTTTAAATCTTGTTTAAAAAGATGAGTTTTGATATGTGATTTGAAAGTTGGAGGGTCGGTACAGTGTTGAATGTGTTCCAGGGGGAGGGGAGGGGGCAGCTACTGTATGGAGAAGGCTCTGTACTGTATATATCTATATATAATAATTTACATTGGGCCATATCATTTCAATTCATTTTTCTTTTGGCATTCATAAAAGTCCAGTTTAAAGCATTGTTTTGTGCTGAATTGAAGTTGCTACTGGAAGTGGGAAAAAATATAGATTTACGATATATGACAATTGTCCCCATAATCATATTTATTTATTGATTCCATTATTTCTTATTGTTATTATAGTTTTTTTGAGTAGTACACTTTCATATGCAGTATATAGTGCTCGGATATGTGCATCATTCCCAGGTAGAGTCCAAATTCCGCCCACTGGAGACCCAGGTAGTGCACCAGGGGTCACCTGTGTGGAAGTGAGGGGACTGCCCTTGCTTCGATACTGCTGCTGAGCTGCTTCCATCGGTTTTTAAAAGTGCTCGGATCGACCGAAATCGGCATCAGCGGAAAACCCTGGTCACCTCCTTGAGTCCAAATATGTGTAATATTAATAATATAAACACTATTAAAACATTAAAGATCTTTGGAATAAAATTACAAATGCTGTTTTGTTGGAAATATCAACAGAGTGAATCAGCTTGTTGATGTTTTTATACCCCTCAACCTTATTTTAAATATTTGTCATCTGATTATAGAATTCCATGGTTTCTCTTTTAATATAAACTTGTGTTTCTTTTCCACAGCCTTGGCCGAGTGTGTCCAACCTGGCGAAAGACTTTGTGGAGCGTAATTTGACGGTGGACCCTAGTGAGCGTCTGACGGCCGGCCAAGCCCTCAAACACCCGTGGATCATCAGCATGGCGGCCTCCTCCTCCATGAAGAACCTGCAGCGCTGTATTTCTCAGAACCTCCTCAAGCGCGCTTCCTCGCGCTGCCACAGCACCAAGTCGGCTCAGTCCACACATTCCAGCCGCTCGACAAAATCCAACAAAGCTCGACGTGTGCGAGAAAAGGAACTGCGGGAGCTGAACCGGCGCTACCAGCAGCAGTACAACGGCTAACATAAGAAATGGTGAAACAACGTAACGCTCCTGAAGGGAAAAACCTCATGTTTGAGCCTACCTTTCACAATCATTTTTACATTTCTGGCTGTGTTGCAGATTCAAAGACCTGAAAGTTTCATATTATTGCTTGAAAAACAGAGAGACACTTTGACTCCAGGCAAGAGTAAAGTTGAGGTTGAAGCGAGACTGGTGAACAGAAAACTGAACCACAAAGACGGCGTGATGTGCCGATGGGAACCAAGTACTGAGCTGCAACAGTTACATCATCTCTCCTTCCATTCTTTCACAGTGTTTTTAGTGAAATGCCCTCTTCTAGTCTGTGTTTTTTTTCTTCTCATCCTTGTGTTATTTTGATCCCTGTGTCTTTACTATTTATTTATTATTGTGATGTGATTCCAAGTTTTCACTCAAACGGTCGCTGGATAATGACCTTCTACAAGGATCTGTTGAACAGAGTTCTGGATGCTGACATTTCTGTGTAGAACTTTGATCCTCTAGGTCAGGGCTGTCAAACTAATTTTACCTCAGGGGCCACACACAATGCCATTATTCAATTTATTTACTTTATATAGCGCAAATTACAACAAAGTACTCTCAATAAAATATAAAGTTCATAGTAAGAAAGAAAGAACCCAACAATTATGGGCCGGACCCCTAAAATGATGGTCCATTAATATATAGTAGGGCTGGGCGATATATCGTGATTCAAGATGTATCGAGTTTTCCTTTGTTTTTACAACACCTAAAATCATACATTTTTAATAGAATAACAGCAGTTTCAACTGTAATCTGCAAGCAGTTATGAAAGGGGGCCAAGCCTCGGCCCCCCAGGTTTTGCAGAGCTCATGGAAGTACGTCACAAAGGATGATGGGCTTGGGGCGAGTGTCAGGACACGGGACAACGTGCCATTTGCAGTGAACAGGTGGACATAAGGTTTATGAAGATGTTATTTAGAATGTGAAAGTTACAGGCCAAAATGTGTTTGCACCCATTATGGCGCCACCTAGTGGCACACTTTTTGGTATGGGTGGTCTGTGTGCTCTTCTATAGTTACCCTGTAAATTTCACAGCCCTCAACATAATACTTCAGCTGAAATAAATGTTTTTTGTTTTTGTTGTAATAAGCCACACCCACTTTGATCAATCGAGACTAACTTTGAGATACGGCCCCAGGAGCGACCCAAGGGCATATCCACCAAATTTGGTAAAACCCGGTCGTGCCATTTAAGAGATATAAATTTCCTATATTTGCAGCGCCCCCTAGAGACGTACATATTCACATTTTGCTTGCACCCCCGCAGTCACATGCCAACCAAAGATCTCAGATTTGGTGTTGTTAGCATTTATTTTGACTGAGATATGCAACAGTTTGCGTTTTTATAGCTAGCTAGAAAATTTTATTTGTTAATTTGTGCAATTTTGTGACCGAAGAAAATTATTTTATCAACTTTAGATCAAGTCCAACTGAAGACTCTACGTGCCAAGTTTCACGCTGATTGGACAAAACCCCAAAGAGGAGTTTCGATTATAGGTGGAAATGGGCGTGGCCCAGCCGCGGTGATTCAGTGCTATTCAGGGAATCTGTGGTAAAAATAGGTCTTGCCATTTAAGAGATACACATTTCCCATTCTTGCAGTGCCCCCTAAATATTTGCGGGCTTGGCCCCCTAATTACAGAAGTAGTTTAGTAACATTAAAAAAAACCGTTTTTCACTAAAAGAAATGCAGCTGGACAGAATATATAGGGATCAAGTCATGGACCCACATTTATTTCGTGTCATAAAAATGTTGTAAAAAGCTTGATCAAGTGATAGATATGAGAGAACAATAGATATGTGAAAAACTGTTTATGATCACAATCTTAGGGTATTCTATCATTGAAGGAAATAAATCCATTAGAAGACCCTGAAAATTAACCTCAGTTACTCCAATGATAATAAATGCTACTCTTACACTGCGCCCCTGGTGGTCAAATATATACATTCCAAATATTTTATGACTTTCTCATATTTGGTCAATTTATCCGGCGGGCCCGTTTTTGCCCACGGGCCGCATGTTTGACACCCCTGTTCTAGAGGTTGGGGACCCAAAAGTCTCGCATTCTCACTTCTGATTGCTGTGAATCTGATCGTGTACTAATTCTTTAAACCTCATTTTAGAATATTGTTACACACTGCATCATAATCGCACTATTGACGACCAAAATGAGGGCGACTTTTTAAAGTGTACGTCCTCCACTTGCCATTGTTGCTATTAGTTTTCAGGAAGTTGAAATCACTCTTTCATTAGTTGTGTTTGAGAATATAAGTATAAAATATAATCTGGCCTGTTGTGTAGCAGTCTGTCGCCCTTTAGTTTGCTGTAGTTTACAGCAGTAAAAGCACAGATACAGAATTTGCTGAAAGTTTACAGAAGGATGGATTCAAACTTGCACAATAGATGTTTTTTTTTCCGAACTGGCAGTATTAATTATGTCACTCTTCTTCAAACAGGATACTTAAACATTGACAACTTTTTTTGACTTTTATGTTTCAACTCAATACTACAGTAAATATCAGTTCCCCCTTTGTTTAACTCTGCGTCCTACATTACATGCACTGATTAAATAGCTTTGGCTAAATGTGCTGCAAATTCTATTAGATGAGCTTTAAAACAAAAATGAAAAAAAAATATCCATACTGAAGCAAAAATCCATTAAATACTTCAAACAATTGTTATAATTTACATTCCATTCACATTTCTACAATTATCGTAATAACATTGATAGTTTGTCTACACTTTACTGACTGATCGAGGGTTCATGCTTGCACTGTAAAATACTTCAATACATTTGAAATGCAAAGTAAACTTCACTAATAATGAAAGGACTGTGAGACTTACTAACCCTCTTTACTGTAGGAAAAGCTTAAACTTATGATTTTTTTTGTAATTACATAATTTACACATGGTCTCTTTTCTATGAAATTTTTTTTTTTTTGATACTTTAGCTACAAACTTTGAGTTTTCTTTTTCCAGTATCATTTCTATACAGGGTCCTCAACTGTCATGAAATTCCTGGAAAAGTTATGGAATTTGAAAAACTGATTTTTCTCATCTTGAAGAGTCATGGAATATTTTAACTGTTTTTGGAAATATAGCCTCTTTTATTTTAATGTTTAAATATGTGAAACTCCCAAAGATGTTAAGCGTTATCTCAAAGTGAAAGTGCTGCATAATTGAGTGGGAACAGCAAGATTTTTCAAATTCACTAGACTCCACCTCATTTATAAAGCTGTGCGTAAGTAAGATCAGTTCAGCTGGCATACGCTAAAAACCAATAAATGCATACGCAACAAAAAAAAAAAAAAAAAAAGATCTTCGTGCTTCAGAACTAAGTCGTGGAAATTTGGTAAAATGTTTTGGAAAAGTTTTGAAAAATCATGTGGGAACCCAGCCTGTAAGTGCAATGCCATCCAGAAAATGTATTATTTATCATATAAATGAACAAAAAGTATTTTCTTGTGCACTTTCAAATGTAGTGTATATTACAATGCAAAAAATATATATAAATTACAAAAAAAAAAATGTCTGCCATAAGTATTAGTAAAGCTCCCCAAACTAAAGGAAAAGTTGACAGTCGTCACTGACAATCTTTACCTCTTTCTCCATGTTTTCTGTGTTGTTTGCAATGCTTGCATATGTCTCACTTTTCAAGTTTGGTTTTAAATCAAATGTTCATTTTTCTTGCACAAGTTACAACACATAGACACAGAGACATGATTATCTTGAAATATTCAAGAACAGAATAATTCACTTTGTTTTTATCTTTAAATAGCAAACACTACACTTTGAATATGATGAGGTACGGCTGCTTAAGACGACAGTATTATAAAGAGCAATGATTAGAAAGTGATGAACATATGACCTGTTGTGGATTACTCTTTGGAGTAATGATAGTTTTTTTTTTTTTATGTATCCAAGAGTTGTCGACACTTAAATGAATTCACATTATGTATCCAATGTGTGTGTTGACCCTTAAATGTCTGTCATGTTCTCTACTGATGTGTGTTATTAGACTCATAGAAGAGAGTCAAGAGTAGGAATGGACTCTGGTTTGTGAACAAAGGATTGTGTCATAGCTGATAAATAGTGCATCACATGATTGTTGTCATTGACAACGATGGCCTTTCAACTTTATACAAGAATGATCTTTTTCCTTCAGGCGTAGGCAGGGTTGGGGTCCATTATAATGGTAATCGCATAATTGATCATCATTTTAATTGCAATTTCAAAATTCTGTTGCTGTCATACTCATAATTAAATTGTAATGGAGTTTAGATAATTGACTTTGTAATTGTAATTACCTTGAAAATTTGAAGAAAAAAAATCAATTAAAGTCAATTAAAATTTAAGGCAAAACTGGGGAACCATGTTGCAGTTCTGTAAACAGTTCTACACATACTGTATGTAGCTAACAGTTATTACAATATGTTTCATATCAAGCTTTATTGAAACCCAGGCATATGCTGACACAAAAAAAGGCTCAGACGCCCACATCAAAAATATTAAAACCTATATTTTCATTGATTAGGAAGCCTAATAATGTAAAATAGGTGGTAGATATTAGTGCTGAATGAATTTGGAAAATAATCTAATTGCGATTTTTTTTTTTCCTCAATATTGCGATTGCGATTTAATATGCGATTGTTTTTTCAAGGGCCTCTTGTCATGTATTTTTCGATGAACACAAGCAATAAATCAATCTGTTTCATAATAAACAATTTCAGATTTATTTAAACTTTAAATAAATATGAAATATACATTTTAAAGCACAGATTACAACAATAAAGCAAACAAATCTGTGTCTTTACCTCTTCAACATATATTCAAAAAGATGAGACAGGACAAGAAAAAAAAATTTTCAGCTTTTGCGATTAGAAATTCATATTTTATGATATTGCGATAATATTGCAAATGCAATTAATCGTCCAGCTCTAGTAAATAATTGTTTTTATTGTATTTTACAGCTGATTTAGGACCCGTTATCATTAGAGATGCTAGCAGAAAGCTAACACAAGAGGAAGGTTAACTTTTATTAGGTTATTTATTTTAGGCTCAGCAATTGTGATTCATTGTAATTGAACTCTAGTAATTGATAATGTAATTGTAATCGACATTAAGGATAAAAAATACTGGTCATTGTAATTGTGGTTTAATTGTAATTGAACATGGATAATCCAAACATCCATTTTCTGACCTGCTTGTTCCTGTTTTTCAGGGTCGAACGGATTATTTAAAATGTAATTGCAACTGTAAAATGTAATTGACCCCAACCCTGGGCGTAGGCGTGCCACTGAGTCCTGGCCTGAGCTTCTCTGTTCTTCCATGATTTAGAGAACAAGCTGTTTAGAGTTTAATTTGAGATGTTTTATGTCCTATGAAGAAAAAGATGCTACAGTTTTCATTAAAAAGGCACAGTGCAGGACACACTTCTTTACCAAAACTCTCAGTTTGCACGTTTCCCATTTCTGATTCCAGTCATTCCCACATGTTATAACATGATTGTGAGACAAATATTCATATATTTGAACAAAAAAAAAAAAAAAGTGTTAATACGTCTTTCTATTTTTATTTTATTTTATTTTTTGTACTGGAATCCATCTCGAGCCATGTTTGACCTCCTCCTCCTGTTTTCACCTCCTTTACTTTCTTAAAAATACTGTCTTATGTACTGTTAATTACTCTTCAATGTTTTTTTTTTTTTTTTTTTGTCCATTCTTGTCCTGCTGCTGTTTCTGTGAAAAAACTTTTGTCAATACGATCAAAAATGAATCTTACATTCCGACCGGTGTCAGAGTGATCATATCTGTACTGATTTTGATCCGAAATGCAGAATGCAAAGTACATTGTTTGAAGTTTTATTTTTATTTTTTAAAGTTGCTGTTGTATCTGTTTTGGTGACGAATGTCAAAAAATAAGGAAAAACAGCTTGTTTTACAGTTTTGAAGAAGAAAAAAAAAACCCTCCACTGTCACAAATGATTGATTTGGATCCAGGGAACATCCTGACACAAGACTCGTTGTTTAGAGCCTCGTGGTTTATTTTTGCAGAATATCAGATGTCCGTTCCAGTTTCTTAGCTTCTGTTTACATTTATACATTTGATTTTCATATCCGTGTCTTAAATGAAGTAGCCAAGTTAACATTGATCCTTGAAAACACTTGTCGATCTTGTGTTATTGTGTATTAAATTGAATGATACCACTTTGATTCATCGTACATTAACTTCTCTTGTGTTTGTTTTTATTTCAGTTACATGTGCCAATAAAGCACTCAAACCTGACTCGCTGATTGAATTCAATTCTGACTATAACTTGTGTTCTCTTCATCTGTTGTAAGGCCAAATTATGTATGTTTACGTACATTAGAGAATATTTGGTGTAGCAGGTTTTTTGTGGCATTTGTCTCAGTTTCTATAAAAAAAAAAAAAATCTTGTTTAAAATATTTCCTATACAAAGCAGTTGATTTTTTTTTTTTTTCATCTGAAAAAGGAAATGACAAAAAATGTATGTTATTAAAAGCTCAGAGATGAAGCTAAAAGGTTTTTGTGATTCCAGGAAAAAATGCTAATTTTAATAAAATGTAACAACGGTATTTAGAGTAATCCTTATAGCCAAGAAAAGAAATGTACTATTACAGCAGAACAAGCGGTTTCTGATGGTCAGTGTCAGCACCCAGAGTTGGTCATTTATAATTGTAATTGATAATTAATGACAGTTATGATGTAATTGTATTTGAAAAAATCTGTTTCTGTTGTAATCATATTTTAGTTATAATTGAGTTCAGATAATTGATTTATATATTGACTTGTAATTGTCATGGAAATTCTATAAAAACTGTCAGTGCCAAGGCATAAAAAGTGGAAAAGGTTTGGATTTATTTATTTATTTTTTTTCTGAGATAAGGCATTAAATTGGAAAAATATTGGAATATATGTGTTTTTAGATTAGTCTATCATAAGACCCTAAAAACTAGTTAAGACATTATGAGATGAGATTTTTTTTTTTTTTTTTTTAGATAAGGCTATCATAAAACCCTAAAAACTTTTTATGGCATTATTTATTTCAGGCTCAGTAATTATGATTACTTGTAATTGAAATTTAGTAATTGAGACATTCCGTAATAATAATTGAGTCACCTGCAGGTGGATCACAGACTTCCTGTCTGACAGGAAGCAGCACGTGAAGCTGGGAAAAACCATCTCTGCTCCCCGGACCATCAGCACTGGATCTCCTCAGGGCTGTGTTCTTTCTCCTCTGCTCTTCTCCCTGTACACCAACAGCTGCACCTCCTCTCACCAGTCGGTCAAACTCCTGAAGTTCGCAGACGACACGACCATCATCGGTCTCATCGCTGATGGAGACGAGTCCGACTACAGGTGGGAGACAGACCGGCTGGTGTCCTGGTGCAGCCAGAACAACCTGGAGCTCAATGCTTTAAAGACAGTGGAGATGATAGCAGACTTCAGGAAGAACCCAGCCCCCCTCACCCCCCTCACCCTGGGAGACTCTACAGTGAGCTCTGTAGAGTACTTCTGCTTCCTGGGGACCATCATCACTCAGGACCTCAAGTGGGAGCTGAACATCAGCTCCCTTATCAAAAAAGCTCAGCAGAGGATGTACTTTCTGCGGCAGCTGAAGAAGTTCAGTCTGCCAACAAAGATGATGGTGAACTTCTACAGCTCCATCATCCAGTCCATCCTCTGCTCCTCCATCACCATTTGGTACGCTGCAGCTACGGCCAAGGACAAGGCCAGACTGCAGCGTATCATCCACTCTGCAGAGAAGGTCATCGGCTGCAATCTGCCCTCCCTCCAGGACCTGTACGCCTCCAGGATTTTGAGGCGTGCAGGAAAGATTGTGGCCGACCCCTCCCACCCCGGTCATAAACTGTTTCAATCTCTCCCTTCTGGTAGGAGGTTTCGGTCCATCAGGACCAGAACCTCCAGACACAAAAACAGCTTCTTTCCCTCTGCCACCATCCACATGAACACACCCCAAGTCACCCACTGAACCCCCCCCACCCGATCACCACCTCCACCAGCTTGATACCTGCTGCACTGTATATATATATTTATATTTATCCTATTTACCCTTTATTCTCTATCTATCCTTTATTTATCCCTCATCCTTTATATTTATCATTATTATTATTATTATTGTTGCTGGGTTGTTCTTTGTTGTGTTGTTTTTATTTCTTTTATTTCTTTTTGTTGCTTGTTTTGTGCACCAACCACCAAGTCAAATTCCTTGTACTGTCCTCAAAACTGTACATGGCAAATAAAACATTTCTGATTCTGATTCTGATTCTGATTCTAATTTAACATATTTAAAATGTATTATATTCATGTGTACATCATTCTGTCACACTTGCTTTGGAAATGTAAATTGTTTCTTATGCAAATAAAGCTGTTTTGAATTGAATTGAATTGTAGTTGAACCTGACAGAAAACAGCACCCACTGGTGGTAGAAACGCACTACTACATAGAAAGCAGTGGAAAAGCAGTTTCGACAGGCCCGATGGGTTGCCAAATGTTACAAATATTGTGGTAATATTTTTTTTTACATAAAAAGAAAATATTATTTTCAAAAGGCGATTACTTCTGATAACTTACAGGCATAATAGTTTTTTGTCGTCTAAAAGCTGTACAAGAGCTTTTTTTAAACTCACAGAGAAGGCGGAATGACTACACCATCTGGCGCCCCGTCTTAGCCAGACGTCAGAGGTCTGCGGCTGTAGCCTCCACTGAGTTAGCAGAGTTAGCTTTTGTTTAGAGGAGCATCAAAACAGCCCCCGGAGAGCCTTGAGCACAGGATAACACGGACGGTACATTACACAGCTAATGGCTAGGCTCAAAGTCCGGGACCAGGCTTAGCTCGGTGAGTATATTTAATGCACAGAATGCTAGCAAACGCTTTTAAAATGCTACTGAAGCTAGCAGGCTAAAGGTGTACATGTGATTTACATCTGGGGAATTACAATTTCTATTAGTTTGTTGACAAAAACAACTGTATAAGTCAATACTGAGCTTCAAAGATAGTTTTCTGCTTATAAAGGTATTTTACTACATGTGTAGCTCAGACTTGTGTTTGTTATTCAACGACCTGCATTGCTTTGCTGTGTTTATCCAGATATACAGTGTGTGAATCTGATCTATTTTGTTTTGGTCGGTTGATATAACTCTCACTGAGATACAATTTTATATTTAACAATCAGGACTTCCTAGGTATAATTAGCTTTTTTTCCTAATCAAATATTTACTCAACAAATAAAAAAAATAAAAAAAGAAAGAAAAAATGCGTGTATCAGATGCCAAGGCATGGAAAAGACAAAAACAACCGGTCAGGAATACTAGAGGAAGTCAGTGGTCCCAAACTGCCTCTTTCCCCTCTTTTTTGCGTAAACATCTACTTATTTTCACTTATTACCTGTTGTAAATCAAAAATCCATGTTTGTATTTCAACAAATTGTCTATTAAAAGGTAATTGACAGTCGTTACAAACTGAAAAATGTATATTTACCACACACACACACACACACACACAAAGGAAACAACAAAAGAAACGTACTAATAAGTGATACACCCCCTTACTGGATGTAATCCACACTTTTCGGAATCACTGTTTTTATAAACTTTTGTTCAGGCTTCTTGTTTGTTAAATCATACCACTATATTTTTTCACTTAAAAATTGGCTGTATGTTTAAAAAAAAAAAAAAAAAAAAAATCACAATTTTTATTAGGTAACCTTAAAAAATGGTTTGATCTTAACTCTCTATCCCATCTGACTTGCAGTTTGATACAGGGTGCACGTTAAAGAAAGGAAGTGTCAATATACGCATCAATAGCCCCAAGACTATGGGTACGTTTTCCGGATCTTGTAAGCGTAATGTCCGTGTCGAAGGCGCCTGACTGAAAAACTCTTCTTCGCGCTGCCGTGGGTTTGAAACCTGCTTTTGTCATATATTTTTTCATTTTAACATATTTAACATGGCAAATTCCACCTTTTAAAAATACATATACGAAAAAAAGAAACATTTTAGGGTTTTCTTGGGATAGGGATAGGGTTACTGTTATGGATAGGGTTAGGGTGAGGGCTAAAATAAAAGGGTTCGCGGGGTAGCTAAAAATAAATATTAGCTAAAATAAAACTGACGGAACTTTAGGTCACGTGGTGCACCTATCACGTCACCTAAACTGGCCAATGAGGGGGATTCCGTTTCAATAGACTGGCAGTTTATGGATACGTTTCCGTAGCAATAGTAGAGTCAATATCAGGATTTTTTTTTTTGCAAATTGTTAAGGCAGATGCTTACAGACTATGTGCCTTCTAAGGTTGCAAAGGCCCAGGACAACTCTCAATTTCTGGTTAATTCCAATAAATCATTTACATGAAAAGTTTATATTTTGGGATATTCCCAAGCTTTAAGGTAGATCATAATGCAGCTTTGTCTGGGTCAAGGAACAATGAATCCAAACTCTGTATATAAATAAAACTAAGATACCAACTGAAGTGTGATAAATGGTAAATGGACTTGCTTTATCCGGTACTTTTATCACTACTTAGGTTGTCCCAAATCACTTGATGCTTAATTAGCCACATTTACTCATTCATGCAAGAACAGAAACAGACCTGCCCTAGATGGTGCTAATCTTCCATTAGAAGCTACTTAGGTTTCAGTGACTTGCTCAAGGTAAAATGACATCAAATCATGCGTCCTGTTTGCGTTTTAAACTCTAGATTTTACTCTTCAGTAAAACCCAGTCATGGCACAATATAATTGTGCAGTTTAAATGATAATGTCCAGTAGAGGAAGTTGATCCAACTGAGCTTTAACTGTTTTATTCTTTTTTAAAAACTCAGATTTTCACCAGAACTCTCACTTTGATAAAACAGCTTCAGGGTTCATTTCTGTTGTGATTTGAGGGTGGGAGTCTTCTCTAGGTTCTAATTCTTTGTCTTTTTGCTTTCATGCCAATTCTTGTGGTTGGGTGTTGTGTTGACACAAGTGATCCCAGCCTTTTTACAACCCAGCCCTAACAAGGCTGGTCTATTTTTACTGCCCTGGGTTTGAAACAAGCAGTCATTTTGAGCTGCATTGTTTCCTACAGATCCTGTCTGGGCCTGAACTAGTGATTGATCCCCTCTTCTATGACTAGATCAAGATAGTAATCATACGCCTACACCTCAATCACTGTCGCATAGTCACATGTGAAGTGGTTATCTAATCTATCATTATGACTAAATCGAGGTGTTGGGTTCTAGCTTGTGACCACACACACAGACAAACATTCTGATTGTGAATGAGTGTTTAGATCTGATTAATCCAAGTGTCTTCCATACATAGGTGATATTTAATAGTTTGATAACAATTTTATGTGCTTGGGGCTTCTGTTAAACACATGTATCAGTTGTGACTCAGAGTGAAAAGTGTATTTGTTGAACCTTGGTGTTTTTACAATCTAAACAAACGTTTTTGTCTGTGGTACTCCACATCAGTCAGACTCCTGGGATAGTGTTTATGAATTCTCTTCAAGCTACAATATTCTCTACTTTTGAACTGTAGGTATCAACACAAAGAACTCAACAATCAAACTATAATCAAGTCTTCATTATGTTGGCGTCGGCATCATTTAGGTGCTATTAAGATTATGTTTTTTTTTTTTTACCCATTGCATTATGAACCAAACCTTAATCACTCCTGTCAGTTTGCATGTGTGAGGTGTCTTAACTCAATGACAAAGGAGAAGGATAGGCTATAGCTGTACACACAATGGTCAGAGAATGAGTGGAGTTACAATGGGATTGAATCTTGACGGTAGAGCCAAACACATATGGGTTTTTGGGGCGGATGCAGATACCAGTATTGAGGTTTTTAAAGAGATCCTTCACTGTACAAATGTGGCATTAGAAGATCTATGCCTAACAAAATGCATTATTTTGCACCATATTTGTTTTATTAACTTTTAAAACTGGGACTACTTTACCCTGTGCGCCGCCATGTTGAAATTACATCATTGGTGACATAAATCGCCCCTTTCAGTCTATTGAGTTCTACAGTGGGTGAAGCATTCAGGATCATTTAGCAGCGTTTTCAGTCAAAATGACAACTTGTGCGGCTTTGCATTGCTCTAAAAATCAGTAAAAGTTAAATCGAATATGGTGCAAAATAATGCGTTTTGTTAGGCATCGATCTTCTAATGAGGAAAATTTCAAAGGTTAGTGTGGAGTTACAGAGTCTCAACAACTCTGTCTCCACCCATTCCTCTGCACACACCCAACACAGCATAACGTGGATGGCTGTTCATCATAGGAATGGGATCCACACAAGGTTCCTGCTGCTTAACAGAAGGTTTTCCTTGCCGCCATGATGAATTCATGTTGGGTGTGGGATACATATGTATGTGCATATACGTATATATATGCATATGTGTGTATCCATAAAATGAAGAGTCCGTCCTTAAGACTGCTCTACTGTAAAGTGTCTTGAGATACCATTGGTTATGATTTGGCGCTATACAAATAAAAGATTGATTGATTGATTGATTGATTGAGGCCACATTTGTAAAAACAGTGGAGGAGCTAAAAACACTGATCTACACAGGATACAGGGTTCTCACCAGGAATTTTTAACAGCGTATGGGGATTGCGTCGCGAGCACCATTGGCGTGGAAAATTTTGAAATTTATAACTCTCTGAGGGCGAAATTTAGTGAAGTAAAGCTAAAGTTTTTTTTTGTTGTTGTTTTATCTTTGTTCCAGCCTTACTTTAAAGCCAAAAGTTATTTGTTGAATTGGTGAACGGTCATGATGAATAGAGTTAGAGATACTCATGCTTATAGGTCCTCCACTAATAAATACTCACAGACACTGTATAGACAAGAAATAACATTTTATTCAAAAGACTGATTCCAAGTGCCGCTTTTCAAATTTAATTATGTGGAACTCGCAGTAAAAACACGCAACCCTCAGGTAAAGACGAGCGCATCTGAGCAAATCACCTGTATTGAATAGATTGTGCGGCTGATGTATGCGTTTCTGGGTTACGCAGATTAAAAATAGAGTTAAAACCACACGTGCACGCTTGGAAGTCCCACTTGTGTCCAAGTGTGCAACAATTATTACAACGGTACCGATTAAAAAAGGAAAAAACAAAATAAAATCCCCCCAACGTTGGTGAAAACACACTGTAGGCACGACATTGCACTGTAGGGGATCAAAACACACCATCGGGGGGCCCCTATGCTCAACAGCGCTGGCGAGTACCCTGGAATATATACTGGACAGAAAAATAAATTCTTATGATATCTAGGGGTGTCCTGATCCAATATTGATATCGGTCCGATATCAGCCATAAAACGAATATTGGATTTTATTGGACTGCATCTAAAATCTCCGATATAAGCGCTCCGATAAGTTTTTGTTGTTTTTGTCTCCGCCCTCAGTTGTTCCCACCATATACTGACAGTAAAAAATAACTGAAGTGAACTTGAATTGGTGACTATTGTTCTCTGTTTAAGTAACATCACTTGATCAAGCCTTTTCTAACATTCCACACTACAAAATAAGGAATAAAAGTATGTGTGATTTGTGCTGATATCGGATCGATGTTGGTATCAGTCAATATTCAAGCATGCGATATCGGTATCGTATCTGAAGTGAAAAAGTTGTATCGATGCATTTCTAATGATATCCAAAATATGAGTCAAGATAAAGAAGCAGGAGTGTAAAACCACTGATCAATAAAAAAGGTACACTTTATTTCCAGAATACAATAATATATTTAAAAATGATGACAAACAGTACGCATGGATAAACGTGCCAAAAAGGCAAATCTAACTGTAAATGATGAACTAGTGCACCTATCCCAATTATAATATGTAACTAATGACATCAGACAGTTAAAAAACACATCATAATATGTAACTGATCATGATATCGTTGAATAATCATCAGTGGTAGCAGCTACAGTATATTCGGTCCGATTAATCGGTGTCGGGCGCTGGCGCACGATCATTGAAATATTTTCTCAAAATGAACATGTCATGTTAAACAAAGAAATGAAATAAATGGTTCATTGTTGTGCGCATACTAGGGATGTAACGATTAATCGTAAGGCAGTTAAAAATCGATTCATAGGTACCACGGTTCACATCGATGCTCTGAAAATTGAATCGCAGTACTTTTTTTAAACAGCAGAGGGCGCTATATATTAATCCTTCCAGAAGCGGACGTGACGGGCGGAATCTGCTACTATTTTCTTTCTGGCCGCCATTTACTGTTAAACATGCTAATAAATGATTCATTACCCCTTTAGCACCGAAAGAATATCTGTAATATTACGTGAATATCTGTAAAAGTCAGGTTTTTCTATTAACTCTGTCTGCTAGCATAGCTTCTCTTCTTCACTGGTGGAATAACTGCATGCCAACCGACCACTGGGTTACTAGCGCCCTCTGCTGGTCTAAACAAATATCTGACGTAAATACAGTAAAATGACTGTTTTTTTAAAGTCCAATTGTTAAGGCACAAAATACATTTTCAGTTGCACTTTTAAAAAGAAAAAGAACTATTATGCAGTTTTGAGTTGTTTGCTATAGAACCAGAATTTAAATTAATAGGTTTCTTCTTCATTTGTATTATTCCTTTATTTATTTCATTCAAGATTTATTTTTAGTTAAATTGCATCATTTTGAATAGTTTATCAAAGGATTCTTTTGACAATGAAAAATAAAAGGAAAATAGTATAGTATTTTCCCCAAAAAAATAAAGGAATATTTTTCAGTCATTTGTCTACAGTCCCATTTTGTAAAATAAATCGTGAGAAAATCGTATCGTGAACCCAGCATCGTGAATCGAATCGTATCGGGAGTTGAGTGAATCGTTACATCCCTAGCGCATACACACACTCACACACACAGTTCAGTTAGGTTTTGTGAGGAATTTTCTGCATGTATGTAATGTGTGCTACTGTGAAGCAAAAGAAGGGTGGGATTTGTTGTAGCATTGAGGCTTTGTGGTTTCAGACTCGCAGCTTACAGCGTGTCTAACTGTCATATGTCAATACACTACTGTGATTGCTGCTCCTGTGAAGCTCAGTGTCACCCTGAGGTGCGACACGGTAGCAGCTTTGTGTGTTAATGCACACGGTTTGTTCAGGAACACAGCTGTTCACTAACGCTCCACAGACCCGAGTGGCTGGTAGAGAAAGAGAAGCTAATGGCGCATTGTGGGTTTTGTTCTATTCAACAACACCTCCCTTCCTTTCTTTGGCACCTCATAGGAAACCCTTTTTATGTAACATGATGGCACAAAAACAACAGTGTAAGCTAGACTGGGCTGCCTTTCCTTTCTCTTTATGTAATCTGTATTTATATATTGTATTGTGTTGTTATTGGATGTGAGTAGCATTGGTGAAATATATTCTTAAAATTGTTTATTTGTGATGACCTCAAAAGAGCTTAAATTAAACACATAGGGAACATCATTCATACCAGCACCGTGTTTTGCGTATCAAGCCGTCACAATAAAAATATTAACATAAGCATTCATGTTTTCACTATGTGGTTTTTGATCAGCCTGCCTTGAGCACTGTTGTGGAGAATTGCATTGTCTTACCTTTAAGTATTTTGAATGTATTTTCATAGGGTGTTTTTTTTCTGTCTGAATAAAACTGAATGAAGTTAATACCTCTTTTGGATTTCTGCTTAGACTCACCCATTTCTGCAGCTACAGAATTGTATTAGTCCATATCTCAAGGTCTGTAATTGAGTTTGAAGTGGTGACAGTTTTAAAATTGCCCCAGTGCTGCTCAAACTCATTTTTTTTTCGCCTCTATTAATCCAAGATGCACTAATTGGTTTTTTTGTTGTGTTTTCTTTACAGATTTAATAAAAAACATTCTCAGAACAACAGACTTCTCACAAACCTCATCACTGACCTCCTCAAGAATCCTTCAACTTTCATCCGTGTTCGCCTTATTGCTTCCTTCCTATTGTCAGAATGGCTAATTTGGTTCTTCTGTGGCAGCACCGCTGAACTGCCAACCTGGGCTACCATCATGGAGAGGAAACGCAGAAAGAAATGCATCTAGCTGCTCAGGCCATTTGCATTATCGGCGCCTCTTCCAGGCTGTGGACCTGAAATGCTCCGTTCCAACCCTTGACCACAAAGCCTTACTTTTTTCTGAATGGTTTCAAAACTGTTTGCATGAGTTCATGACCCAAAATGCATCTGTATTTTGTGTGGACGTCCATGCTTTTGGGGTTCTTAGCCGGCTCCTGGCCCGCCGTGGGAATGGAGCCAAAGAACATGGTCCAATTAGATCCAGGCCACGCCCCCAAAGCAGAGCTCCTCTCCTCATCGCCTGACTCCAATTGTTCACAATTGACCCTCAAGTTGGAGTTTTCAACTGAGGTGGTGGAACATGGTAAGAACACCAAAAAAAGTGCAAATGACATGAATGCTAGGAACATGAATTTTAAATTTTTGATCGGAAACCAAAAAATGGGTCCGAGATGAATATTTAGTGAGGATGCATTTCTGTTTTTTCTTCCGTCGTCGCTAACTCCTCCTACACATTTGACAATGAAGCTATCAAAAAATGTAGAAAGTTCCAGAGATTTATGTTTATTCTTTTATAATTTGTAACTTTTAAATTTTTTTTGTTTATTACATTTTTTCTTTCCCATTCATTTCTATTGGAGCCCTTCATCCACAGCCATTCTTCAGCCTATTTTGACCATTCAACGTTTAGCATGTTCAACTAGTGCAGGGGTCTGCAACCCATTGGTCTGGAGTCTCTTGTGCCTCTCTTGCAGTGGCTCCCTATAGCTTTAACAATATTGAAATAAAGAATTGTTTTTTTTTTTTCTTACAGAGGGTATTAATGATTATTGACATTGACACCAAATAAAATCGAGATATAACAATTTGTCAACCTAAAAATAAATCACATTGTGCAATAACACTGCCACCTTCCTACTTCACCTCCTGCAACATCTACAGACCACCAACTTTCCTTGCACCTGTTGTTAACCTTAAGTTTTAAATCCCAAATAAGATGACTAAACCAACTAAAAGACTATTCTGAAAGAAATTAATTAATTGTGTGGGGGATAGATTAATATGGCTAAATATGCATGCTTGATATGTAGCAAGAAATTAGCAATTACCATGTTTTGACCGACATGATCTTGTATTATAAAATTCAAGTTATTTCTTGTAGCCCTTCAAATACATCAACTAAAAAAAAATCTTCTTTACATAACATTATTTGATATAATTGTATCTGTATATAATTCTATACACTGTATTGTCTTCATTGAGAAGGCTTTTTTGGCTCTGGAGGGGCTTTAATCTCGGTGAGATGAGGCAAAATGGCTCCTTGCAGAGTAAAGGTGGCAGATAATAGTGTCGTCAACCCATTTCAACTTTTTAAAACTTTTTAACCCATTTCAACCTTTTTCAACCTTATTGCTTATGTTCAGTTAATGCTAGGTTAATGCTAATGCTTGGCTAATTCCATTGCTAGGTTAATGCTAATGCTTGGCTAATTCCATTGCTAGGTTAATGCTAAGGCTTGGCTAATTCCATTGCTAGTTTAATGCTAATGTTAGGGTAATGCCAACGTTAAACTAATGTTAATGCTATGCTAATGCTAATGCAGTGTGTCGCGGGCCAGCACCTGCATCCCTACTTGCATTTTCTTCAGGAAATGCAAATATTCTAGTTTTAATCGGATTTATTTATGAAACTACAAGAAGAGAACAATTTTTAAATTTTTTTGTCATTGTCATTTGTCTCTCTCAAGCATTCCCATCTGCTAGTCAGTCTACTTTTAACTCCAAACATGCCCTAAGGTGAAAGGCTTGGTTTACACTGGACAGGAAGCCAGGCTGTGAGAGAGCCAACATAGAGACAAACAACCATTCACACATTCACTTCGACAGGCAGTTTCTGAAAATCCAATCAGCCTAAAATGTGTGTTTTTGGATTGTAGGAGGAATCCAGAGAAAACCCACACAATCAGAGGGAGAACATGCAAACAGACACAATCCCAGAGAAAGAAGCTGGAAAAGATTTTCACCCTCAACTTGGGTTGTTAGGTTGATGAAACAAAAGTAATTGTAGCAATCTGACGAGAGAGATTGTTTACTATTGGGAGATGGGTTTGTTTATTTTTTGCACAGATACAAAGAATATATATATATTTTTTTGTGGTTAATATTAATATCCTTGATACATTTTAGAGAACTAAATGTGTTAATTTTGAGACAGAAATGATAAAATCAATTTTAATTTTTTTTTTTTTTAATTGACTACCTTCACTAGACATCAATCAATCAATCTTTTATTTGTATAGCGCCAAATCATAACCAATGGTATCTCAAGACACTTTACAGTAGAGCAGTCTTACGGACGGACTCTTCATTTTATGGATACACACATATGCATATATACGTATATACACATACATATGTATCCCACACCCAACATGAATTCATCATGGCGGCAAGGAAAACCTTCTGTTAAGCAGCAGGAACCTTGTGTGGACCCCATTCCTATGATGAACATCCATCCACGTTATGCTGCATCTAAGTTTCTAGCTGTCATAACCTTTGCTGTCACCTGTAACTGTCTACAAGCAGTGGCTTATTATCCCTGTCACAAAGTGTGGAAGGGGGATATAGGTTTTAGCTCCGTGCGTTCGTCCATCCGAGTTAAAGGGGACAGCTTTTCTCAGAAACTGTTTTAGATAAGATAACCAAATTCGGTCTGTGGCTTCAAGGTATCAATACCTTGATGGAGTTAAAAAATGAGAAGTGCACAATTATGTTTTCCGTAGTTATTGCCCTTGTTTCGTTTTTCTTTGAATGTATTCCAAAGAGGCAGCTTTTCTTACAAATCGTTTAAAATCGTAATTTTATATTCTGATATGATTATTATTTCTTATGTATAAATCTATATTTTTAGGACATTTAGGAAAAGATTGTGTGTTATAATGACAACCAATCTGGTGGGGGATATTGATGACTGTCTTCTTGTGATGAATGTTTTCATAGATTTACTTGACGATTGCAAGGAATTCATGCTTTATTAAGTAACAGGGACAGTGCAACTGTTTTTACTCTCTACTATTTGCAATTAATCCATGAATCAACTCTGTGTGCCAAACCACGGGGGATTATGTGTCTGGATCATGGATCAACTGCCATTTGTTACGTCATTAATCCTATATAAAGAAAAAGGGACTGTTTTTTATAATGTAAGGCCTGCACAGCTCATGACTTCTGTTGCCTTAACATTTCCAAATTTTCCAGTCTTGAAAAGTCACGGAATAATTTAACTGTTTTGAAAATATAGCCTATTTTATTTTATTGTTTAAAATACATTAAACCCCAAAGATGTTAACCGTTATGGATAAAAGTGTCTGCTAATTGAAACTGTACTCTTATAATCTTATAATTAAACATGGTAGCACTTAGTTGTTGTTTAATGTTACATTCAATAGCTGACGCGTCGTTATCTAAAAACATATTGCAAAATGGGCGTCAAAAATATTTTGGAAAAGTTTTGAAAAATTATTGTGAAAAAAGTGTGGGAACCCTGGTTTTATCATGAGAATAAATGTTTGATATTGGTTACACAAAAAACAATAATGTACTTTATTACCATATCACTGGGATGTCTTCTTTTACACAAACACCCCATTTAAATTCACCCTTTACAATGAATTTGTTGTCTGTTGACCAATCTTTGAGTTATCACAGCTACAGCCCCTCTAGAATGGTTTTCCTCATGTGAAAAGGGAGTTGTCTAAAGTGGCTTGATTTGCTAAACCATTGAGAACTACTTTCACTGTAAAAGCTCGTCCTAAAAGCACGTCCAATATCCATAATCCCACCCTCCTAAAATAGCCATCGAACAATGCAGTCCGACAAGTACTTTAGATGTGAGAGAATATGCCAAACCCAGACTTGTTTGTCAGATAGTCTGACTGGAACATTATATTTGCCACTTTAATAAACATTCTCCTCTTTTCCAGAGGGGTGACAAGCTTTATATTATTTCATCATAGATATTGTACTTTTACTTCATGATGTAATTCTCACTCACTGACACACTCTGCTCGCTGCTGATGATTGTGGGTTGTCATTTCATGGCTTAGTTTGTTTTGGATGTTGTTTAACAACCTCACCACATATTAATCAACCACTATCTTCTACAAAGCTGTTTGTATGTTTGATCCAGTAATATTTTTCCTTAAGGTTGTGACACTGGGAGGCACTGCTGGGGTTCATGAGACATGACTATACTTATATTTACTGTACATAAACATCCTGTATTTATTTGTGCATCCACCGTCTTGGTTATAATCCTCTCCACCCTTTGTGTCCTCAGAGTACATCGTGACGTTTACAGGATATTTCTCAGCCAAAGCTCGAAGTCTTTACATAAGCAGCGCTTTGCGAAGTGCCAGAGACAACGACACATTGGTGTGGCACATAGTCCCCAGGGAAAACCCCGCCTCGGACTTTCCCAGTGACTTTGAGCTGGTTCACATCCGTCTAGCATCACCCAGCAGCATACTGACGTTGGAGGATCACCCTTACATCAAGAGAGTGACGCCGCAACGCAAAGTTTTTCGTTCACTCAAATACATTCCCTGTAAGTGTAGCGGGTGGGGGTGGGGGGGCTTTGGGAGAATTCACAGAAAAGCCTGTGTTTATTCAACATCGGAGAGGTGAGTCAGTGTTAGAGGATCACACCTTGTGTCCAGGATTGGATGAAAGACCCGAGTGTGTTCTCAGCCTGTGTACACACCCACATTGTACCCTGTTTGTGTGCAACAAATCTTATTTTTGTTAAAGTTTTTATTCATACATATTGTCATTATCAGGAAACAAATACTTTCCTTAAAGTGAAGTTTTTCATTCTCATACTAGAACGAGCAAAACACAGATTTTATTTACTTTATTTATTTTTTGGTTTATTTAACAGTGACAGTGTACATTAATATCAATAAAGATTTAGCCAGAAGGCTATATATTCTGCACTGATAACTTTGAGCCACACATTGGATATAAGTATTTAAATAAATAATAATTATTTATTTTTTCATATATATTGCACACATTTGTTTCTTGTAGTTATTGTGATTTTAAATTGTTTTTTTTTTTAGTTTTTCCTCTTTTTACTTGCACTTTGTCATTTATCCAGTATTTCTCAATCCATAGCACCATTAAAAAAAGGAAAATATATAATAAAGGAAAACAGACATAAAGCAAAAGAATCTTGCACACGGACATGTATAAACGTTTGCCCACACAGGGACTAAACACTCCCCCTTACTCTCTCTCATACCCACACAAACTCACACACACACACACACATTGATATTTAAGTATTTAATGTGTTTAAATGTCATTGTATAAGTCTGCCGCTATAACAGCCATTTAATTTGCATGAAGGAGGTGAAATGCCAAATGACATTGAGACTTTCTACTTGAACCTAATCCTAACATACTGGTTCATATTGGTTAAGCTACCTGGTGTGTCTGAGGAATTCAGTGCATATAATGCTAAGTAAGCTGTGCTATCTTTGGCTTAATAGTGAACACAATGGACTGAAGGATTACTTTGAATTTATTCATGGTATTGAGTAAATCCATTGCCTAGTGATGAGATTGGTTAGATCAGAGTCGAGAGAGTTCACATGATGTATTCTTTAAATGTGTAGAAGAATCCCATAAACATTGTTGTGTGTTTGCTAATCACCACATTATCACTTGTTCAGTCTAAGGAATTAATTCCGTGCAAAGAGGGTTTTAAATTAGGGAGGAGATCTGCTTGACCTCGAAGGTTATATGAGGAGAAAATATGGAGAACAGATGGAAAAACAAGATTTTATTACCCAATACATTGTTGTTATAAGGAGGAAAACAAATGGCAGTTATCATTCAGCAGCCCTACAGGAGGAACAGAAGCACACTAACAGTTTAATCTGCTGTGGTTGTCTCTGCAGCAGCAGAACCAGCATCACCTTGTAACACCACCCACGGCTCTCAGAAATGGCAGTCATGGCAGTCGTCCCGTCCCTTCAGACGGACCAGTCTGTCTCTGGGCTCAGGCTTCTGGCACGCTACAGGTCGGCACTCCAGCAGACGTTTGCTGCGAGCTATTCCCCGACACGTCGCTCAGATCCTCCAGGCAGATGTGCTTTGGCAGATGGGACACACTGGTGAGAAAGTGATCCATGTCATATGTGCTTTAAAGATTCATCAACCTTAAGTCCTAATAATCAACGTAATATACAATTACTTAGGTATATTGTGCGCATGGCCATGAATCTGACGACATTTCCATGTCACAGCACAATATATCCCGCTACTAAACAATACGATATACATCGCAATATATCGCAAATTCAATTACAAATTTCACCTTTACAAGTACAAAATGGTTTAAATACATTTGATTACATTTTTTCTAAACTTGCGAGAACAGATAAATGGTAACTAACTGTAATTCAAGTACCAATATCAAAAACAAGTGCTATGTTTATTAAACTGTCAAATTAAATTGACTTGTGCTTCTAAAACAGATTCTGATTCTGTTAAATTCTTTATAAAAAGAAAAGAAGTAACCACATGCATCTATATACAGTAAGTGCTCATATATGTTTTATGAAAATAAAGTGCAACAACTTCCAAGCTAAAATGCATTGAGGAGTGAGGTAGTTTAACAAGGTCTGATGTGCTTCACTGCCACCTAGTGACTGGGCGTTTATGTGCAATACATGTTAGCGCAATACTTGAAATGATTAAGGACATGATTAAGGACATGAGACAGGATTTCACGTCCTTAGGAGAGGAACTATCTACGAAGATGGAGATGAAGATGGAGAACATGACGAATGCCTTGGAGAAATCATTGAAAATACTGGAGAATGATGTCAAGGTACTGAAAGAAGAAAATGCAAAGAACGTTGAAAAGATAAAAACGCTGGATGCGAGGGTTGAAGATTTGGAAAGAAAAGAAAGAGAAAAGGATGTCATCATCACGGGCCTAAAGATAAGGCCAAGGAGCTACGCCAGTGCAACAAGACAAACAGAGGATCCGACCATCGAAGACGAAAAATCGATTGAAGAACAGGTGATTGATTACCTGGACTCGAAAGGTATTGAAGTGAACCCAGACAACATCAACTACTGCCAGCTGCTGCCAAAACGCAAAGACACCAGAGATGTGAAAATTACATTCACCAACGTGAAATATAAAGCTGAAATAATGAAACAAGGAAGAAAACTGGCGGGAACGATGGTGTTTATGAACGAGAACCTGACGAAGCAGAATGCAAGTATCGCATGGAAAGCACGCCAACTGAAGAAAGGAGGGAAAATTGTGAAAACTTGGACCAGAGGCTGCAGGATTTACATTACACCCCTAGGAGGAGAAAATGGAAAACCCGTTCTACTCCAAAGGATGGAAGACCTGGAAAAATACGAATGAGGTACCTAAAAGCCAAGAACACTGATAAAAATCATGGATATGGACAGAACCACTAAAAATCATCCACAACATCATCAACATCAACAACGGGAGATTAATCAAGTAGACGAAGTGGACCCAAATAACTTTTCACATTGGAAACAATACACGAACTGCCATTACTACACAGAGAATGACTTCAAAGTGGAAAATAAGAAGGAAAAAGGTCTGTCACTTGTTCACTGTAATTGTCGCAGTATGTATGCAAATTTTGAAGACATTAAGGATTACATCTCTACTTTGTATAGGTTTGATATAATAGCACTATCAGAAACTTGGATGACAGAAAAAAAAGGCATGGATTTTATGATAAAAGGATATAAATTTGTCTATAAGAACAGATTATATAAGCCAGGAGGAGGGGTAGCACTATTCATAAAAGAAAATATTGAGATGGAGATTATAGAGTCTTTGAGTTTAACTGTGGAAGAAGTAATGGAATGTATAACAGTGAAAATTACAAGTCCAGAGGGACGTAAGATAATAATCTGTTGTTTATATCGTGCACCTGACTGTAAAATAGACATATTTAATGAGAAATTAACTAAAATGATAGAAGAAATTAAAAATAAGAGATTACTGGTATGTGGAGACTTCAATATAAACATTTTAAATCCTTTAAAAAATACACACATTGAAGACTTCACCAATTGCATGTACACAAATGGATTAAAACCTCTCATAACGCAACCAACCAGAATTAATAAACACAGCTCAACACTGATAGATAACATCTTCACAAACATACAAAACACAGATGTAAAGAGTGGTATATTAATAAATGACATTTCAGATCATTTACCAATATTTATGATACTAAACACAAAAGAGAAGAAGAACCGTGAAAATCATAACACACAGACATACAGGAGACTGGAAGGAGAAAAACAACTAGAAAACTTTAAACAACAGATAAAAAGAGAGACGTGGGAGAGTGTCTTCAAGGAAGAAGACGTGAACGTAGCATATGACACATTTACAGACACAATAACGACAATATACGATAAATGCTGCCCTTTGAAACACATAACAACCAAAAGTAAAATAAACAATGTACCATGGATTAATAAAAAAATAGCCAACGTATGCAAAAAGAAAAACATATTATATAAAAAATATATAACAGAAAAAACATTAAAAGCAGAACTACGTTACAAAAAATACAGAAACAAAGTTAATAATTTACTAAGAGAAAAAAAAAGAGAATATTATGAAAAACAATTAAAAGAGAATAAAAACAAAAACAAAAAATTGTGGGAAATAATAAACAATATAACCATGCGCAAATGCAAAGAAAAAAATGCAGACCATTTTATAATAAACAATGTAAAAGAATACAATAAAAACATAATAGCACAAGAACTCAACAGTTTTTTCATAAATACTGGAAAAAACACAGAGAAAGGAATAAATAAACACCCAACACTTAAATGGAACCATTATGACAATGAGAAGAAAGACATTGATAAGTACCTTGTACTTGAAGAAGTAACAGAAGCAGAGGTGGACAGAATAATCACTACCTGTACCTCAAAAAAATCCAGAGACGTTAATAATCTAACTATGAGTCTAATAAAAACCATAACAGCTGAAATAACCCCGCCATTAACACATATAAGTAATCTCTCATTCAAGAATGGTGTTTTCCCAGAAAAGATGAAAATTGCAAAAATCAAACCGATTTACAAGGGTGGAGAAAAATGGAATTTTACTAATTATCGACCTATATCAATATTACCACAATTATCAAAAATTCTGGAAAAACTGTTCATGAACAGACTCGACAAATTTATAGAAGACAATAATATACTACATGAAGGACAATATAGGTTTAGAAAAGGACGTTCAACAGCAATGGCTATAATTGACATCACGGAGAATATAAGAGAAGCATTAGAAAAAAAACTATTTGTATTCGGAATTTTTCTGGACCTAAAAAAAGCCTTTGACACAATTAATCACGATATTCTTGAACAAAAACTTCAAAATTACGGAATAAAGTACAACGCCTTAAAATGGATTAAAGGCTATATGACAAATAGGAAACAATATGTTGACTTTGAAGAACACATATCAAAATGCCAAACTATACAATGTGGTGTTCCACAGGGTTCAATTTTAGGGCCAAAACTGTTCATTCTATACATAAACGACATTTTCAAAGTCTCAAATTGCTTCAAACTAACGTTGTTTGCAGATGACACAACCATTCTATGCACAGGCAAAGACATTAACACTCTAATAGAGTCAACAAATGAGGAACTATTAAAAATTCAAACTTGGTTAGATGTAAACAAATTAGCCCTAAACGTCAGTAAAACAAAATTCATTAATTTCGAAAAGAGAAATAAAATGGTAGATATAAGACTGAAACTAAACATGGAAATAATAGAACAAGTAAAAGAATATAGGGCACTAGGAGTGTGGATGGACGACAAGCTGACCTGGAAAAAACATATACAAATAGTTAAAAACAAAGTTGCCAAAAGCAGTTACATCCTATGGAAGCTTCAACAAATCCTACATACCAAATCACTTAAAACAATCTATTCTTCACTCATAGCATCGCACTTAAACTACTGCTCCGAAATATGGGGTAATAACTACAAAACGTATCTTGAACCACTATTTAAACAACAAAAAAAAGCTATAAGAATTTTACATAAAGTACCATACAACACACACACAAACGATTTATTTGAGAAGTCAAAATACCTAAAACTGCAAGAAATAATACACTACAACACACAAATACACGCATTTAGGGCTGCATCAAAAAAACTACCACATCGAATACAAAAACGTTTCACATACAATCAAAATCCCTATGAATTCAGACATAATAATGTGTTTAGACCAAATAGGGTCATATCAAACATTGGCAAACATAGTACTGTGCATAGAGCCATGAACCTCTGGAACAGCCTTGACGAAGAGACACAACAGTCAGATAATCTGAAACAATTTAAGGACAAAACGAGGAGTACATTTTTACACACATACAGATCTCAAGTCAACTCTTCATTGAACGCTACAGCCCGAGGAAATACGGAAGAAAAAGACTGTGAGGAGGAGTAACAACAGGAACAATGACTGCAGACGAGAACACATCACAAAAAAAAAAAAAGGGAAGAAACGAGGTTGGATGTAAAATTATCTGTGTTCAAATTAGGGGACGGATCTGGATAAGCATAATGCTTTTTTCCGTCGCCCTTTCCGGCATGAAAAAGGACAAAAAAAAGGACAAAACAAAAAAACAATGATGTGATTTTGCTCTGAATGTCAAATGAATTTCTGTGAATGCGACCATGTCGGAAATGAACTGAATAAATAAATAAAAATAAAAAAACTTTTTTTAAAATTGAAAAAACATGATTAAAAAAAAATTGATTTGAACATTTTCTGGATCGATAGGGTAATTGTGTGGTGAAATATTGCGATATATCGCCTTATCAATTTTTAGAGTTACACAGGAGCCATCACTAAATACAGACTGGAGCACATTGACAGATGCAACACATTTTCTGACTTGTTTTTTGTCATTGTTGCGATTTGTTTTAATGAAATTCCTCAATGAAACAATAAATTTGTCTGTGTGCAGGTTCCGGCGTGAAGGTGGCTGTGTTCGATACGGGCCTGAGTGAGAAGCACCCACATTTTAAGAATGTAAAGGAGAGAACCAACTGGACCAATGAGAAGACACTGGATGATGGTAAGGAAGAAGAACAGGCTCATCCTGGGATTAATTTCATTGTTGGTAGAAAAGCTAATTTTATTCTATGAATTATCCATTATTAGTTGTTCTATAGAATTCTAATACCAGTAACGAATCAACCCACACTTGAGACTCCCATGTGAGTGTGAGAGAGGAAAAGGAAGGGTGATAATCACTGACTGCTTATCCTGTTTTTCAGGGCTGGGCCATGGTACCTTTGTTGCAGGAGTAATAGCAAGTATGAGGGAGTGTCAGGGCTTCGCTCCTGACTCAGAGCTGCATATCTTTAGAGTATTCACAAATAACCAGGTACTTAATTCCCTCTCAGTAAAACAATGGGTATCTGAGTCCAAATACATGTTTATTTAGTCTGTTGTTGTCTTAACAGGTGTCGTACACGTCATGGTTCTTGGATGCTTTTAATTATGCCATCCTCAAGAAAATCGATGTTCTTAACCTCAGCATCGGGGGGCCCGACTTCATGGACCATCCTTTTGTTGATAAGGTGATACACCCATATTTAGGAGTACTTATAAATGTTACAAATGCCACATAAGGTCACAGGTGTCTACTTATTATTATCCCCCACCACAAAGTGTGAAGGGGGATATAGGTTTGAGCTCAGTCCATTTGTGCATCTGTCCGTCCAAGTTAAAGGGGACAGCTTTTCTCAGAAACCGTTTAAGATACAATAACCAAATTCCATGTGTGGCTTCAGGGTACCAATACCTTGATGGAGTTTGAAAATGAGAAGTGCGCAATTATTTTTTTAGGAGTTACTGCCAGTGTTCAGTTTTTTGGACTCTGTTTGACGGATCTTCAAAGGGGACAGCTTTTCTTAGAAACCGTTAAGATCATTACTAATTCTATATTCTAATGTAATAATATTTTATTATGTATACATCTAAGTTCTTAGATTTAGGACATTTAGGAAAAGGTTGTGAGTTATAATGACAACCAATCTGGCGGGGGATGTTGATCACGTCTTTTCGTTACTGTTGTCCTAATGAACTTATTTTACTTGTGTTGGCCATAACACACATGTACACTGATCATTCTGCTGATCTGTGTAGCACAGGGTTAAAGGCTCCTGGTTTCAAAAACAAAGAATATAATAATTTCTTAACAGACACACAAATGCACACATGTATACACAAATACATACACACTCATACATGATATCACTATTTTTCAATTGAGACACTTGAGTTTGTTTATTACAAACATTTTTAGGCTCAGACGGGGAACCAGACTACAAGGAAAGGACACAGTGAGGAGAACATGCAAATTAAAAATGTATTTCAATCAACTGCCAAGAGATTTTGGATGATTTTTATTAAAGAAAATAGAATACGGTGAAATACATGTGCGTGGCAATGTTTAAATCCTGCTTTTTTAAGTATTTGATCCTCTAAGATGTGCATTAAAACAACATGTCACCGACACACAATGATGGATTGATGGGAAACAAAAGACTAGCTTTTGTTTTTGTATTGTATTCAGGCCAAGAGGCCTTTACTTTGTCATTGGGTGGGACTTTGTGTCTTTCACCACCGCCTTAAAGACTATTAGACTCAATTTAAACTGTACCGTTGTCTCTTCATGGGTTTAGGGCGTATTTTTTCTGACATAAAACTTGTTGTAATTAGCTATACTTAGTCACCTATTGGGAGGAATTATCATTTTCATCACAATGGGTCAACCTCATTTTTTTGTATCCATCTTATGCTTCACTGACAGGTGTGGGAGCTGACCGCCAACAAAGTGATCATGGTTTCTGCCATCGGCAATGATGGCCCTCTCTATGGGTACGCCAATACTTCCAGGTTTAAACTGACAAAGAGGAACTTTTGCATGAATGTCATAATTTATTAGAATTAATATTATTATAGAATTATTTAAACTGTAAAACAAAGGGAGATTTTATTTTCCTTACATATGTATCTTTTTACAATATAATATTGTTAAAAAAACGACCTAATTTGTGTTACGGTCTCTTATAAATTACAAAACATTTTGGATTGATGTTTTTTTTAAGTTTATGTGTTTTATTCAGTTGGTACACTTTTATTATTCAAATGATCTGCCATCAGAGCAGGTTTAATCATTCAGTAAAAGACAAAAAAAAAAACAGATGTTTGTTTTAAAAAGTTGTTCTCATTTTTCTCCTTTACAGTGGATTTTTACAGAACATTGAAACTTCTGCCAATAGTAAAGATAACTTCATACATCAATATATTGTGAAATAATCAAATTAAATGACAGAAAACTAAGAAAAGATCAAGCTATGCTCACAGCACTATTGCAAACTTCTATCCAATCTGTTACTGTTCGTTCCTTTCTGCTCTTATGTGGATAACATCATAAATAAAACTGCTCACACAGACTATAACTGTCAACATTATTCAAAAGTGTGGCCATGTTAATAGATTTTAATCAAGTAAGCTGAAATAAATCCATTTTTTTTTCTCCTTTAGCACCCTGAACAACCCGGCAGATCAGATGGATGTAATCGGAGTAGGCGGGATTGACTTTGAGGACAACATTGCCAGGTTTTCCTCTAGAGGAATGACCACCTGGGTGAGTTAGTACAGCAACACACACACACACAGACTGAGATTATGCACGCATCAGAAATCTAGTCCCAGGATCTGTCCTCTGCTCTTGGAGCAGTCGACCATAATGTGAGCCTCCTATCTCTCTTCCACATCCCTTTTTTATTAGTTGCGGAGGACTGCCCTGGGATCTGATTTGGACTTGATTTTCTAATATAGTCAGTTTCTCTGGCTCCTCTAGCACTGTTATTCAGCCATGACGGAGCACTCACTCACCTATCCCTCCTCAAAAACACTTTAAATCAGCTTTTTAAAATTCTGCTCAGCTTTTCCCAACTGCCTTTTCCTTAATTTTTTGACTTTTTTCCCTCCACCATTTTTTTTTCAACATATCTTCATGCGTTGCAGCAGAGTCCGAGTGGCTATAAATTGGTGATGTGTCCATAATTTGACTTTATTCTAGTTGCAGCTACATTGTCATGTCATGTATAACCATGACTCCTGTTTGCCTTTTAATGTGTAAGCAGCATCTCATTTTATGTCTGTGACGTTGGCGTATTCCAAATTGAAAGGAGCAGGGGAAATCAGTTGTTGAATTTATGCATCACTGGTTGCATTATCAATTAAATACCCACAGGTAATTCTGAGTGCTAGCTCATCGTTTATTCGATCTTCTGTTCATGCAGCACATGGAAAAAATAGAACATTTGGAGTGTCAGTAAATGTTGGGGGTCTGTAACATTGTACACGTGCCCACAGGGCTGTGTGAATCCTGTCCTACAAGGATAGAAGGGAACGAGGAGCGGTTAATAGCTCTGTTTGGAAAACCACGTTAGCAAAAATAAAACAGAGATCCTAACGTCAGCGTAATCCTCTAACACAGGGGTGTCAAACTCATTTTAGTTCAAGAACAAATTACGGACCAGTTCCATCACAAGTGGGCTGTTGGTTTTAGGCTGGAAAACAAATTTCAACAATAATTTGCCCATGTTTGCACTTCCAGTTATAAATTGGACATAAAGTATGGAATGCAAGAACAATGTCCTTTGATTCATTTATTTTTTGACCAATTTTTTATTTAATTTGGTGAGATTTTGTGGAATAATTTGAAAGAAATTGCAAGTTTTTGGAATAATTTAGAGTTCTTTCAACATCAATTTAGAACTGAATGATTTTGAATAATTGAAATATTTACACAATGTTTCATGTCATTTTCACTTTTTCCAACGGGCCGAATCAGATGATCTGAAGAGCCGGATTTGGCCCCCGGGCCTTGAGTTTGACTCGTGTTCTAACACAATTAGCACAGCCAATGTTTTTACCACTTGACACTGTTAAATTACTAGTTAACCACACAGCACTGACTGTACACAGGAGTTTAGGTGTAGATCATGTTTTGTTAAACAGATTTCATATGAACTAAGGAGACGGCTTGTTTATTGTTATACATTAAACAAGCTGTCTTGTTTATCACAATTAATATTTATTTTTCATGGTATCGAGAACTAAGTTATAAGGTAAGAGGAATATGTGTTTCCTGGGTGAATGACTTTAAATAATTCAAGATTAAGAATAGAGCAGAGATTAGTCTGCACTTTGTATTGATGGTGTGTCTTTGTCACAAACATCATAATCATAATAGAATCAAGTCTGAAGAGCAGTGACCACCCAAATAAGTTCATGATATAAAAAAAAAAGTGTTGCCTAGCAATCTGCCTTCATCCAGCAGTTTTTTCCTGGCTTTTCAAATTATTTTTGAGCATCCCTATTATTATGTATCTTCTCTGTGCTCAGGAGCTGCCAGGGGGTTACGGCCGAGTGAAGCCTGATATCGTGACCTACGGTTCTGGCGTTCGAGGCTCAGGAATGAAGGAGGGATGCCGTTCTCTGTCTGGCACTAGTGTGGCTTCTCCCGTGGTGGCTGGTGCTGTCACACTCTTGGCCAGGTTAGTAAAGAAAAGAGATTCACCAAGACAAATTCCTCGTGTGTATTCAATACATTACTTGGTCAATAAAGTTGATTCTGATTCTGAGATGGATATTAATCTCATTGTTTCTTTGTTTTTCCACTTCATCCATCTAACCCTTTAACTGTGTCAGGGAATAAATGATGGGTCCAGGAGACTTGAACACTTTGTACACTGTGTGTACTATACATATTAAACATTTTTATTAGTTTGGTGCTCAGGGGAGCACCTACAGCTGTTGCTTGACCCTCACTTTTGAAAAATGTTTTTGCTTTAATTAAACTGAAAATTATTACAAAAAGCACAACTAATTTTCTGTTCTTTAAAGCTTCATGAAATATGAAGCTTTCTAATGAAATGACTGAAGACAAAAAGTAGAAATATCTGAAAACCAAATGAAATGACAGCTTTTTGCACTTACAACAGTTACTATTTTGAAGCACTGAACAAATTGTTAACTTACAGAATGTCATAATCATTATATTCCTTCTGCCTGTATACTTCTTGTTAAAGAAAAACAGTGGGTGTGCATGTACAAGGCCGACTTCAGTCTCCTTGGTTCAGTCTGTGATTAGCTGTTTCAATGGCTTGCATTACTTTCTGAAGCTTTCTGGCATTACTTTGGAGGTGGAAATGCCAAAGTAATGTTTGATGGAGCTTTTTTGACATTTTCATGACTTTCTAAAAACTGTAAAATAGAGTACTTTATTAATAAAGTGTAAAATACTAAATGTCACACATGTATGGGCTGTTCTCGTATGTCTGTGCAGGTTTGGTATGAAACATTTAAATGGCTCAGTCTTCACTCTTGAACTGTCCATGACATCAAAATCTGTTTTTACTTCGTTTTCTTTCACTCATTTCCCTCACCTCCACCGTGAAGTCTCTGTCTGAAGAACTTGCTCGTCTCTCCCTCCAGTTTGGTGCACAGTGCTGCTTTTTGTCTGTAGCCCCTCCTCTCTCCACTCCTCATTAGACACAACCAGAAGGAGCCACACATTATGACCAATCAGGTGTGGCTGGAAAACTAAAACAAATTGGCTCCCAATCAGAAGACAAACCCTGAGTTTAGTCATTTTTCTCCCCAAATCCTTTTTTTCTATCCCAAATAACAGGTACAACATTTGAACTGGTGTGTATTGTTTATTTTGGGAGCACCTACACATCAGTTATGTCAACTTCTGGTTATAGACCCATTTTCATGTATTTCACTCATAAAAGTTACATACATAAAGTCAATTGATTGGTTGTTTCTTTGCTGTCAGGGTTAAATATTCTGGTAACAGAGGAATATTACAAACACTGTTAGATGCCTAGAAGGATAATATGGATATGGCATATCATATTTTCTCCAGTCATTCAAACATGTTACCTTTATACTTGAAGAGAAAATGGACACTGTGTAAGGTTTTTATGGAGAAGTGCACAGCTATCTTAAACTCTCCTCTTGTTGCACACTGAGCTATTGTTTGGGGTTATGCCATGTTGCATAATACTGAAGTATGATGTGGTTTTATCTACCTAAGGTCGTGTAATCCTACACATGCACGCAGTGAGTGTGTCCCAGAGGAAAATAGTGCATCCGCCTAGTTTTCGGTGTTGTTCTCACTCTCTTGTTGCAATGCTGTAGCTGAGCCAATTTCAGAGCTCATATTGCTGGGTTAAACAGCATAACGCCCTTACTGACTACAGGCGTCTTGCCTCAATCCCAGGAGAACACCAACTTACACACATACCCACCCGAATGTCCCAACAGGTTTCTGTGAATTAGACACTGCAGAAAGGTTGAAGCAGTTACAAAAAACACTCTGTCCTTTTTTTTCTTCTTCCAGTACTGTGTTAAACCGTGAGTTGGTGAACCCAGCCTCGATGAAGCAGGCTCTGATTGCCTCGGCCCGCAGGCTGCCTGGAGTCAACATGTTTGAGCAGGGACATGGAAAGCTAGACCTGATCAGAGCATACCAGATCCTGAACAGCTACAGACCTCAGGCCAGGTAACCCAGTGTAGATGAGTGACCTGTACTGGAACTCTCAATGATTGTACTGAACTACTCATGGAACGGCAGACACACATGTAGGCAAAATGAGAAATGTCCTAATAGTAGTTTTTTGTTTTTGTTTTTGGTCTGTTTTTTTTGTTTCTTATTTATTTTTTCTCCTATTATGTGACAGTCATCTGGGTTTACCACCAATTGAAGGCTCTGTCATGCATTGTTATATACAGCAGGTGCACATGAAATATTCTACAGTAGACGGCAGTGGGCATCATAAAGCTGCCGTGTGTAAATCGAATGTGTACCATTAAAGGGATCCTCCGCTGTTTTTACAAATGTGGCCTAAAACCTTTGAAATGTACTTATTAGAAGATCTATACACCTTTTCCCGTGACATCAGCACTTGACTTAGCCATGCGCGCCGCCATTTTAAGAGTGGTAAACATTTGCCTAGCAACCGCTATTTACCGCTGATTTTGCAGTCTGGCTGATTTGCGTAGTATTTGGCTGTCATAACCACGCCTGGCTGAAGGAAAAGATAGCCTTTTACAGAATACCGACAGAAAAAGCCCGGAAACGGAAATTATGGATCCCCAAGCACTGAGGCGAACAAACGTAGGTGGAACTACATGGAGCCCAAAATCAAAGTGGTTGTATGTTTGCAGTAGACATTTTGTTAATGGTAGGTTGTGTATTTTGGGGATCTAATTTCTTCCTGACTGATTTTATGACATTGATTATGAATTAGCCTACATTTAAATTGTAATTTATTCAGTTATGACTGAAATTTTTATGGCTATTTGTCTAACTTGAAGACAAGCAACATGAAGTTAACAGTAAATATGCGATGTGTTGACTTGTATATGAACTGTAAGTATAGTGAATAAACAAATGTGCTTCATATACACATTTATGTTTTAATTTCGGCTGTATTATTATTAATATTATTATTATTATTATTATTATTAGCGGTGCTAGCCTAGCATAGCCACATCGCATAATGAGCCAATTATCATGATGACACAGGCCTATATAGACACAAAAACACATACATAAGCTCACCTTAAAGAAAATATATGCATCCAAGCTTTTGTAAGTCCTCACCTTCTCCATTGTGTAGACGCCAGGGCTGTTAATGAGCTACTCGTAAATTCCATGTCATCGGAGGTCTGGCCATGTTTTCGGGTCGTTTTTTCATGAACCTTGAGGCGCGTCGTATGGACATGATTCCAAATCAACCATATGTAACTTCCCTTCACATCGGTGCTTGGCCTTTGGCTCTAATCTGCTGAAATATTCGTACAACATTGAGTAAAACCTTTGTGTTGTCCACGATAAATAGTGTAAATAGCAGTTTTCAGGCAAATGTAAACCCCTCTCAAGATGGCAAAGGCCGTTGCTAAGGCAAATGTCAGATGTCGGATGATGATGTCACCGCGAAAAGATGTATCCCTAACAAAATGCATAATTTTGCACCATATTCATCACATATCACATCACACGGCCCCATTTGCCTGTAAACATCCCATTGTTTCCTATTGGAGTAAAGCATTCAGCCTGCTTTTTAGATAATTTAGTAGCTTTTTCAATCAAAATGCCAATTTGTGCTGCTTTCGGTTGCTCTAAGTAGTCAGGAAAAGTTAAAGATATTGATGTAACTCTCTTTTGTTTACCAAAAAAGAATAAAAACAGTTGTGACCGGAGAAAATCTGTGATAACTCACTAACTTCAGCCACCAGAGCATCAGCCGTGCACTGTGTAAGGGGGAGTTAAGGCTCCTTAGGAGAGCTCTTGTTCTCTGCTTCATTGTCTACTACGAAACTGCAGAGTTGGAACTGTCACTTCCGTGCAGTCACAGATTTGTTTTTATCCTCTATTGGTGAACAAAATAAGGTTTACATTGGCATCTTTAACTCTTCAAGATTATTAGAGCAACCAAAAGTAGTACACTGGCATTTTGACCGAAAAAGCTGCTAAATAATTGAAAAATCAGACTGAATACTTCACTCTAATAGGAAAAGGCAAATGAGTGTGTGTAACATCATCAATCACGTGATTTAAAAATGGTGGAACACAGTCTCTAATATGGTAAAGTAGTCCCATTTTAAAAAGTTAATAGAACAAATATGGGGCAAAATAAGGTGTTTTGTTAGGCATAGATCTTCTAATAAGGACATTTCAAAGGTTTTAGGCCACATTTGTAAAAACAGTGGAGGATCCCTTTTAACCTTTTTGTATACATAACAGGCAGACTGAGAGTAGTATTTAGATATGTTGGCTCTGTTTTAGTTGCTCTACTTGTTTTGTTTTAGCCTAACTTCTTATTGTTTCCTAACAGTTTATCTCCAAGCTACATTGATCTGACAGAGTGTCCCTACATGTGGCCTTACTGCTCCCAGCCTATCTATTATGGAGGAATGCCCACCATCGTCAACGTGACCATCCTAAACGGAATGGGTGTCACCGGTCGCATTGTTGACAAGGTGAACTATCAAAATAAAACCAGTCAGGATTTGTGTTTTTTGTAATTAGGTAGTTAATTCATTATATTCTGGAGAATTCATGGATGAGTTTGCTGAACTGCTGTCAGTTGTATGCACTGAATACAACTTTTTAATAATAACAGGTGACTTAAATATTCATGTAGACAATAACATGGACAATACTGCCAAAGAACTGTATGCTTTAATGGATACTTTTGGTCTTACACAACATGTGACTGGTCCGACACACACTCAAGGTCACACTTTGGATCTGGTTATCTCTAAAGGTGTTGATATCTCTGCTGTTGATGTAAGAGACTTAGCTCTATCTGATCATTTCTGTGTCTTTTTTGACCTAGAGACTGTAACATCTGTTCCCCCTAGTTATGTGTGTTTAAAGAAAAGGTACATAAATGAGAACACAAGTGCACAGTTTATGGAAGCCATAGCAATGACACCAACATTGAGTGCTGAGACAGTTGATGATCTTCTGGATGAGTATAATAGAAACGTCTGTAATGTCATAGATGTGGTGGCTCCAATCAAAACTAAGAGAAAACCAAACACACAGAAAACACCTTGGAGGAGGACTGAGATAATGCAGAATTTGAAATCTGACTGTAGAAGAGCTGAGCGTAAATGGAGATCAACAAAACTCCAAATTCATCTAGAACTGTACAAAATAAGTCTGCGAAAATTCAATGATGGCTTGTTCAAAGCAAGGCAGCAATACTTTTCTGAAATTATTGCCAAAAATGTCAACAACTCTCGCACGTTGTTTTCTGTAATTGAAAAGCTCACAACCCCCCCAGATCAGATAGCCCCTGAATTACTGTCAGCTGGAAAATGCAATGAATTTGCTGTATATTTCAATGAAAAAATACAATCAATAAGGTCAAACATCAGAACAAACCAGCAAAATCACAAAAAGCTTGAACAGCTTCAACCACTGAGGGATGAGTCAACTACAATGTTAGAGTTTATTACAGTGAACCCAAAAACAATAGAGGAGACTGTTCAGCAGCTGAATCCATCAACGTGTTGCCTTGACACAATACCCTCAAACTTCTTTAAAACTGTTGTAAAGTCAATTGTCGCTGATTTGTGTCAGATAATTAACTGCTCATTCCAATCAGGCACCGTACCAAAATCCCTGAAAGTAGCTGCTGTGAAACCGCTGTTAAAAAAGAGAACACTGGATGCCTCTATACTGGCTAACTATAGACCAATCAGCAACCTTCCATTCATGGCCAAGATCATTGAGAAGGTGGTCTTCAACCAACTGAGTCAATTCTTAACATTCAACAAAATATTTGATAAATTTCAGTCAGGTTTTCGTTCTCATCACAGCACTGAAACTGCTCTTATCAAAGTGATCAATGACATAAGGTTGAACACTGATTCAGGAAAAGTATCTGTTCTCATTCTATTGGATCTAAGTGCTGCATTTGACACTGTAGATCATACAATTTTGTTGCACAGATTGCAAACATGGGTTGGACTAAATGGAAAAGTAATGCAATGGTTTAAGTCATACTTGGAGGAGCGAAGCTATTTTGTAAGCATTGGAAACTTTGAATCTGACAGATTACCAATGTCCTGTGGGGTTCCTCAGGGATCTGTTCTTGGACCCCTTCTGTTTAACCTTTACATGCTTCCTTTAGGACAAATTTTACAGAACTGTAAGGTTGATTATCAGAGCTATGCAGATGACACACAACTATATCTATCACTGAACCCAGATGACCATGGTCCCATTGAGGTGTTGTGTGACTGTTTAGAAAAAGTAAACTGCTGGATGAGTGAAAACTTCCTTCAACTAAACCATGACAAGACGGAGGTGATTGTCTTTGGTAACAAGGAAAAGAGGACTGCTGTCAGCAATTATCTTGAGTCTCGATCTTTAAAAGCTAAAGACCAAGTCAAAAACCTTGGTGTTCTGATTGACTCAGATCTTACATTCTGCAGTCAGATCAAATCTATCACAAAAACAGCCTTCTACCACCTAAAGAACATCTCCAGAGTGAAAGGTTTAATGGCTCAGAAAGACCAGGAGAAACTGGTCCATGCTTTTATCTCCAGCAGACTGGACTATTGTAATGGTCTTCTGACAGGAATCCCCCAAAAGAGCATCAAACAGCTACAGCTGGTTCAGAACGCTGCAGCTCGGGTCTTAACCAGAACAAAGAGGTCAGAGCACATTACTCCAGTTTTAAAGTCTTTACACTGGCTCCCAGTCAGCCTCAGAATAGACTTTAAAGTTCTGCTGCTGGTGTATAAATCTGTGAATGGGTTTGGTCCAGAATACATCAGTGACATGTTAGTCAGGTATGAACCCAGCAGGTCTCTCAGATCTATGGACACAGATCAGATAGTGGAGCCCAGAGTTCACAGTAAACATGGTGATGCTGCTTTTAGTTGTTATGCTGCAAAGAAGTGGAACAAACTGCCAGCGGAGCTGAAGTCAGTATCTAATGTGAACATTTTTAAATCAAAGTTAAAGGCACTTTTTTTCTCTACTGCATATGATTGAGAGAGAGATTTTTTGTCATGTTGTTGATGTAATGATGATTTTACTGATGATTTTAATTGATTTTACTGATGATTTTAAATGTTCTTATTGATTTAAATGTTCTTATTGATTGTAAACAATTGAATGTTTTATCATGTAAAGCACATTGAGTTGCCTTGAGTATGAAATGCGCTATATAAATAAATTTGCCTTGCCTTGCCATTATAGTTAAAGGACAAGCAAAGTCAGTATGACTAAACTGACTACACATGTGACTCCTCTGCAGCCCATCTGGCAGCCTTACCTTCCCCAGAATGGAGACCACATCGACGTGGCCGTGTCCTACTCTCCTGTGCTGTGGCCCTGGGCCGGTTACTTGGCTGTGTCCATCTCTGTGGCCAAGAAAGCAGCATCATGGGAAGGGATCGCTCAAGGTCACGTGATGGTTACAGTGGCATCACCTGCAGAGAACGACGTAAGTCAGTGGAGCCGAGCTTTCTTTGTTTAGTGATTTCCTACAGCTTTATCAGATCAGCAAAAGTAAGATCACAAACAATGTGTGCTTTCTTCCACTAATAAGTTTGTTTGCTACAAAATGGCGAAAATGCCTAAAAGCTTTGTTTTCAGTGTGATGTGAAGTTTTTATTAAGTATAAAAAGTTTATTTTCCATTCTGTGTTGATAAAACCCCTTGGTTATTTAATTTTCTTTTTGAATGACTCTGCAACGGGATTTCTTGGTTTGAGAAAAGGAATGGGTGCTTAGTTTTAACATTTCATTTTCAGTTTATTTGTTTGTTTTCAGTCTAACAAAAAATATTCAAAAATAAATCACAATTTAAAAACATATAACAAGACTGAAACAGGCAGAAGCATAAATGCTTTTAGGCCCAACATATAATAACATTCAAGTTACCTTTTCTTATTTTCTGGTTTCCTCTATCAAGAAAAGCGATAAAAAGGTGATCACTTGAATTATTTATTAGTACATAGAAACGTACTTTTTGTCTTTATTTTTAAATACATTGTCTTTACTCTGTTTTACAGCTGATAAAGGGATTGAATGTTTTTTTTTACAATCGATCAAAGCCTGCTTAAACACTATTATTACTGTTTCTACACTTATTATAATCACCTTTCTAGGTATTAGGTGCAGATACCGAGAAAATGCACCTTTACTATACTTAGCACAGACATTTGTTTCTGAGTGGCTCAAAGTATTTTCCATAAGACAACCTTTCCTCAAACGTGACATGTCTGTTTCTTTCTTTGTAGTCGGAAGTGGGAGGAGAGCTGACCTCAACTGTCAAGCTTCCCATTAAGGTGAAGATTGTACCGACCCCACCACGAAGTAAGAGGGTGCTTTGGGACCAGTATCACAACTTACGTTACCCACCTGGCTACTTTCCCAGAGACAACCTGCGAATGAAAAATGACCCACTAGACTGGTGGGTGAACATTTTTTTGACGTCTTTTGAAGTCTCTCATTTCAGGAATTTTAATATTTTGGATTTCCCTTCCTTTTGCAGGAATGGCGACCATATTCACACTAACTTCAGAGACATGTACCAGCACTTAAGAAGCATGGGCTACTTTGTGGAAGTCCTGGGGGCTCCCATCACATGCTTTGATGCCAGCCAGTATGGTACGAACAGAGAGGCAGACGTCACACAGCAACACATAATGAAAGCCACTTCTTGAAAACGAGTGGTGTGGCTGCTGCAGGCTATTGATGAAGCCTGTTCCTGCAGAGCGCTGCTTGGTTATGACTTGGTAGAAAATAAGCAAGTAATGAACGGTTTGCCTTCACATTCCCCATAGGTACACTGTTGATGGTGGATAGCGAGGAGGAATATTTCCCTGAAGAGATCACCAAGCTGAGGAGAGATATTGACAACGGCCTGTCGCTCATTATCTTCAGTGATTGGTACAACACGTCGGTCATGAGAAAGGTCAAGTTCTATGATGAAAACACCAGGTACTCACAAAGCTCCCCTGCTGCACACAATACCACTGATGGCTTTTATAGGACAGAAAACGTATCATGTTTTACCCTTTAATCAAGAAAAAAAACTTATCATTATGACCACGGTTTAAAGTTAAAGTAGAACGTGTTCTCTTCCCTTTTCTTTTTTTTGGCTTAAAACATTTTCTGTTTTTTGTGTCAGATTTCTTTATAGTTTATGCTGCTGCTGTGATACCCTGACAATTGCTTGTGTATACTTGTGTTTTTCTGTTTTATTTACATATTATAAAAGGGCTTAACAGGAGACTTGGGTACAGCATTTCATTCTGTACATGTTCACATGAGCGCGAAGTACACAGACATTTAGCTTCAACTGCTAATGAATCCTGACTTTAAATATTTGGAACAATTATTTTCTCCGTTTGATGTATTATTACGTTATCACATACTGTTACAGCAGTTAATAAGCAGCTGTTGATGTTTTTTTTACTCAATTTTTTTTTTGTAATTCAAAACCTTTAGTTGATTTATTTCAAGTTTTAAATTTGTCAAATTTTTTTACTGTGAGTGTTTGAGTGATAGGAAAGGATCTCAAATATATTATAGGAAGACAAACTGTTCAGAACACGCTCTGCATCTTTGATCTGTACTATACAACCTCTCTGGTTCACAGCTTTCTGTGTAGACTACAGATAATCATCACTGTTCACTGCTCCGTTCATAAGCAGTTCCAGCTATCGCACAGAATGTAAATCTGTCTTCCATTTTAATATAGTCTCAAAGACTCTACTCTGTCACTTTTGGTTTTTTTAGGCAACACAAAAAATCTTGGAAGCACTGGAGAGGTTTTCAAATTAGCTATTTTTTTTATGTGCTCTGCAGGCAGTGGTGGATGCCCGACACAGGGGGTGCTAACGTACCAGCTCTGAACGACCTGATCTCAGTGTGGGGGATGGCTTTTAGTGATGGGCTCTATGAGGGAGAGTTCACCCTGGCAGATCATGACAGTAAGGCTTCTAAGCATGCTACATTACATCTTTTTCCATTAGTCAGTGCTGATCCCTGATGGGCCATTTACTGAATTTTAAGGACATAATGGTTTTTTTTTTTCACATTTTCTCTCAGTGTATTACGCCTCAGGCTGCAGTATTGCCCGTTTCCCAGAGGAAGGAATAGTGATCGCCAAGAACCTGAAGGACCAAGGTACCAGCAGCTCTCCTCATGCACCCACTGTATAGCACATAGCTAACAGGCTGCTTCCTAATTACTCTGCCATTAGTTTAGTTCCAACGCATCTGTTCTGAATATGTTGAAGGGACTTTAATGTCACGTGTTGCCCTGTGTTTGTCTCTGGCTGGAGTTCAGGGTTCTCGCCAGCGCTGTTGAGCGTAGGCCGTAGGGCCCCCCGACGTTGTAATTTTGTTCCCCTACAGAGTAATGGCGCCTCCTACGCTTCGTTTTCAGCAACGTATGGGGGATTATCTGTTGTTTTTCCCTTTTTTAATCAGTACCGTTGTAATAATTGTTGCACACTTGCACACCAAAGGGACTTCCAGGTGTGCACGGGTTGTTTGAACTCTTTTCTTTAAGCACTTTGTGTCTATGATAAAGCGCTATATAAATCCAATGCTTTTTTTTCTGTCAATCTGCATAACCGAGAAACATATACATTTGTCACACTTTCTCTTTACTACAGGCGATAATGCTCCTATCTTTACCTGAGAACCCCTGCCCCCAATGCTGCCTAACTACATTCATCATCACCCTTCACAAATTCAACTAATCACTTTTAGATTTAAAGGCTGGAACAAAGATAAAAAAAAAAAAACAACAAAAAAATTCAACTTTAGCTTTACTTCACTTAATTTGGCCCTCAGAGAATTATACATTTCAAAATTTTGCACATCACGTGATCCCCCTATGTTGTGAAAACTTCCTGGTGAGAACCCTGGGGTTTCTCATTGGGGTTTCGATTTGTTTTCCCAGGTTTGGAAGTTTTAAAGCAGGAGACCGCTGTGGTGGAGGGGGTTCCTGTCCTGGGCTTGTATCAAACACCGTCTGACGGTGGGGGTCGTATCGCTCTGTACGGAGACTCCAACTGTATAGACGACAGCCACAGACAGAAAGGTAACACGTCAGGCTCAGAACACTCAGCTGTTCCTTCTGATTTACTTATGTGTCATTTTTTTGTCTATTTTTCCCCCCAGACTGTTTTTGGCTTTTAGACGCTCTTCTTCAGTATACCTCCTACAGTATGACTCCTCCAAGCCTCAGCCACTCCCACAGCAGAGTGGCCCCTCCCACAGGTGCTGAGCGTCCGATGCCGCAGAGACTGGAAGGTGAGAAACAACTCATTCGCATTTCATCGAAATTAACATTTAAAAAAAACTCAAACTTGGCTACAACTTAGTTTCATGCATTTTTTTGTCCCCATCCTGAATCTTTTGGGCAAGTGTATTTTATTACACATAAAAAATTTGACTAAAACACACACAAAAAAACAGAAAATCCTCAAAATACATGCATACAGTGAAGGAAGATTTTATTTAAGTACTGTGACATAATTTGTACAAGTAGAAAACTGAGCTCTGCAAATATTGTGGATTTTAATTGTTTCATGGTTTTTTTTCTTTATTGAGCAAATTTGATGCTCTAAAGGGCCTTGAGTTTGACACATGTGGCGTGAGTGAAGGTACGCTCTCCATGTAATACGTCTACATTGCTGTGTGCACTTTAGGAAATGATGTGGCAGACTTCTCCTTGTAACGTTATCAGCTCTGTGAGCCTTGATTCATGATTCTGTTTAATCGATGATTGATCGTTACAGAATATGGAAAGACTGCAGCGGGAAGACATTCTGCACAGTGGCAGCCTTTTATAAGTCATGTCAAGGAGTGTGTCTGTTCAATTTAGAGAAGTGTCAGTTCTTCTATTGGAAGGCAGCAGAAAGGATTTGAAGGAGTACCAAACTGATGTTGGATGTTATACAGGGTTTAGAAGGCTGGAACCATATGTTTTATATTCCTTTTTCTTTCAACTACAGTGGGGAAAAAAAGTGTTTAGTCAGCACCAATTGTGCAAGTTCTCCCACTTAAAAAGATGAGAGAGGCCTGTAATTTTCATCATAGCTATACCTCAACTATGAGAGACAAAATGAGAAAAGAAAATCCAGAAAATCACATTGTAGGATTTTTAATGAATTTATTTGCAAATTATGGTGGAAAATTAGAATTTGGTCAATAACAAAAGTTAATCTCAATACTTTGTAATGTACCCTTTGTTGGCAATGACAGAGGTTAAATGTTTTCTCTAAGTCTTCACAAGGTTTTCACACACTGTTGCTGGTATTTTGGCCATTCCTCCATGCAGATCTCCTCTAGAGCAGTGATGTTTTGGGGCTGTCGCTGGGCAACACAGACTTTCAACTCCCTCCAAAGATTTTCTATGGGGTGGAGATATGGAGACTGGCTAGGCCACTCCAGGGCCTTGAAATGCTTCTTAAGCCACTCCTTCGTTACCCGGGTGGTGTGTTTGGGATCCTTGTCGTGCTGAAAGACCCAGCCACGTTTCATATTCAATGCCCTTGCTGATGGAAGGAGGTTTTCACTCAAAATCTCACAATACATGGCCCTATTCATTCTTTTCTTTACAAAAATCAGTCATCCTGGTCCCTTAGCAGAGAAACAGCCCCAAAGCATGATGTTTCCACCCCCATGCTTTACAGTAGGTATGGTGTTCTTTCTCCAGGTGCTCTCCAAGAATAGAAAAAAAGGATTGACATATGACACACTTAAATAAAATATTGGAAAAATAAATATACTGTAAAAGTATAATACTAAAATTATGCTACTCGGCACCCTATACAGGGTCCCTATGGTCATGACATTTCTGGAAAAGTTACGGATTTGAAAAAACTATTTTTCATTCTTGAAAAGTCAAGTTTTGGAAATATAGCCTATTTTTTTAAAAATGTTTAAAATCCAACAATCGCTATTACTATGGAACGATAGCAAGTTCCTTAACCCAAACACCTTGCGTTGTACATCGCTTTTAATAAATGATGCTCTGCAAAAACTTGCATTCCCTGTGCCACATGTTTTTCTACTAACAGTGGCACACTGTTAGTAGACTAGTGTACACTAGTACACTGGAAAGGCCCGCTCATTTTTGCTCTCTAATGGTCTTGAATAGATCTTAGTGGTTCAGAACTATATCATGGAAATTTGGTAAAATATTTTGGAAAAGTTTTGAAAAATCATTGTGGAAAAAAGTGTAGGAACCCTGACTATATACATTACCATAACCCGCAATATAAAAATATAAAATGACCTTTTGGCCAAATGAATAAATATGGCACAGATAGTGGATTACACTATTACACATTTTTGGCACTCAATTAACAAAGATGTCCACATTTGGTAAATGAATTACGTACATTTAAAAAAAACAAAACAATAACGATAGGGTCAAGGATAATCCACAAAAGTCAATAATAACAATAGCAATGATAGTAATAGTGGGAATATTAGCAACAGTAATGTTAAAAAAATAGTCAAGCAGAGCAATAGGTATTAGACACCGATTAAATTAAATAGAAGAAAATTAGAATGTATGCATATATATGTATATAAACACCCACATACCCATAGATATATGTATGTATACACGTATAAATAAACAAAATTTACAAAATAAATTAAAAGTAAAGAAAATACACAGAAAAATATTTTAAACACACAGCATGCTGATATTTAAAATCAAAATAAGGAGACAAAATTAACATTATATAATAATAAAAAAAAAACCTAAATAAACTAAATCAAAATTTTATTTTTAAAAATAAATAAGCAAATTTTGCAATTAAGTATTTGTTTATATAAATAAAGAAAATGGGATTATAGTTTGTTATAATCAAACCTAACCATCAGAGTGTGGACAGGCTATAGGCTGTTATTCACACTTTAAGGTAAAACTAAAAGCTTAAAGGATTCTGTGCTGGCTGTTAATTCAAAAATAAAAATGTAGAACCTTTTTAAGTTGGAAGAATTAAAAGGATCCATTACGTGTTTCCCAATCCATGGTTACATGATGCCAGTTTTAGAAAATGTAATAACAGTCAAAGCGTTATGGCATTAATCTAAATATTTCCTATGACCTCTTCTTCTGTTTCTCTTTTTTAATGTTGCTAAATGGGCAGGTTCAATCCTTGCAATGTAGGATTATCTACCACTTAGAATTTAACTTTTTAGTATTTATGTATTTTACAGTAGATTGAAGCTTCTTGGCCAGTTATATTTTACCTCAGAGATGATTTGAAAGAAATGTGCCTTGATTCTTTCCATTTTTTTAAATCACTTTCAAAGACAAACTATTATGTTTGTCTCTAATGTGTATTTTTGCTTTGTCCTCTTGTAATGACAAGTCTCCTATAAGATATGTGGTGTGGAATTTGCTGTATCTGAAGCATGTCAACAGGTTTTTGGAGCTCTAATGGTACCTAAAGGGGAAGATGAACTTATAATTCAGAAAACAGAGTTTCATGTTACACTGTTTAATGTATTACTTCCCTATGAGAGCTGTTGTGGTGAATAATAAGTATTCCTGGTTTGTTTCTCCAGGTAACCATCTTTATCGCTACTCTAAGGTTCTAGAGGCTCACCTGGGAGACCCTAAACCACGCCCCCTACCAGCGTGTCCCCACCTCTCTTGGGCAAAGCCACAGCCTGTCAATGAGACAGCGCCCAGGTAGTGTCCTCATTGGTTTAAAGGGGTGGGCAACAGCGGGGGCCACACAAATGTGTTTGTTTGATCAAATATCCACATTATCAACATTCATGTCAGCATTTAGAATAATGACCAATATGAGTATTAACACAGGAAAGAACAATGGGATTTTATAGTCATTTTGTGTGTTTGTTGTTGTCTTGCTTGTTATGGTTGCATTTTGTGAATTTTTCCTGTAAAATGTATGTTTTTTGGTATTTTATTGTGTACTTTTGTGTTTTTTGGAGTTATTTGGAGTAATTTTGTGTATTACTGTTGTCATTTTGTTCATTTTTGTAGTAGTTTGTGTGTTTTTGAAGTATTTTCTGTGTTTTTCTTGAAATGTTGTCATTTTTTGTATTTTTTAATGTATTCTTGCTTTTGTTTAGTGTATTTTTCTGTCTGTAATTTTTGTCCATATAAAATAAGAACGAGCTGCCAGTTGCCCATTTCTAGTTTAAACTGTAGCATTGCAAAGTGTTCAAATGTCATTTATTTCCCAGGAAATATCAGTGATTGGTTCACGTCAGGCCTGCTGTTACTTTTATTCCCTACATGATTTATATTTTATTAAGTGGCTTTGTTTTTTTTTTAATGTTTGTTGAATTAATCTCTCAAACAACACATGGTTGACCCACAATAAACTACCTTTTGGGAAGAATCCTAAAGCTTGTTTCGCAGTTATTATCCTAAAGAATTTAGGTTAAATGGGCTTTCTTATGAGCCGTATTAAATGACTAAAGTTGGTGAGAGTAACAGTGGACCATTGACGAATGCCAATGTGAAGCAATGGCAGGTGCTTTGTAAACAACACTTGACCACACGTTTGTTTTTTTTTTTCTGTCCCTTGGATGATGAAGTTTTAGTATTTTGGGTTTTATTGATGCAGATAAATTCAGACATGAAGTGTTTCTCAGAAATAATCTCAGTACATTCGCACACAGCGCTGTTGCAAACATTTTCATCATTTTCCTCCGTCAGTAGAGGAAGTGCGGTGTGACCTAGATGGAGTGCAGCGTGACACTGTGACACTTTGAAGCCGTTGTTTCTGCTCTTTGTTTTTCATCGTTGTCGACTTCTCGGTCTTGTTTCTTTTTATGACCCGTCACCTGTAAAGCAGTAGAAAATCACTGACTGAAACAAACTAAGCCTCCAGTGTCTCTTATGCTTTCAGTAACCTGTGGAAGCACCAGAAGCTTCTCTCTGTGGATCTGGACAAGGTGGCTCTGCCCAACGTGAGGCCGTACCGTCCCCAGGTCAGGCCTCTGTCTCCTGGGGAGAGCAGTGCCTGGGACATCCCTGGAGGTAACCCCCCCCTAAATCATTTATTATTACATATAATTTTATTTGATTTGCCGTAATTTCCGGGCTACAAAGCGCACTGTTACATTGGCCGCATTACAATATTTTAGCAATTTTCTAAGAAAAATCCACACAAATGCCGCAGCCTAACTTAGGCCGCACTCTATTGGCTGATGTGGGTGCCCTTCAGACAACTCGGCCAATCAGAACGGGCAGGTAGGCAGGCTGCTGTACTCAAGTTAGGTTTCACGGACATTTCCATGTTTCAACTGATAAGTTTCCTTTATTACATGAAGTCTCCTCATCACTGCCCCACGTCTACATATCAGTCCATTTACAGCTTTTTGTGGTCACTTTTTACTGGAACCAGACTGATACACCACTTCATCTGCTCTTCTTACCGTGAAGTACCGCGGAGCGATCACAGCGAGTCGGACTCTGAGTCAGAATAAGGACGTGATCGTTTCTGAACAAATCCAACGTGGTGATTTGGCAACTTCATGATCTCTGCTTTTACTTCATTCTCTCTCTCTCTCTCTCTCTCTCTCTCTCTCTCTCTCTCTCTCTCTCTGACAACATTTCTCCGTGTCGTTGCTATAATGAGGCAGTGTGCATCATGACAAAATGACTGATCAGAATGATTCAGTGCGAGCAACGATTTAATGTTAACAATTTCATTGTTCCACCTGGTCTAATGTGACAAAAAAGTCCACAATTTAGCCACGTCATTGTTTAAGTCGCAGGGTTCAGAGCGTGAGAAAAAAAGTATAAAAGTTATAGTCCGGAAATTACGGTAGATATTTTTGAACGTGTTGAAACAAAAACAATACACATCACATAAAAGGAATGTCACAAACAAGTTAATTTCCAAAACAAGTCAAAAACACAAAGAAGATTTAAAAAAAACAAAACATTTATGGGACTCTACATCCCACAATGCAATGTGCAAAAAATGTCAACAAATGGAATGTTTACAGTGAATATGAAAACAAACTTTCTAGTGGCAATTTCAACCTTTGTCCTTATTTTTTGGAATATCTGATGTTCGATTCATTAGTCTATGAGGCCTACACTAGGACACGTGTCAAACTCAAGGCCCTGGGGCCAAATCCGGTCCTTCAGAGCATCCAGTTTGGCCCTCAGGAGAAGGTGAAAATGACAGAGAAAACATGAATCATTGTGTAAATCACCAAATAATTCAGGTGTAAATTGTTGTTGAAAGAACTCTAAATTCTTCCAAAATCCTGCAATTTTTCTCAAAAACTTCCACAAAATCTTTCCAAATTAAATAAATAAAAATGGTCAAAAAATGAATAAATTTAGATACATAAAGACATTTAAGTATCTTATTGCTAAGATATTGTTGATGCCTTAAAAACTCTGTCTGATTTATAACTGGAAATGCAAACTTGGGCACATTAATGTTGAAATAGTTTGTTTTATTGCCTAAAGCCTGCGGACCATTTGACCTCAAACTCTCTATTTGGCCCCTGAGCTACATGAGTTTGACATCTCTGCACTAGAATTTGATCAAAGTAAAAGTTATCGGGGTAGCAGCTTTAAAGGAACGACGATAAAACAAGCAGGAAAAAAAGGTTTTTTGTTTATCTTTTGCTTTGTGTGTTTAAACTTGGACATGACTGTAACCAAATGATTCCATTTTTTTTTCATCATTTTGCTTGTTTGGTTGTGTGCTCATGGGGTAAGGCATCAATCAATATACTACAGTCACTATGTATAGACATTTTTTTTGGCTTTTTTTTTTTTCTTTTCTGTGTAAAGCCTTGTTTTAATGACTGAACAAAGATCAAACTACCTAATTAAATATTATCCTTAATAAATATAAAAGAAAGTGTCTATTTGTACGGTTGCCATACGGACAACTCCCGGTGCTGTTGGTACGGTTACAGAAGTACAAGTACATAGCGTCTTAGGGTTAGGGTTAGTTTATAATCCAATATCGCAACAATTTTTCAGGTTAGGTTTAGACTTGGTCTGTACAGAACCAATAAAGTGCTTCATACATTGGTGTATCAAACAGCCTGGATCAGGGTTGGGGAAAATGAGAAACACACGTATATATATATACACACACACACCAGGGTTGGGGTTAGTTATTATTGTAATTGTGTAATTGATAATTACAATTATAATTATGGCATAATTATAATTATATCTTTAAAAATCTGTTGCTGTCGTAATTGTAATTACATTTTTAATTAAGTTTAGATAATTAACTTTGTCATTGTAATTGCCATGAAACTCAAGAAAAATTGTCTATTATAATTTAACGCTGTAACATGTTACAGTTTTATGCATATGTAGTTAACAATTATTAAAATATGTTCTGTATCGAGCTTTTCCACATTTTACCATTTAAAAAAAAAAAAAAAAAAGTCAATAAAAATCGAGGGGTATACTGACGCAAAAAAGACTCAGACGCCCACACCATAAATATTAAAACCTATATTTGAATTTATTAGGAAGCCTAACAAGGTAATCAATAGATAGGAGTGAAATTAGATGATAGATATTTGTTTTTAGTGTATTTTACAGCTGATTTAGGAGCCGTTATCTAATTTCCCTAATTTGAATTTACCTGTTCAGCTAATACAAGAGGAAGGTTAACTTTTATTAGGTTATTTATTTCATTCTCAGTAATTATGATTCATTGTAACTGAAAATTAGTATTATAGAACATAACTGTAATTCACCTTCTGAGGATAACACATCATTGTAATGGGAAGAAATGTGTAATTGAAAATGTAATTGTAACTGACAAATGAAATTGACCCCAACCCTGGTCTGCATTTTAAAAAAAACAGTCAAATCAGGTTCTACATGCAACTCACTGGATTGGCAATTATTGTAAGGGAGGAACTTTGTTTAAAGATTATGGTGATTGATTTTGTCAAGCTCATTGAGATGTTCCATCTTCCATTTTAGGGATCATGCCTGGTCGCTACAACCAAGAAGTGGGTCAAACCATCCCAGTGTTTGCCTTCCTGGGGGCCATGGTGGTCCTCTCATTCTTTGTAGTCCAGCTCACAAAAGCCAGGAGCAAACCCAAGAGGAGGAAACCCCGCATCAAGCGTCCCACGTACCTCCAACAGCAGCAGCAGCAGCAAACCACGACAATGAAAAATCCCACGGTTTGACCCCATTTTTGAACTGCTCCAGTCCTGCTGGGATTTACCTCCCAAAGCTGCTGACGCGACAGCTTGTGTCAGAGCTTTTTAACTCACGTGGACCGCTAATGAACTGCTGAGTCAGGCGTCACGTATGTATGAATATGTTATGGGCGTCACTCGGACGGGCACTCACACCATTTCTGTGCCTCCGGTCTGCCCCAAGCCATGGTGGGTGTCGTTGTGTGTTTGTGGACCAATGAACAGTATTAGACTTTTTTTTACACACACAATGAATGAACCCATCATTTGTCCTTCTCAGATAGACTTGGTGTCCACAGTCATCTTTTGCTTCTTTCTTCTTTTATGACCAAACGGTTTTGTTATGAATGTTATGACTTTCTATTTATTGAATTTGTTTCGGACCCTAACCAAACGCTCTGAGGTACAAGCAGTTACACATTTACACACACACACACAAACTCACACTTTTCTGACAAAACTCTGTAAAATGAACAACCCACACACTCATGCATATATTTCCAGCACGGGAACAGAAGGTAATGGAGTCGTGTATTTGTAAATCCCGCCCCTCACTGTTAAAACTCTCTTGTCTCCGCCTGGTTTTTTATTTTTGATATGATGAATAAACTCTGTTGTCCTTCATGATCCTACACAGTAGCATTGACAGACTTGATCAAATGTTTCTCATCAATTAAAAAGCATTTTGAAAGTGAAATGATTGGTGCATTCTAGTCCTCTGTGTGATTAGAAAGACTTGATTCTGTAGTTTCCTTTTTTAATTCAGCATTTCTCTGAAACTCCCTAACTCAATAAAAAACCAGACCGCTTACTTTGATATAATTGATGGCTTACACTACCCATAATTCCATTGATCACTAGGTAATGTGGGCTCACAGGAAAATATTCTGACCACCTGGTGAAACAAAAAAATGTTTAATGACATATTCACACCATCTGTGAACTTCAGAACTTTTTTAGATCTTCCCTCAACACGTTTGAATGATTCTGAATGAACATCTGATTCTGGTGTGTTAGAGATTTGTTGCATCTAGGGTTGGGCAATACGTCACAAAACTCATCACTCAATATTTTTGCTCAAAATGGCGATATACAATATAAAACATGATAATTTGAATTCAAATGAAGTCTTACCAGACAATTCGGAGTTAAATTTGCTGATGCAAAATGCCACACAGGCCCATTTATTAACAAACAGATGCACAATGTGTGCCACTTTTGGCTTTTTCTCCTCTAAGAGACAGCATGTGTGAGTGAGGTCTGTGCTTTTCATGCTGTTTTGAGAAGTAGAGAAAGCAGCGACTCCTAAAACAAGTATTTTGATACAAAATAAGTTATCAAAATATAAATATTGATATAGGCGACATTGTAATTTTCTATATCGCCAAAATAGAAAACTTAATATATCTTGAATCTCGATATATCACCCAGCCCTAGTTGCATCCAATATTTTCACCAGCGTTTGTTTGTTAGCAGGATTACGTTGTAAATATTTCATGGATTTTGACCAAAAACTTTGGAGAGGATCTGGATCAATATACTGATTCTGGATCAGTTTCAAAGATAAAAAAAAAATCTCTTAATTGGTGATGTTTAAAAAAAAAAGAAAATCACATATTGGTTTATAATTGACCAATCTTTGGTTCCTCAATTATCCCACTCAGTTTCACTCAGATCAGATTTGGATTGTCAATTTCATTCCAATTTCTTTTTGAGGGTGCCCATACATTTGGGCCGGCTGTACCATTAATAATGGGGATAGAAATGTCTTCCAAGCCTTTAAAGTGTGAATGATGATGGTACCATGATCAGGATCACTGATCCAGATAACTGCCAATATCTGGGAAAGAGGAGATTTGGCACTTGGTGAAGGTTTGCACTCTCTGAGGGCTCTTTATTTACCTCAGTGGGTTTATTGAGTTCAGATTTACTAAGCCGATTAAAAACAACTAGAGCAACAACAATGGAAAACGTTTAAAACAATCACCACATCAGATCCAGTAAAAAACAGTCATGCAAATCCTAAGAGAAAGTAAGTGTTCCATCAATACTAGGACCATAATCCATGAGCACGTGGGTTTGCTTTTAGGCTCTACTAATAGTTATTTACTGACAGTCTGTGTATGCAAGCCTTGCAGAGAACTCGCAACCATTCACAGTTGTATCCTGACTTGGAGCCTACAATGGCCTGCTGCTCTCATCAAGATAAGACGGTTAAAAAGGCACAGTGGTTGTTGGTCATTTTTTACATTTCAAAACGTTTGTCAAGCCTAGAATTATAGCTGCCGTCCAGGCGACAATTCCTATCACCTTTTTAACACGGATAAACGCATGGGCCCTCATCAATCAACCATTAGTACGTTCAGAACTGAGCGTACGACATGCATTCGACCAAACTAACGCAAGCTTAGGTATTTTTTGATAGCGACATGATCATACGCTATGATCAGATCTTACGTCAGGTCTGACCTCGCGTACGCAAACCTGAGGGTGTGGATTTATGGTGCAGAACAGCAAAATCGGACGGAATCTGAAAATAACGTATTAAACAAGCCTCAACTGCCATTTCAGCATAAGCAGACACATTCAGAACAGTTCAAAACATATTCTTGAAACAAAATAAAATGAGAAATGAGTGTGAAAACCCCCACGTTATCACTGATACCTGCACTTTTTTTGGTTTTCGCACTCGTCAGCCTGACTCGCCCACTTTTTCTTGACCAAAATGTAAAGAATTGTCTTGATCAAGTAGCAAAGATTTACACTTTTAGGCTGTGGGTGAGAACATTGTCATTTAAACCATCGTTAGACATTGGTTAAGTTAGTATTGAAAATGTAATTCAAACCTCGGCCTGAGTCTGTTCCAATACAGAAACGTTGTTCACTTCCTCCGTTATTCTTTTCCATAGAACGTTTATGAGCTCCTTAAATTCCAGTTTTCACATCTTTGGGTTTCTTCACCTCAGATGTGAGGATGCTGATTTTCACCTCCCAAACGTTTATTTAATTCCCTGCCATTGTTTGTTTGACCTCAGTGGGCGGGGCCTCAGAGCCAGGAATATTTGAGGGCGTAACATGATAATGACAATCGAATGCAGCCACCGCATTTATCAACAGCCGATCATTTTAGGCTTGGATTGGTCACATGCAAATGTTTCATGTTTTGGTCCTGTCGTCAATGTTCACTCAGATTTGCACCCGTTTTCATGCAAGGTTGATAAATGGCGGCCATGGTGTAGGCCTCATAGATCAATAAATCAAAGGCATTTGATTATAACAGGAGAATTTAAACAAATGTAGAAGGTTGAAATTGCTGCAAACAAGATTTTTATAATTTTTTTACTTCATCACAAACATGGCTTTTGTTGATAAATAGTCATTTGACTTGAACTTCGAAAAAGTTCATGGCATTGCATTGGATTGGTAATCCCGTAAAAGTTATATTTCTGATATTTAAAAAGTGTTTTTATTTCATTCTTACCATGATTTCTTAATGAGTTTCATTTCAAGGCACAGAACATAGTGACCTTGTTCTGGTTTGTTCATGGTGTTTTCCGTGATTTGGCTATTTTTGTGGAAGCCACAAATTCAACAACCGTCATGATTTTGGAGCAACTTTCAATCTGTGAAAACACCAGAATTGTCATGCAAACATATTTTTGCATGAAATACATGTAAGGCTTTAACACTTTTAGGAATTGTCACTGGCAGCTCTTGTGTTTGAAGAAGATGTTTAAAACCTGCCAATGTAAGCCATTCAGAGTAAAACTGTAAAGTTAAACTGGTGACATTTCACTCTGCAGGTTACCAGGACACATTTTGTCTTTGGCCGTCGGTTGAGAAGAAGTAATTGCATTCCTGTCTGAGGAGTAATTCAACTTTGAATAGACTAATTCCATCCTACTCATGGGTTTAGTATTGGCTGTGGGCTGAATTCACTGATGCACGTTGATTTCATCAGAGGTGATGTGCGCCGGTGTGTTCGAGGGTCTGAGCTTTGGCTCTTTATCCAAGTCTAGTGGGTCAGATCAGCCTGTGAATCTGTCACCTGTCCACATGGATGACGCGCACGTCGTGGAGTTTTACTAATCTCCTTCGGATCCTTGGGAAACTGGGGAAATGACCCCAGAACAAGCTCGCTGTGGTAACAAGATTTGGGAAAGCTGGTGTTGAGTGGAGGTCACATGCCCTTGTTCCCTGCACTGTTCCCAGATGCCAAGACTTCCTAGTGGACCAATCAGGTGGCCAGTTCATTTCCTGGACGGGCAGTTGAAAGAGACTTTGTGGCGGCTTTGGGTTGAACTCTCAACTCTCAGAATGGCTGATCGGGGCCTCCCTCATCTTGTTTCCATGTGGTACAGCTCAGTCTGACACTCCTGCTTCCCGCCATCAGCTCACGTCTGCTTCTGTCTCTTTACACAGCAGTAATTAAAGTAAGAGTAATAATGATAAAACATTGGATTTTATATACAGTAATGCTTTTTCATAGACACTCAAAGAGCTTTACATTGATGTGCATTATTTTTTGACTTGACACAGTGGTGGTAAGCTACTATTGTAGCCACAGCTGCTCTGGGGCAGACTGACAGAAGCAAGGCTGCAACAATGTATCATCACTCCCTGTGACCACCATTAACACTCACTCACACACTACATTCATAATAGGCAATGTGAGTAAAGTGCCTTGCCCAAGGACACAACGACAATGACTTGGCTAGAGCAGGATTCAAACCCCCAACCCTTTGGTTATTGGACGACCCACTCTACTACAACTTTTACAATATGCAACCGTGGCTCAGTGGTAGAGTGGGTCGTCCATAAACCGAAGGGTTGGGGGTTTGAATCCCGCTCTATCCAAGTCATTGTCGTTGTGTCTTTGGGCAAGGCACTTTACCCACATTGCCTCATATGAATGGGTATGAACTGCACATGAGTGATGGTGGTGGTCAGAGGGGCCGTAGGCGTGAAATGGCAGCCACGCTTCTGTCAGTCTGCCCCAGGGCAACTGTGGCTACAACAGTAGCTTACCACCACTGGTATGACTGATGTGAGTGACTGGTGTGAATGAATAATGGTTTCTGTATGAGCTTTGGGTCTCCGAGATAAAAAGTGCTATATAAATCTAAACCATTATTATTATTAATTCATGTAACAATAGGTCAAACAGTAATCTGAACTTGACAAGGTTTGAAAGTTGAGTCTAAATTTGTTGTTTTCAAAGTTTAACTTCACTAATCTGACACTGGATTTTCCTGAGCCCCTAAAGTCACATGCATTTTCTCCTTTATAAAATATTATTTTTTATAAAGGATTTAAACATCAGCAGAAAACAACTGCCATTTAACTCTTTTTATGTATTTACGCTTGCACTAATACGTTTACGTGCGCACATAAACTTTAATGTAAGCAAGTAAAGATTTTTTATAGTGATGCACCAAAATTCCTCAAGAAATTGTGCACGGTGTGATCAAAGCACATAGAGATGTAAACATTTAATTTTTATTTTATATTGTGCATTGTTAGAATGTCAGTGCTAAAAAAATATCTTTTCATATTTTAAATTGATTTGTTCTTTGAAGCATTACATTCATTTATACAATTGCATTTTTTATTTTTTTTATTTTAGTGAAGTTAGTACAAATTTATACCCATAAATGCAATGGAAATAATTTCTATAATTAATTTATGTTTCTGCAAAAATTTTGATTTTTGTGCATCCCTAGTTTTTTTTTTTTTTTTTAGATACTTTATATTCAAGAAACTCCATATATTCTTACACCTTAGATATCATTCAAAAGATTAGGTTGTCCTCTATAAAATCTATCTGGAATGAGTTTACTAGCTTAAAGGAGTGAAAATATATACAGACGAAAAAATAACAACCACTACAGTAAACAGAAATTAATAAGCTCGTGCTCAGGAGGACATGCCTTTGATTACACCTACTGGTAATTCATTCTCATTTGAAAAATTGGCAATATCAAATGCTGGAATTAAACATGCTAACAACATGGGAAGGTCAGCATGGTGGTACAACCAGCAATTTTTCCTTACTCTGCTTACAGAGACATGGCAGTGGCACCTTCGTACAGTACGTAGAAATTGCATGTTCTCCTTATGCACGCTTGGGCTTTCCGTGGCACACTGATTTCCTCCCACTGTCCCAAACCTAACGATTAAAGTTAATTATTGTCATTGGATTGCCCATAGCAGTAAAAAAAAAAAAAAAAAAAAAACATGTTTGACTTCAGCTGTGTGTAATTGTTGGCCTCAGTAACAAGAAATATATTGTCGTCATAATTTAAATGTTGCAAGTCTAACTGGAAAGTAAGGGGAAAAAAACATCAGCAAATGCAAGAAAATGAGGCTTATGCCAAATTACAATTACTCAATACAAGTGGGGCTGTTGAATCGTAATAAAGGAGATATGTGTGAAATGTTGCCCAAAGAAAGAAAGGCTTATTTAGCTTGGTTAAGGTCGCATTAAAGAAGAAGTGAAAACCATGCTTGATGTAACTTTTACTGCCTTTAAATAAAGGCCAGTGCAGCAAATGTGTGTCTGATGTCGTTTGTTGCACATTATTTCAATGTGTTTCTACTTTCTAACGGCTCTCCTGCAGATTGGTCAGCAAACCCAGGCTCAATAAGATTTCCATTTATGCAACGTTGATGGATTCGCTCATAATCCAAATGAGTTTGTGACATTGACCTGCTTTTGCTTTTCATAAATTGCAAACTAAATGTGCGTGCAAAATAACAGCAACCTACTTCCATCCCGTTGCCCTTTATCTCATCTGTTTTTTTAAAAGCTGTCTTTAACCTGTGCATCCTTTTACTCTTCAACTTTCTGTCAGATAAATGGATTTAAGAAGCTTTGTCATTTGCATCCTCGGAATTAAAATGTCAGAAACCTAATTTCATTAAAAAAAAAACTCATGTTTAGATGCTTTTAGAGAGGAAAGGTCACCATTTCTGGCTTTGGAACCACTGCATCAATTCTGTGCATGCTGGTGTCATGTCTGCTAAAGACAACAAGAGCGTTCCATACCATTATATTTACTTTTCCATTCAAGGCTGGCCAAGCATTAAGGAATGAGGAAGCTTTTAGGAGAGATTATTGATAAACAAGTTCTGATGAACTATGGCCGGGCTACGTCTCCGCGCCAAGTAGCACATTCCACGTTCACAGAATTCAGTCAAATGACTAGGTTGCAGCGAGTAAAACAAATCAAATTGTGTGATGTAAAATTGCAATCTACGTTGAATTGCCGTTGAAACGATATATCATACAACTATGTTCAGAAAAATTTAGAAATTACCGGAAAAGGGGGGGTGGGCCGCCCCCTTTCAAAAAGGTCTCCGAGATGCTCTTGAGATCCGCTCATAGGATATCCATGTCAAATTACAGCCCAATTCAACAAGCATTAACAGAGGATTCATATATTGGTATGCGTCAATGATTCAGTACCACCAACCGTCGTAATATTTGACTCACAAATAAATGAGAAATCGACTTTTGTTTTTTTTTTCTTTTGGGGCCCGAAATTAAAAATCGGGCTCTGAGAGTCGATGCATACATATCCATAAATTATACCTACTGATTTTTTTCCAAAACGTGATGTGTCATCAGATTGGTTCCTGGGGTGGACTGGCCTTCTGGCATACTGGGCATTGTGGGCCTGTCTGGTCCACTTCATGTTCTTTGGGGGGGGGGGGGTAACAGGTGGCCAAAAATGGTCCAAAAGTGGCCAAAACATGGCAAGAAAAGAGTGAAAAGTGAATAAAATGGGCCAAAAGCAGTCAAGAGTGGCCAAAAAATGGGGAATTAAAGAGCAACCAGGTGGTATGTAATGGCAAAGGGTAACGTCAATGGGCAAAATGTGGAACACAAAGAGGCAAAATGTTAGAAAAAATGAAACAAGTGGTATTTATTGGGCAAAAGTGAGCTTATTTGGATGAAAAGTGGCCAAAAAAATTAAAGAAAGGACAAAATTTGGACATTAGTGTAAAAGAGAATTTGCAAAAATGGACAAAAAATTGGAAAAAAAAGGATATTTATTAGCAAACGGTAGCTAAAGTTTGAAAAAAGGGCCAAAAATGGCACAAATTAAGTTGCAAAATGGCCAAAGGAAATAGGTAAAAAGGGGTTAAAGTTTTCTGGGGGAATAATAATACAAATTAATACATAAAGAGCCACATGTTGAGAATCACTGGCTTAATCCCAGTTTCTATATGGTGCCACTGATAATGTAGTGGGCTGGTCTGGACAGAAAATGCCAGGAATTAATTTTGGTCCCAGTCCATTCCTGGTTTCATCCCACATCTCCTAATTTCATGTGTGTGGCTCTTTCTCACTTCCTGCCTTGCTAATGCTAACCTTTCTGGGACTTTCCTTTAATATAGTGGCCTTAACAGCAGAGACACAAATCCTTCTGGGTCCACTCCTTTTCTAACCCCGCCCCCAACTCTGAAGTGCTTTTCATACCTCTTCCTCACTGAAGAACATCATTAGATCTGACAGCAAGTTGGGGGACCCGTTCACACCCCCGACCATACACAAGGTTTCTCTTTGGCTCCAACTTTCGCTCTCAGTTAACAAAAGCCCGATCAGACGGAGACATTTCACTGACGCTACAAACATGTTACGATGCTTGACTGTGTTCATACAATGTGTTCACGCACAATCTCAGCTCCTCTCAAGAGATTTGATGAGGTGATTAAATCAGACATTTGTTGAATTTAAAATGTTAACTGAAGGATGTCCACGTACAAAATAGGTAAATATCTTTACAAACCCTTTTTAATTTTTAATAACTGATTTACATCCATTTAAAATCTATTTACACATACAATCTAATTATTTTAGTTTTTTAATTTATTGTGTGGTTATTTGAGGCAGATTTTTGTATTTTAGCTTTATTATGAATATCTAAATAGAAAGGTTTTAACTAAATAGAACAGTCACCCATAAAACAGAGTAATTAATATGTAAAGTAACTGAAATAATGATAGAAGATAACACTTCCATGGTTACCTTGATTATTTTGTTTAATGAAATTTACTGTCCATGTCAGAGGAAGACTGATTTTACTGTCGTTAGTCAAATAATACTAGAGCAAATGACCTAGTCACTGTTTGTTACAATGCTAATATATTAGCTTTTACTTCAGAATGCAGGGATTTATCCATTGCTCACCATTCAGACGTGAAGATTCAGTCTGAGAAACAAAATCATTGTTAAGGTATTGGTGATTTCAATGTAATTGTTGCTGATTTTAAATGTTTTTGCTTCAGATTTTAATGTTCTTTTTGCACTTTTTGATCATTTAAAGCACATTGAGTGGCCTTGTGTATAAAATGCGCCATACAAATAAATTTGCCTTGCCTTTAAAAAGAAGTTCTGATGAACGTCTCTGCGCTGAATAGCACATACCATGTTCCCGACAATTCAGTGAAATGACTCGGTTCCACCGAGTTAAAAAAAAAGGTCTCCGAGAGGCTCTTGACATCGCCTCATAGAATTTCCATGTCAAATTACAGCCCAATTCAAAGAGCATTAACAGAGGAGTAGTCATTTGAAAAATGGGGCCCCCGGGGGCCCCCGTCGCACATATGGAATAAGCGGCACCATTCATATATTACTATGTGTCAATGATTTGGTACCACCAACTGTCGCAATATTTGACTCACAAATAAATGAGAAAATGACTTTAATAGAAATTGCCGAAAAAAGGGGGTGGGTCCCTCGGGCCCCGAATTGAATTGTGCAAACCATAATCGTAATCTACGTTGAATTACCATTAAAACGATATATCACATGACAATGTTGCCATAAATTTGGAAATTACCGGAAATGCCGAGCGTCTCATATTCATTCATAGAGTATTCATACCAAACTGTATTCCAATCTAACAAGAACTAACGAAGGAGTAGTCATTTGAAAAATGGGGACCCCGAGGGCCTAACTAGAGTACACATCGACAAGAACAAAGTGAGTGGCGTTTTGAGTCCGGTAGCCCGGCTTAAAAATGACGGTTAATCTACCATCAGGAACCAGTTCAATACCTATTGAGTATAGGTTTGAAATTATTATTATTTTTTTAAAACTATTCAAATTTAAATTAAAACAAGAGCGCTCAGAGAGCGAAATCCTTTTTTGCATATGAGGTATGATAATTCATACTTTAAAGGTTTGGAAGAAACTTCTCTTGCCATTAATAAATATACAGTAGGTGAGAAACCAACCCATGACTGAGTCAAATTTCATAAAGATTGGTCAGTTAAGAACCAAGATGTGATTAGAGATTAAAAAAATAAATCAGTATTGTATCCATAGTTTCAGAAGGTCTATCTATGCCAGGGGTCACCCACATGGTGCCCACGGGCAGCCGGTAGCCCGAACGGACCATAAGAGGTGCCCTCAGGTCTCTTCTATCAATAGCACTATTAACCAATGAGCTTTATCTAAAATCTGATTTACTTGCCAGGCTTGAAACTCACAGAGATAAATACAGATGACAGATGTCGTCAGAGCTTTAATAGTGTACAACATGCTGCACTTGATATGTTTTTGTATAAAATTAAACATCTTTAAATGTTTATTTTCACTGAGACAAATTGGTTCAAGTGTTGCAGATGAAATTTTGTCAATGAAGCTGCAGATTGTATTGTGATAAAATGTGTGTTAGAAAAAAAAAAATGCAAAGTGGATTTTTCTGAAATCTAAAAATCGTTACATTTTACAAATTTTACAATTAGTCGAAAACAGTTGTTAGTTAGTGGCTAGTTCATAGGAACATAAAGATTTTCCATGAAATGTAATAAAAAAAATAAACAATGGCATTAATTTAAAAAAAAAGTGTTGCATGTAGAAACATTTCTTACCTTCTTATAAAGCCACGCCCCCTTGTAATAATATCAAGGTGCACGTGTGTTGATTGACAGCCTTGTTATTCAATCTAATCTCCGATTATAAACTGCTGGCGACATCAGAGATTATTATCTGATAATCGATTACAAAGTGGTTCAGGATATTTTTACAATGTTATAACGTAGGGTTTTAAACAGAAAGATCGTTACTTTACTTTTAGATACGCTTTAAATTGAGTAGTTTCCCGCCCTCGGACCCACCCACCTCTCAGTCCCTCCCTCTGCGGCTCACCTTGCCCTGCGGGCGGTAGCAGCAGCTTCTGCTGGACCGTTACTGGTTACTGGGCGTAAGTGTGTGTGAGAGCAAGACACCGGTCGAAGCATGGAGGAGTTGGCCAGAGAGAGCATCAGTATGCTGGCCTCAGCCTCGGCCAAGCCGGCGCTGGACGCTGGGCCTCGGCTCGGCTCCATGGGGGCCATTTTCATCATGCTGAAGTCCGCACTGGGCGCCGGGCTCCTCAACTTTCCCTGGGCCTTCGAGAGAGCCGGGGGCGTCCGCAGCGCAGTCACCGTGGAGCTGGTAGGCATTTAAACGATATTTATTTATTTGTGTATTAAAGGAGAAGTGGCTTCAGCTGAGATTTACACTTTTTACTGGTGTTCCTGGAGTTGAAAATGTAGTTTTATATATATGTGGCCAGAGGTGAGTTGTGATATTCAATGAGAGCTTGGTTCAATTAAGCTGATTGTGATTAGTTTCACCTGATAAAGGCCATGTCAGAGCTGACCTCCATTATCTCTAACTCATCACTTTTACGTCTTAGTTTTCCTTCTCTGACACTCAATTTACTGCAAATCTGAAGAATTCCAGACTGTTTTTTTTTTTTTTTTTTTTTGTTATATAAAAAACACTGCCTTCTATGATGGAGTGTTCATTTTGATTTAAAAAAAAAAAAAAAAAAATCAAATATTTGAATATGAGGATTGAAATTGTTTTTATAAATCTGTAAAGTTTTAAATGGTTGGCCATGGCTATTGATATAGAAACGTATGAATAGACATGAATTATATTCTTACGCTGCGCCCCTCATTGGCCAGTTTAGGTGACGTAATGGGTGCACTACTTGACTTAAAGTTCCGTCAGTTTTATTTTAGCTCATTATTCATTTTTTTTTTTTTTTTTTTTATTTAAAATGTTTATTTTTTTCCTATATTTATTTTTAAAGGTGGAATTTGCTGTGTTAAATATACTTTAACTATAGTCCTGGGGGCTATGGATACGTTTCCGTATCAATAGACACTTCCTAGATCCACTGCTTCTCTCTGATTCTTTTTTAAAACATTGTTTTCCAACCTTGGGTACATGCATCCCTATAGGACTACTTGAGCATGTTGTAGGGGGTACTTGGAAATATCTGATGGTTTTTTTTTTTTTTTTTTTAAACTTTAGAGCACCTACTGACATCAACTGTCATCAATGGAAAATAAAATAATGGCGCCTTATTTTTCTTAATATCATGACTGTTATCAAACTATTACACATTATCCTAATATATAATATGTTTGAATGCACACTAGGGCAAAATTCATTACTTGGTTTTACAAGTGGCATTTCTAAAGATACTCACTGGAAAAGGCAAAAAATAAAAAAATTAAGAGTTCAGAAGCCAACGTGTAAATAACACAGGGGGTACTGTTCATTTGAAGAGAGGCTGAGGTTACCTAAACACATCAGAAAAGGTTGGGACAATTTTTTTCTTTTTGCTCTGTAACATTGTAATCTGTATTTAACACATCTCCTGTGTATCTCTTTTCACTGACTTTATACAGAGCTCTTTGTTTATTAGTGATGTCTGAAATCACAGGTGTCCATTCAGGTGTCCAATAATTATATTAGGGCCTCTTGCTTGCTGTCCTGGCTTAAATATGGCAGAAATAGTGTATTTTTGACACTGTGATGGGCAAGGATGGGGTACAGCGAGATAAAGCTCTGAAAAAGGCCACAGCTAGGAAAGAGGATTCATCTTCGTTTCAAAAATACTGAGTCAGAGCTGTTTTGTATTTCTCTGAGAGCTTCCTCAAATGTATTGGTCATAAAAGAAAATGCTGCGTTTGCCCGCCTATTTCTGGTTACATTAATATGATCAGTGCCACCTGGATGGTTCATAAGACTATATTATGGGCTGATAAAGTCCGGTTCCTCTGCAATTTTCAGGACTGAAGCATCATCTGTACTTTTTAGCTGGGCCAGTAATGAACTGGAGAGATGGAGAAAATCATTCATTCTAATAATATAATTCAGGTGATTATAAGTAGGCTTTACACGATCAGGATTTTTGGGCCGATCAGTGAGTTAGAAAAAAAATTGTTTTAAATTTTTTTTTAAAAATTTTTATTAGGTACGACCTGATGCAGATCACGGAAAATCAAATGGTACCATGTTTTGGGACCTAAACACAGTCTTGTGACTAAGGATGTCCCGATGCAACTTTTTCGTTTTCGATATATTGATAATTAGGGATATAACGATTGATTGTAAGAGAGTTAAAAATCGATTCATAGGTACCACGGTCTACTTTGATGCACTGAAAATTGAATTGCAGTACTTTTTTTTTTTTTTTTTTTTTTTTTTTTTTAAATATATATATATATATATTTATCCTCTTGTCCAGAAGTGGAGGCGGCGGGCGGAATCTTCTACTACTTTCTTTCTGGCCGCCTCCTACTCTTAAACATGTTCAGAAATGATTCCTTACCCCTTTAGCACTGAAAGAATATCTGTAATATGTGAATATCTGTAAAAGTCATGTTTTTCTATTAGCTCTGTCTGCTAGCGCATAGCACCTCTTCTTCACTGCAAGAATATCTGCATGCCAACCAACCACTGGGTTACCACCGCCCTCTGCTGGTTCAAACAAATATTCAACATAAATACAGTGCAATTAATGTGGCGATCTGATATAGCCGTTCAGATCACTGTAAAGCCTAATTGCAAACTCTTTGAAATGGTTAATGTTCAGACCTGGGTCAGAATGAGTGCAGATTAAAGGTGAGCACAAACTACTTAAGTTGGATATTATTTTGGGCCTCGTTTCCAAATATGCAAGACTAAACAAGGTTTTTTTTTTTTTTTTTTTTTTTTTTTTTTTTGGGGGGGGGGGGAAACCACCATGTTTCTGAAAGCCACAGTTCAAAGGTTTAACATAAGTTCAGATTCAAAATCCTCTAAAATGAAATCTAAAGTTCTTTTGCTTAAGTAAAGTTTAATTTTACAATGTAAAATAAGATCAACCCCTAATAATATGTAGTTTTGTTCATAGTATGTTTCCCACATTTCCAAATGCTCCAGGAAATTTGTCTCTCGATAAATTTTTGCAACCTATCCCTACTCTCAAAGGTGCCATCTCTATTGCGAATAATCAGATTACCTTAGTTTATCCTCAGGCCACTGATAAAATTCAAGTCTGCTGAGAAGAAGATTCTGGGGAAGTTGTATCAGAGGAGCTTTGGTCACACATTTTATTGTTGGTGCATAAATCCCAGTACAAATATATATAACAATATATTACACCAATCAAGTTTTGGTTAAAATGTGCTCAAACGTTTTACCTTCATGCGACAGATGCCAACATCCAAATGCAAATTTAATACATACTTTTTGGCTCTGTCTACAACTGTCAAATTACTGGACTAAAGTTTTGAAATCGTGCCAGTTGTAGTTGGTAAAACAGTTTATCTAAATCCACTTACTGCCTTATTGGGTATTACACCTTCTCAAATACCTCTCTCAGCTCCTCAGAAATCATCACTGGCTTTCATGACTCTTCTGGCACGTCGGGCTATACTAACACCATATTTTTGTTTTGTTGTTTTTTTTTATATATAGATCGTTAATAGATTATTTTGTGACAAATGCAGTGTTTTTGTTTTTCTTTTTTTTAATGTGTATCTTGGTATAATTTTTTTGAATATTGGGTTTTTGTATTTATGTGCCTTCAAAATTTAAAATAAAGTTGGGAAAATAAAAGGATTTTTAAATAAACAAGGCTTTGAGGCAGAGAAAGTTAATAGCAAGGCAAATTTATTTGTATAGCGAAGTTCATACACAAGGCAACTCGATGTGCTTTGCATGATAAAACATTCAACAGCTTAAAATCATCAGTAAACTCAATTAACATAATCAAACACATTACATCAACAACATGAGAAAAAATCTCCCTCTCAATCATACACAGCAAAGAAAAAAGTGCCTTTAACTTTGATTTAAAAATGTTCACATTAGATGCTGACTTCAGCTCTGCTGGCAGTTTGTTCCACTTCTTTGCAGCATCACCATGTTTACTGTGGTGATGCTTGTTTGTATTTGAGGAATCGTTGCAGCCCTATTTGTTTTATACTGGATTAACTTTTTTGTTCTGCCACCAGTATACAAGTGTTGTGATAATAATATATAGAAACAAGAGATTAATGAAATGTAAATCTGTTACTGACTTCCTCAGATCTCCCTGGTGTTCCTAATCAGCGGGCTGATTATTCTGGGTTACTCCTCCTCCATCAGTGGGCAGTGCACCTACCAAGCAGTTGTAAAGGAAGTGTGTGGGCCGGCTATTGGTCAGCTTTGTGAGATCTGCTTTGTTTTTAACCTCTTCATGATCTCTGTGGCCTTCCTGGTCATAGTGGATGATCAGCTTGAAAAATGTAAGTTTTCATATTTAAAGGATCTTTTTGGTTACGCAATCTGTTTTGGGCTGGAACACAACGTTGTATTGGTGCATGTTTCTGTATAGAAACTGTTGAAATATGGGATGTGTTTTACAGCCTGCATCATTGGTACCAGAGTCTGGTCCTTGAGTCCCTATCCAGCATGTTTTGGATGCTTCCGTTGTTACTATGGGATCCAACTTCTTGACTTCTGATACAATACTAATATTGCAGCAGAAATCATACTTACTTTAATACTTATTTTTTAGTGTGGAATATTAGAAAAGGCTCCAAGCGATATGACTCAATAGTCAGCAACACTAGGTATGTGAAAAACTGACCCATGTATTATTAACCAGTGGGTTACATGAATACAATTTTTACCCTTTAACATAGGAATATTCTACAATTGAATTAAATAAAAAAAACAACAAATTAGAAGACCCTGAAAAATAACATTAATTAAAAACAAAAATATATATTTGTAAAACAGTCACTAGTTTAATCTTAACGTAATATTCAACCATCGAATAGAATAAAGACAAATACCCTCACAAATCAATAAAAACAATTCATAGTTTTAAAGTGCAAAATAGTAATTGAAGTTCACTGTAGTAATTTTTAACTCTCAGTATTAACTTCCATCAGCTCTTGGATGGAAGTACTGGAGCGGAGTCTGGAATGGACTGTTTGTGTCAGATTTTGGATGCAGATTTGTTAAATTCAATCTGCCTGATTTCTGATGTCAATATCGGATTGAGACACCTCTAGTGGTTACCGGTGTGGTTGTAAAAGTAAACTCATAATTAAGGTTTCTGTAGAGCTGCATGATTATATTCAGGTGTGCAGAATAGGGGCTCTTGAGGACAGCACCTCTGTCCTACTTTCTACAATAATCACTAAATCCTTGGTCATAAATAAAAAGTTGAGATAGCGGAAAGAATCGATTCTTCCAGAGTTAAAACTGGATTTATACTTATGACATGCTGAGGAGTTCAGACACGTGCAAGGAACTCAACACCAGAAACTAGGGATGTAACGATTCGATTCACGATACTGGGTTCACAATACGATTCTCACGATTTATTTTACAAAATGGGACTGTAGACAAATGATGATTGAAAAATATTCCTATATTTTTTTGGGGGAAAAAAAATACTGTACTATTTTCCTTTTATTTTTCATTGTCAAAAGAATCCCTTGATAAACTATTCAAAACAATGCAATTTAACTAAAAATAAATCTTGAATGATGAATAATATAAATGAAGAAGCCTATCAATTTAAATTCTGGTTCTATAGTAAACAATGCAAAACTGCATAAGTTATTTTTCTTTTTAAAAGTGCAACTGAAAATGTGTTTTGTGCCTTAACAATTGGACTTTTAAAATAAAAAAAAAAAAAAGTCATTGCCCTGTATTTACGTCAGATTTGTTTGGACCAGCAGAGGGCGCTGGTAACCCAGTGGTCGGTTGGCATGCAGATATTCTGTGCAGTGAAGAAGAGATGCTATGCTAGTAGACAGAGCTAATAGAAAAACGTGACTTTTAGATATTCACGTAATATTACAGATTCTTTTAGAGCTAAAGGGGTAACGAATCATTTATGAACATGTTTAAGAGTAGAAGGCGGCCAGAAAGAAAATAGTAGCAGATTGCCGCCTCAGCATTTGGACAAGAGAAGGATAAATAGATGGTGCCCTCTGCTGTTTAAAAAAAGTACTGCGATTCAATTTTCAGAAAATCGATATCAACTGTGATACCTATGAATCAATTTTTAACTGCCTTACGATTAATCGTTACATCCCTACCAGAGACTCAAGTTGTAAAGCTTCAGGAATTAGCATTTGATGCTCAGTGGTTGCTCCACTGTAGATGCTAACCAGGCATGGTCAGCTAAGGACTGGTTTATGCGTCGCAAAATGTCCGTACATCCAGATTACATACAAAGTCGATGCGTCCCAGATGTGAAATCTTTCCTGTGCTGTGGTGCGGTCCGAGCGTTGGCCGTGCGAGCGCGCTCCCGATTTTACGCATATCTGCACATTCGCAGGGGTTGAAAATATTCACCTTCTGCGACTGTTTGGCACGATGAAAGCCAATCAGTCTTTGTTGAAGATGACGTCAGGTCGTGAACACAAACACAGCCTTTATAACGGGACCGGCCTAGGAAGGATTTGGCGTGGAGGTGGTAGTAGTAAATAAAAGTTCTCTCTGTAGTTTTCATCTTTGAAAGATTTTTCTTAAAGGTTTTTGTATTTTTGTTTTCATCTTGTGTTTTTTGAGTGATTTTGATTATTTGCTTATGTGTATTTTTGTGCTTTTACTATGGGGGTCGCCAGTTGCACGTCTCCACTAGAAATGAGAAAAAAATTGCCCTAACCCTTTGTAATTGATGTGGAGTTTTTCCCCAATAATGTTTACTGTGAAGTTGGTTTTAAATTTAATTTCAAATGATAATAAAAAGCTGTGGATTTAATTTGACTAAAGCTGTAGGAACCCTGTAATTTCTTTGTTTTAAGCAATCTAATCACTGTATTCAGATAACTTTACATTTTTTTTAGCTTCCTTTTTTGCACGTATACAATAACCCATGTGTAATAACTGAGTGTTTTGTTTTCCTGTCATGTGGGCACCAGTGTGTGACTCTTTGTACGAGCTGGTAACGGGTTTGCCTCAGTCGGAGATGCCGTACCACTTCTACACGGACCAGCGCTTTGCCCTCCTGCTGCTTTGTATCGTCTTAATCCTGCCGCTGTCAATCTCCAAAGAAATCAGCATTCAGAAATACATCAGGTCAGCAGTCACAAACACAGTATGTTTATTTTAAGAAAGGATCCTGGATTTTCCTACACAGATGCAGGAAACACTGAGCAGATTGTTTTATTTACTGACCTCTGCAGTGTTGTATTTTGACTAATGACCTTTTGTTTTAGCTCACTAAGGAAGCTAAAAAAAATTCCATTCACTCTCCATTTGATACCTATCACAAGTGTAGTCGGTGTTCTTTACACTATGTATACCCTAAACTGAAAGACTACATTCAATCTGCCATCAGTTTAAATGGTGCCTTCCAGGAATGGAGATGTTTTCTCCATAATAAATGTTTGGTTATTTAAAGGCTTTAAAATAAACTACATGGTTAAATGTGGATTGGATTGGGATAGTCTAAGTGATAGGCCACTGACTGGTCTGGGATGTACAGACCCTTTCCAAAAAATTAGAATATCATGGAAAAGTTATTTAATTTCCATAATTCCATTCAAAAAAGTTAAACTTTCATAGATTGTAGATTCAAAGTATTTATTTGTTTATTTTTTTACATAATTTGAGCTTCCAGCTCAAAAAACCACAAAAACAGGATTTCAAAAAATTAGAATACTGTAAAGAAATCACCATTTACTTTTCAGTTTTTGCAGAAAAAAGAGTAGAAGGACTGGACTGGCCAACAATAATAACATTGGAGCTAAAAATGAGAAATCTTTTTATAAACTGTATTATAAACCTTTTTTGACAGCCCATACTAATCTGTTTTATTGAGTAGTGTTTCACTTCTGTTCAAAGACAATTAGTTGATGTGAAAAAGAATCTGCTTGTAGCTGCTATGCTGACTCTACAGACCTCTGCTGCCTCCGTCTTGTGTTTTTCTCACTTTGACTGAAACATCCCTCTCTGATTTAAGTGGCTTTGTCTCCATCCTCTCAGTGTTCTGGGCACTTTGGCAGCTACCTACCTGACAGTGGCCATCATCATTAAATATCACACCATGCCATCCGTCCTGGTTCGCAACAGCCCTCTTTATGCTAGTGGGTATGTACATATTTATAGGTCTGTGTGTGAGTAGTAGACACATTTCAACTTTAAATGCCGCCATTGGAACAAAAAGCTATTTGTAATTCTGTCTTTTAGTGAGAGGTGTCCACATGGAGTCCTGTAGGGTTTAGTTTACTTCCTGCTTTAACTCTGTGGAGCTGCAGGATGATTGCCACATTGGATACATTTTTATTAAACGAGAAGACATTTAAAACTGGACCAGGTTTGGAAACACCTGCTAAAGCTAAAAAAAAACTAAGTTGCAAGTAATGCTTCTAGGCTGCAAAAGTTGAGGAGTGGTCATTACGATTTCAGTTATTGTATTAATTAACAAATGGCATAATTTATACAGCCTATCCAATGAGCCATAAACCACTCATTCAACAGGAGAAAAGCAGTGTTTATAGCCCACATATCAACAGGGCACCACACTGGAGTGATTAGCAGCTTGAGAGCTTCTCCACAGGGAAGTTATTTAGCTCTTTCATCTTGAGGGTGATTATAACTCACTCAAAAAACACTTGACATGCTTAAAAACATGTTCAGCAGTTTAGCAATTCTTGTTTCCTGCTGAAACAAATGTCACAAAAAACCTGTTTTGACAGCTGCAAAAAAGCCTTTTTTAAAATACATTTTATTTGTACAAATGGGGAGTTGTTATCCCAATATCACAATCTGCTGTGTCACAATCAATACACATTTGTTATGCAAAAATATTAGTTTCTTAAACAAAGCCTTTGAAACCATATAAACTGGATGAATTCCCTGATCAAAAATTACAATGCCAATCTTTTTTATAATTTGCTTTGATTCAGAGAAATCAAATCTATTCAACCTTCTTTTAAAAGCTTTTTAATAACCTAATTTTAGCATTTGGATTTTTTTTTTTTTAAAGAACAGTTTTAACCCAAGCTGGTCAGTTAAGAGTTTGCTCTCTTCTTGAATTTTAATCGATTGAAGGTTACTTGCACTGAAACTCGATCTACTCTCTGGTTCTTCCCACTGTTGAGCTTCTTTAATTGACAGATAAACTCTGTGCTTAAGTGATGACCCGTGTCCTGAGACGGCCTGGTATTTTCTTCTTGTATTGCCAACACCACAAAGTGACTCTGTCTTCTCCGTTGTATGCAGAATCGGCTCATGGGCCTCCATGTTCAGCGTCATCCCAACCATCTGCTTTGGTTTCCAAGTGAGTGCCATGATTTAGAAATCTATCCGTGTGGAAGTGTTTGTGACCTGATTGATGCGTGTTTGCAGCAACGTGGTCGTGTAAGTCTGCAGGCTGTCAGTAGAGGGTGGATTCATGCATGTATGTATGTATGTACCTTGTGGTTCTGAAAGGAGAAGCTTTGTCTCTCACAACCAGTATGTGTGTATACATTAAACTGCTTCCGAGTTGATGTTACATAACGTTTGATATCTCGACATATTTTGAGAGTAGAGTTGTTTCTACTCTGTAAATAGATATGTTGCATGTTTTATGTAGATGTCATTATCGTTTTGAAACTTGTACTAAAAACTGGAATTGTATTATATGCTTACTGCAAATGTCAAACATGAAACATGTTTATTGGATAAAATGTTAGTCTTAATAACTTGAAGAAAATGTGATGTTTTTTAAATTACAGAAAAATGAACAGTCCTCTCCACTTTAGATTTTTTCCAATCAGCAGAAAAATAATAAACATGACTGGTTGTTTAAGGTGATGTTTTGAGCAATGGCAAATGATAGAATCTTCAGCGCTTTGGAGTGAGTGTGTTTTACTGTAGTGTAAAGGTCATGAAGCTGGCTCCTACTGTGCTCTATGAAAGCCCCATAGAGGGAGCTTTTCATATTTAATAGGTGGGTAGAGCACAGAGGGGGAAAAAAAAAAGATCACCCTGTCAATGTTTGGCAGGTTAGATAGATGTGTAACTTTCCACGTTGCCAAGGTAACTCCTGTTGGCTGAGAGAGATCAAACGATAAAAAGAACGGAGAGTGCTAAAGGATTCATGAATCAGACAATGGCAAGTGTGTGCTCCCTCACTCAGAGTGATTGCCGTATGAAACGTTTCATAAAGGGTTTTGATGAGAATCTGGGAGAAGGGCAGGCATAGGAATGTCAGATTTAAAACCAGGTGATGGGAGAAGTTTTTTGTATCCACAAAAAGATCACTGCCCACTTTAATTTCCCTCATCAGATCTCAGAGGACTGAGTTAATGCTACGTTGGGATTATAAGGCTCCTCTTGGGAAACCAGAGGAATAAGAACAATCGATTGATGGAGGGGGGAGTCCCCGATTCAGCCTCTGTTATCCGTCTAAGGGATCTATGGATTATCCAACAAAAAGTGTCAGCAGAGTCCTTCAGACTGAGCTTCTTCTGCTTGTTTCAGTGTCATGAAGCGTCTGTCACCATCTACAGCAGCATGGAGAACCAGCGACTCTCCCACTGGGTCTTCATCTCTGTGGTCTCCATGTTTTTCTGCCTTATCATTTACTCCCTCACAGGTGAGACGACACATAATCCAGATTGTCATTTAAAAATTATTCAGATATTAGATAACACTTATTAAGTATTGTCGTTTGGCTGGAATTTTCTGATTATTTACTAAAATGACAAATTATACTCTCCTAGCGTCCAATGACAGCTGGAGATACAACCATGTAAAGGAGCAAACGGGTCAGAAAATGCATGGATACTCAAATTGTTATTAAGACTTTAGGAATCTGTAAAGAAAATGTTGTGTTCTAAGCCTCACATGCGTATTTATACCTTAAACAAACGGGTTTAGTTTATTTACAAGAAATATTTGAGTACTTTCAAGCATAAAACCAGATTAATCAAACCAAAATGTTTTCGTAGTTTTTCTGATCCTCTTGCTGCATTTCTTGTTCTTTCAGTCTGTCATCGTTTCTCGAAAGAAGCTGCGTATTTGTCTGTGAAAGGTGGGAATTATTTCTTTTTTTACCCAGGGGTCTACGGTTACCTGACGTTTGGAAAGGATGTGAAGGCTGACATTTTGATGTCTTACACTGGTGATGACATTCTGATGCTCATCGCTAGACTGCTCTTCGGCATCTCCATCATCACCATCTATCCTATCATCCTGTTGCTGGGGAGGTCAGTTCAGATAGTTTCAAGACCCTGGAAAAACTCTTTTTACTTCTAAAGATGTTTTAAACGGAAACCTCTGCTTTAAGAAGCTAACTGAGCTCCAAAAAAACAAACATCATTAACTCATTCAATGCCAGCCATTTTCAGTTTTTGAGCATTTTGACTGATTTTAAAGACCCACAGAATATTTTCTACTATGGCTATCTGAAATCTGACACCATCTTCACGATTCTGAAAGATTGAAGCCTCTACTTTCATAAAAAAAATAATTTGTTGCTGGCTTTGTTTCATTCTTTTTTAATCAGCCGTTGAATAGAGCAAGTTTTACACAAATCTTCAGTTTCAGAGCAAATAGTGATAATAAAAGATATTCATCTTATTATTACAGTAGTGTATAACTATATATAGGGACCAGTGTTGCACTTAACATGTACCACATTGATATGTGATGGCTGTCTCACTGGTTAAAATATTGTGCAAAAAACTACTTTAATATTTTTTTTTCCAAATAAGTGCACATATTTTGTTTATTGGTAATACATTGCATACATTTTCTTATAAGACTAGTACAGCTACTTAAAACTAATTTCTACTATAGAGATCTTAAATATTTGTGTAAAAAGAATAGATCATTCCTATGGCAGTAAATAGTTTAATTGATGTGACAATTATGATAAGATCCTAAGAAATGTTCTCCTTTTGTAAGGGATTCCTGGATCCCAAAAAATTGGTAACCCCTGCTTTAGAGTGATGACAGTTTTTGAAAGACAAGGTGGTGCAATGTGTTTTCTGATGTTAGCCACGGAAGCCATGAAACGTTTGGTTTTTGATGGTGTGCTCCCATTGCAACAGCAGGTAGCCTGATGGGTAAGTCAGGCAGACTGTTTGGGTCTCCGTTTTAGATGAAAGTAAGTATACTGTAACTTAGCACAGACTGAAAAAATAAATAAATAATGAAGGATATGTTCACCTTTGTGATGTTACTGATGTTTAAACTTTAGTTTCAGTTTGTTTCAATCTAACAAAAAATATCCAAACATAAATCACAATTTAAAATATAACAAGACTAAAAAAGGCAGAAGCAAAATGCTTATGCTCAACATAAATCATAACATTCAAGTTACCTTTCTCAATAATACACACAAAAGAAATGCAAGTATTCAACAAGTACATTTGAGTTGCCTTTTTTCAAATATATATATACTTTGCTTTATATACCATGTCACGGCAAATTTGCGGTTGACCTCATTTGGAGACACGATTTGCGCTCTGGTTGAATGATTAAGTCCAGTCAAAGCATGATGGATTTTCTAAAAAAGGATTTATTATAAACTAAATGAAAAAGAGTACAAATAAGCTTCCATTCTGTAGGAAGGGCAAGCAACTAACTGGGAAAGTCCCACAGTTTAAAGTTTATACAGATAAAAAAATGTCCCACCCTGATGAGAGGAAAAGGAAGGGGTCAGATGCTCCCAACAGTGGAGACGGAGCGTGCGCGCGCGCCCGTCATTAGATGTAGCTTATCTGTGTGTGAATGTGATAGAATGTGAGTTTTTGGTATGAGGCCTTCAGCAGAGACTGTTTGTTGCTGGCACTGTGGATACACTCTGTACTGCAGATAATCTAATCTAACATGACTCAGCAAAGGAGCAACATCTCTGTTCAAAAGCACAATGATATAATGCATTCATTGTGTATAGACACATGACAAATTGTACACACGAACACACATTTGATGATATGATGATTAATATAATAATTGCCATAACTACATTTAACAAAGAACACAACAATATGTGTGTGATAGATCAGTGATTCAGGAGCCCCTGCTGTGCTGGCGGCGTCGAAGCGTTGGCTTGGTGACGGTGGAGTACGAGAGCCGCAGCCGTTATTTGCTGACAGTCCTGTGGATCGCTGTGACGTTGCTCATCGCTGTGTTTGTGCCAGACATCAGCAAGGTCATCGGTGTCATCGGCGGGATCAGTGCTTTCTTCATCTTTATATTCCCAGGTACAGTGGATATGAAAAGTCTACACACCCCTGTTCAAATGCAGGTTTTTGTGATGTAAAAAAATGACAGACAAATAATTTTACAACTTTTCTACCTTTAATGTGACCTATAACCTGTACAATACAATTTTAAAACAACTGAAACCTTTAAAGGGGGAAAAAAAAAATGCACACCCTTAAACTAATACGTTGTTGCAGCACCTTTGGCTTTTATTACAGCACTCTGTCTTTTTGAGTCAGAGTATTAGTGTGGCACATCATGATGAGGCAATATTTTTCCACTCTTCTTTACAAAACCGCTCCAAATCTGACAGATTGTGAAGGCATCTCCTGTGCACTGCCCTCTTCAGATCACCCCACAGATGTTCAATCGGATTCAGGTCTGGACTCTGGCTGGGCCACTCCAAAACCTCAATCTTATTCTGGTGAAGCCATTCTTTTGTTGATTCGGCTGTGTGCTTAAGATCATGGTTGTGTTTTGTGCCAACGCTGCCTGGTATTTGGAACTGTTCATAATTCCCTCCACCCTGACTGGAGGGAATTCAGTTCCAGCTTCAGTTCCAGCTGAAGAAAAACAGCCCCAAAGCATGATACTGCCACCACCATGCTTCACTGTAGGTATGGTGTTCTTTTGGTGATGAGCAGTGTTGTTTTTTTCACCAAATATGCCTTTTGGAATTATGGCCAAAAATTTCAACCTTGGTTTCATTGGACCATAACACATGCATTTGGGAGACTTCAAATGTGTTTTTGCAAAATGAAGTTGGGCTTGGACATTTTTCTTTGTAAGATAAGGCTTCAGTCTTGCCACCCTACCCCATAGCCCAGACAGATGAAGAAGATGGGAGGTTGACACATGTATTACACAGCCAGAAATGCCTGAAACTCCTTCAATGTGGCTGTCAGCCTCTTGGCAGCCTCCCTGACCAGTTTTTTAACCAGTTATAAGAAAACCTCATTCTTTCAGTTTTTTTTTTTTTTTAATTTTTGCTTCAACTCCTTGAAAGGTTTCAGTTTGTTTTTTCAATTGCATTGTACAGGTTATAGGTCACATTGAAGGTGGAAAAAGTTGTGACATTATTTATCTTGGTGTCATTTTTTTTACATCACAAAAACCAGGCATTTAAACAGGTGTGTAGACCTTTTATATCCACTGTAATTCTCTAAGTGATGTCACTGTGCAGAGTTGCTCACATCCCACTGAAGCTTGTATTTGTCTGGACAGGACTCTGCCTGATGTTTGCTATGCAGTCTGAGCCAGTATCCTGTAAGACCAGGTGAGGGCAAATCTAATTTAAATGCTAATAATGTCAACACACAGCGGGAAGAGGGTACATGGAAACTATCTAAGTGATTACTAAACTCTGTGCCAGCTTTTGTTTCTCATTGGATCAAATGCTTGGTTCATGTGGTGGTAACACTACTTTTGATTTTTTAGTAAAACCATGACCTATGAGAACTTCCCCTAAAACATCTGTAAGCAAAAACCCAGATGTGCTGGTCATTTTTAATGGCCTAGATTGGACATCATTAACATGTCCGTCTACATTTCATGAATCAAAGGTTAATCTTTAACATTTTATTTATTCTCTGCTGTGGTCAGTATGGACTGCAATGCTGCATTAAAGTAACAGTCTTGCGTTAGCACCATGATAAACAGATGCATGAATACATTTAAATCCATTTGCAAGTGTAATCAACAAATTAATAATTTTCCTGATGCTCATTTTACAATCCTTATCCTCTGAACATCAGTTGGCATTTAGTTTGCTATAAAACAGATGCCAGAAACAACTGGTCGCCAGCATTAGCATTGTGTTTTGTATGTATGTATTTCCTGTTTTGACTCTTACTATAGTGGCTAAAACACAAAAATAACCCAATTCATATTAAAAGAGAAATGTTTTTCAACAAGATTTACACAACCCAAAAGGTTCTCATGAATGTTAAATCTTTATCTTAGTCAACAGTAATCTCTGCAGCTGTCAGCTGAGCTGTTCACCCCCACTGGTTCCCTGTACTCCTCCATCTGGAGGTATACTGGATCTCAGCAGATGTTATCAGCGCTTTGGCTTTTTACGGTTTTTCCTCCAGAGTCTTCCTCACAGGTTGGGGGATGGTGACCCTGATCTGCGGTGCTTTTATCTTCGGCCAGAGCACCACCATCGCAGTGATGCAGCTCCTCGGGAGGATCTGACCCAGATGCACGTAGCCCACGTCTTCATCAAAACACACGACGAGCTGTGAACTCTGACGTGTTCTTTTCTGAGAATGAGCTTGGACTTGTTTCCTTTGGGCAGTAAATGTGAGGGGTCTCTGTAAACACACAGCTCGTGGCCCTCCAAAAGAATAGACCCACTGACCCTTCCTTATTTTTCAAGGAACATTTAATTTGCTCTGAAGCAGTGAAATGTCGGGCGCTGCTGTGGGAAATTCTCAGGTACTTTTTTTTAGTTTGTTGTTCTTCAGCCTTCATGTTGAATGCATTACATTATATTACAGGCTGTTGGTACGATAAGGAGTTTTAAACTCAAATACAATAATGGTGGGACTGACGGGAACAGTTTTAGGACTCAATTAATAATGTAATGTTAAAAAAAACACAAATGTTTGGATGTTAAGTTTACAAAGAAGTATTCATTGAAAATAAAGTTGCCACAAATGGTTGTGCTAAAGGGTTATTAAATGTGACTGAGCATTTCAGTGTGTGTACATGTGTATTTTGTATGTTGAAATGTACTCTGGAATGTTGAACTTGTAATGATGGTAAAGAAAAAAACTAAATAAATTGTTTTAGTGTTTGAATTCCAGTCACTTTGATCTTTTCTGCAATATTTTTCACTGAGTTTGTTTCAGTGAAAAATAAAGAAAAGTAGAAACAAAAGCTAAGAGTGAAACTTAAAGGCATGCTTCGGCCTTATGAATGAATGTTACCTTTTTCCACGTTGACTTTCAGCCTAGAGCACAAAAAGAATGTTATTGAGGATGGCCTCCCTGAGGTGGTTACATGGCTGAGCAGCTCCATCAAAGAAAACCTCTGGTCTCTTGAAGTTGGATTGTTTTCTTCACTAGGTTTTGTTTTTGCCAGGAAAGCAATACCAGTATGTGGCAAAATGCATCCATTGGGTGTGCAGTTGTTTCAGAACTTGGGCTTAAAACCTCAGTTACTGTGAGAAATTTTAGCATGAGGTGTTTAGACAATGTCTTGCTCCTTACTTTGTCCCAAAATGAATTTATGCCTGTACAGTAACGCATGGATAATCTTTAATTATCGCGCTGACGTTCTTAAGATGACAAGAATGCATTTGTTGTCTGGAGCTCTAAAGTTGTGACTTAAACATGTCCATTGTCCTAGTCCAATCAAATGGTTTGTAAATGGATTACTTGTGTATTAAACCAAAGTCTCTTCAGTCAAAGCAATGAAACCTCGATTTGGTTCCACAGGAGTTTGGATCGTGCTTCAATCCAACCTCACACTTCTTTTTTTTTTTCATAATTAAATGGCAATGCATTCTTTCCTGAATATACTTTAAATACATTTAGCATTTGAGGATACAAAAGTTAATATTTAAAACGTTCCTTCTGGGCAGTGCTGCTGTGAATGTTGTTATAGGTACAATGTTTTCTTTCAAATGAAGGAACAAAAAGTTTACTCAGTTTCTTTATAGGGTCTTTTAAAAAAAAAAACTAAAATACATTTAACCTGAAGTCATGTACTCTACTCCTGCACATTTAAAAACAGGTCATATAAAGTAGCCTTAGACTGAAGTTTGTCTACATGATGGCAAAGGGCGTTAATATCTTTGATGCAAACAATGTAGCTCCTGCCATATTTGCACTTTTTTTGATCGTTTCTCAGTCACCACTAAAGGGTAGTCTAACTGAGGTCAATTGATAATTTGTGGCAATGCACGGAGGCCCCTGACTGCTGCTCTATTTACGTTCTAGTTTCCAATGCTCATGTTTTTTTAATTTTTTATTGAGATACCTTCTATGACAATTTGTGTACCTCACTTTGGGAACCTAAGGTATACAGGATTTGAACTTATCTGTGTATTGTAAATGCAGAAAGCAGTGGTTAAACTTGAAGGTTTTTTCTTTTACAATTCCCTACTCTCACTGGAAGCAGCATCCATGACCATGAAAAGTAAGCAGTGGCCTCAAGAACAGTGAGTTCATAGTGATGCCTCTGGTTGTTGTTTGACTTGTTTATTTTCTTTCATTTTGTCACCTATCTAAGGGTGATTTGTAGAGATTGTAACTCTCTGCATTTGACATTTGAGAGTTTAGAGAACTTGGAGCCATAATTTCAAAGTACAAATGACACCAACACACACTGTTCAATTTTATTGTTTTATTGAATTGCATCACTCTACATCATCTAGAATTTCAACGAGATATTCTTTAAAGAACAAATAGTACTTGCATCCCTGCAATAAGTCTCTACACTTAAGAGAAAGCAGTTTTACTGAAACATACATTAAGAATTAATATCTCAATAAACATTGCCATAAGTGTTCATTCTTGTATGCTTTTTCTAATATATATTTTTCATATAATAGATTTTATTCTCTTCATATAGGACTAGAAAAGAAAGAAGGTAAGAAATGCACAAATCCCATTAAAGGCATGACCTAATAATACTACAGCAAAGAAGTTACTGGACATTCAGTAGACATGCACTCAGTTGAAGGATTCAAGAGAAACAGCCATAGATGGGAAGAGTTATGACTTTGGCTGGTTTTGGCTACTTCCTGATTGGCTTATTACATCACTTCATGAAATGAACTTGTGGACAAAATTCCTGCCTGATCGGGTTTTGACCACTTAATCCTGGGAATTTAAGTGCATTTCAAAGCCATAACTCTTCTTTCTCTCTGTGATAAAATCACAGGCCCCAGAGTTTGAGGGACGTTCAGGAATGTATCAACAGCAAACAGTGTTTAATTTTCTCACAGTTTATCCACAAGCAGCCGCGTTTACAGAACCAAACTGATGCAGGTTCCGTGCAGAAAGGAACTCTGAATGCAGCAGATGGGAAAGTACTGAGCTGAGTTCGAACGCTGTGATTTATCTCGATTACGACACAAAAGCATCATCTAAGTCACTTAGAAATGCTTTCTATTGAGAAGGTGGTTTACTGTGAAAGCGCTTTCACAGGATGGGTTAACATTCTTTTACCAAATTGCCATTAGGTTGTAAGAAGGCTGTCGTGTCATTTTCAGCTTATGTTTCTTGCTATTTTCTATTTATAATCTTCAACTTCAGATTTAAAAGCTGTATGCAAAACATGACTGCAATGCAATTACGACAGCCAAGGTAAATGTATCAGTTACGCTCCCTTTGTGAGTCCAAGTATTGGTGCAGAATGAGACAAATTGTAAATAAGCAAGTCATATGTAATCTGAACCATGTAAACAACATTCTTGCTTCTTTTAAAATATAAAATAATCTCAAGGGAGTTTACAAATCCAAAATCTCTTTTCAGATCTTATTTTTGCAGATAGATACCGTACATTCCTCTGTTATTGATGACTCAGATTTTTTTCTAGCCGAGTATTTTTGATAACCAAATTTAATTTTAAATAAAATTTCACTTAAACCTGAAATTTCAATCTGTGTGTAATACATGTTGCAGTGTTCCTCCATCAGCTCAGTGCGTCCCACTGCTCTAAAAACAAGGTAACCTTCCTGGATTGAAACCCACCCACCACCACCACAACATCATTACTGACACATCACAGCTGTTCTGTCATCCACTGATAGAAGTAGAGAAAAACAGTGATGGCACCATGAAAAGTAGTCTTATCTAAGGAGTGAATCATCAATGTGTTTTCAAACAGGTAATATACAACTAAACATGTATTTATCCCTAAATACTATCATCGCACCACCTCTAATAGTGTATATTAAAGTCACAACATTTACTCCTTTTTACATTGTGCTTTCTGATTGTTTACCTGTTGTGGGTTTACAGTGTGGGTGGAGTAGATTTAACTGGTGGGAATAAGTTACTTTAAACCAATGTTTGGCCAAAAGTTAAACTGCAGATAAAGTCAAAAACTGTCTTTCTGAATCTAAGAAAAAGGAAACTTAATTTTACAATTAACATGTGCACATTCTGAGTTCAATTGTAAATAAATCAACTTGGTGACGGTCAGATGAGCAGCTATGCTTCTGTCAGATGGTCCCCACGATAGATGTGACTACAGATTTAGTTTACCCCCACTAGTATAACGGTGGTATAAATGACTCAGTCATGGTGTCTTTAAAGCGCTCCCAGTGTTACATGTAATGTTCTATAAATCTAAGCCTCTATATTTAACTGAAAGTGTCTATTTGTACAGTTGCCGTACAGACAACCCCTGGTGCTACTGGTATGGTTACCGAAGTACACGTACGTAGCGTCTTAGGGTTAGGGTATAACCCAATATTGCAACAATTTTTAGGGTAAGGTTTAGTCTTAGTCACACAACCTAAACTGGCCAATGATTGACCTATAAAGTGACCTAAACTGGCCAAATACGGGTGCTGCGTATGGATAGAATGTCAGTATATTGATACGTCAACCGTACGGATAGCCACTGCCTATTTAATATTAGCCAGTGGAACATGGTAACAGTGTATGTGTACTCAGTGTTATTTTAAAATGTTTTATATTTTAAACTCTGGTAGCATCCCTCACACTGGGATAAAGCACCCTAGAGGAGTGATGAGGACTGAAAAGCTTAGTGTTAAACTCCCAAACAGTTTAACACTGGTTTGGGAGTTTAAAATAGTAACTTTAAATGTTGACCGCCTGCACATCTTCATGTGGTTTTTGACTCTGTAATGCGTAAGCAGTGAAAAATCTCAGATATATCATTATCACTCTATGGTAGTTGTAATTATTGTGGACTTTCTGCTTTTTCATGGACAATACATTTTATAACAAACTATTGTGCAGATTAGGCAGGGTTTCACTTTCAAAGCTTCACTTTTTTGCAACTTTGTTGTTGTACCCTATTTGATTTGGATAGTGGTTGTCTGCATGTAAATGCAACAGAAAGTAGTGGTAAAATCTGAGTTAAGTTAGTTAACAAATGATTGTTGTGTAAATCTTTCAAGTGTCAATGATTGTGACTGAGTGTATGCTTAAGGCTTTGTTTTCAGTTCTATCCAGATTAAGTGTATGTGTTTTGAATGAAGGAAGGAAACAGTCTGTTCAAATATGCAGTGCTCATCAAAGTGGCAGCTTTGATGGACGAACATGTCACCATTGCACGAAAGATGTCAATAAATACAAATCAGAACATTTTTTTTTTTTTTCATATGTACACTCTTCACCAGACGCACACAGCTAATGTAAGCTACCTATCACCATTCCATACTATAGTGATACACAAAAAGAAGGCAACAATCCAACCCGGGTTAGCTGCAGTGAGACCACTATGGTGTCTTTTTTTTCCCCATCAACCAGCACTCCAATATTCTTTGTTCATCTGAAGCTTAAGTGTTGCTCAAAAACACAAGAGAATCCAAAGTATGCATTCTTTGGACTCAAAGGTAATCCTATGGGCCTGGTCATCTCACCACCTTGATATGTTGCATGCAATTAGGTTTGATCTCAAGCCTCACAAAGATTTGGGTTTTGTTGCACCGTAAACATTTTATAGACATTACTCTCACAGCAGCCATTGTTTTAAAAAAAAAAAACATATGAGGGTGGGTGGGTGGGGTAAAGGGGACATAAAGAAGCATACGATATAGAAAAATAAATATATAATAAATGTTGAGAGTGAATGTGGTTATCTAGAACATCACAGAAAATCTTGAAAGCAAAAGAAACATTTCTACCTTTTGGCTATTGACGCAGCTTTAGCAAGAAAAGATACTATTGACCACAAAACTGTGTAATCATGGCTACCATAGTAAACAAGGCCTAAGTGTATGTTTGTCTAGCCTTTAAAAATCTACATCTAAAATTAATAAATAAACGATTTACAAAGTGCCATAAAATAAAATTGAATTCTTAATCGTGAGTTATTCATATATTTTTTTTTTTATTATTTAAAGTTAAGTAAGTACACCCCAAACCAACTTTTTTCTGCTGAATATATGTGTATTTGGGTATTAAGTAGTGTTGTTGATTAATCCTAGTCCCACGCTTCACATTTTAGTAAAAGTATTTGAATTTTGCGTATTTAGCTGTAAAATGTCAAGTATACTGTCCACTAGGAGTTGAACACTGGCTATTACAACTGAGTTTTGCTATTGGTTGAACGGTAAGCTCTTGAAACTTTAACTGTTGGCCCCGCCTCTCCTATAAATAAGTGTGCGGGGACAGAGGTGAGGGGGCGTTTACTGAAAGGCGTGTCTTACTTCTACAGCAGTAACGCCCATAATCAAGGCTTTTTTAAAAAAAATTCCCTCCTAGTGGCAGCTCAGCAGAAGGCAGGGGTGTACTTACCCTTTAATGATTTTTACTTGCTCACGTACAAGTTCTGTCAGTTCGATGACAGGTATATGCAAGCAATAAATGTAAATATTGTGTTATACCAAAATCTGAGACCCATCAGATTCTGTGACCACATGGAACATTATTTTACCATGTAAATGCATACATGCTTATGAAAATTAAAAAAATTGTAAAAAGTAATCTCACTTTATGGCTTCCGTGTTATTGCCAATTTCATTGTCTATACATAAGACATAGGGAAATTGGGGACATTACTGCATGTCAGATTTATATGTTCTTGATTACATTGTTTTAAATTTCATGTCCCTAAGCAATCAGAAATGAGTTCTCTATAGTAATATTTAAAAAAAAAAAAAAAAAATCCAAAATTCGGACTGGCTTTAGTAATCATCTGAAGTTAAATTTGTAACATTTTAGGTCATTAGGTGCTCATAAGGTGTCTTTAGGTGACTCATGGCCATACTTATGTAACTAAGGCTCTAATATTAATATTTTCAAGTTAGGACGTTATGAAATAAGTTTGACTTCTGTTTAAAAGGTGATTGCTTGTCTTGGTATTCACAACAAAGCAATACACTTCATTTTTGCTAGCTTTAGCATGCTTATCTAGCCAGTGCTAGCAAACCCCTAAAACCTTAAACTCCACATCTTATACTCAATTGTAACGTTACGGGCAAATGCTACAGCCTCAAGTTCAACTGAACAGAGATCACTAAGCTAGCTTGTTAGCTGTCAGAATCTTACTTTTCTGTTTTCCTGAGATCGCAAGGTAATCTGACCGCTAGTTAGAACAGGTTTGTTTTGTTAGAATGGCTGGTGTGAGAGTCATGTGGTCGAATCTCCCTGCTTTATTAGATATTAGGTAAACTGCTGTGCAGATAAGCATCTAGCGAAAAGAAAAGTCTAAAAATGCTGCATTTCCCAAACAAACAACCCAGATGATAACTGCTACATGAATAACTCAACCTTGGGCTCATTGCTACATGACTAACTCCACCCAACATGGCTCAAAGCTACCAAAAACATGAAGATAATCTTGAACCAGCAATCACATTATGGAGGAGATGCAAATTTGTCTTTGAATCTCACGCTGTAAATTGCACTGTGAACTCATTTTCACCAGTAACACTATTCATTTTCACTATGTAAACATGTACTTCCAAAAACAGTAGAGGGTAAGAGGGGAGGAGAAGGTGAGAGCAGGTGATGGGGGAAGGAAAGCAAGGTTTAGAGGAAGGAAAATGAAAGAAGTGTCCAGGAGTCTTGGCGTGTGTCGAATGTCTTCCCGCTCAGTCTCTGCTCACACTGCACCAGGCGGCTGCAACAAAAGGGACGACAAGTCAGTAAGAGGTTTAAATGAGCCTCAAAGGAAAATGAAGGGCTGAAGACTTTTACAGAGATATGGTTTAAAAAGATTGAGTAGAGATGAGGAGAAAGTTGGCACATGGAAGACAGTGTGACAGCAAGGGGAAGCTGAGGTGGATAACCACCTCAAATCACTGCTTATCAGATCTTTTTAAATGATGCAGTTTCCAGTGGAAAGTCTTCTTCAGTTTTTGGTAACAAGTTAGAACTCTAGCTGATTATTCAGCAGGTCAAATTGACCTTTTTCACACTTCCGCATTTTAAACCGGAAGTGGTGTGCATCAACTTCCTGTGGCTATAGCTTTAGCATTAGACAGTGCCAAAAATGCTCATTCTCGGCGTGGTTGCTCTTGTTCTGTTCCTGGTTTTTCTTGTGGGGCAAGAAAACAGCCGTACCTGTCTAAACACGCTTTTCCTACAGACCAAGACCAAAGGAGGTGGTGGATCTAAGCAGTTAGGAGGGATGAGGGTCCAGAATCTGTATTCTACACTACACCGGCACTTCACTCAAGATGATTTTGTCAGCGGATCCAGTCACCATCAGATGCCTTAACAATGGAGTTGTTCCATTTCTTTGTTACAATGTTTGTACTTCATATGTTGTAGATAACAGTTAGTTCACGAAGCTACTTCTTTTCTTATCTTCCTAGCTGTGGATATATTCTTCATGGAAGAACTTATACCCCTTATCAAGTTTATTTGTTTGGGTATTCTCCGCTGTGATTGCCTTCGCATCAACGAACAAAAAAGCTGGCACGTTGAGCAACGCTGTTGAAAAAATAAGAGCCATTTTCCCTTAGACCTGCAATAACAGGAAGTTACTCGGCACCAGGAGGTGCTACTTCCGGTTGTTGTGAAAAAAGTCTATTAACCACTCATGGCTTGGTCAAGAATTTTCCAAGAGACTGCACTTCATTTTTTACACGCACACTTCATTTGTGATAGAATTAGTGTTGTTTCTATACTCTTTTTTTTTTTGTTGGTCCAGATGCCAATACCAATACCCAGTTGAATAGCATTGGCCCATACGGATAGGTGCCGATACCGCAGTGTTTAAAAAAGATATGACCTGTTTTTCTTCCAATGTTTTTCATCAAATGTTTAATCAGGTTTGTGGTATTGAAACTGCCCATTTTACTTCAGTCCAGAAACAGTACACGTGGCTGTTACACTTGCTGGAGTTTCTATATTGAAATATTTCTAAATTTTCTCTCGTGTGTAGGGACGTTTATTTGTTTGTTTGTTTTTCCGCAACAGGAAAACGTGGCCACGTGATTGGCTCAGAGCGGCAGCTAAGGGGCCAATAGCGATAGCTTGCCTCGGCATGCACTTAACACGTAACCATACGTGTTTCTGTGATCAGGAGTCAGGGAGAGAGAAAAACACAAGGAGCTGTGTTTGAAGAAGAGTTTGATGCTGTAAATTGCATTGGGATGTTAATAATTAGTACTTAGCGATACCGATGCCAGCCTTTTAGTGCCGAATCGGGGCCCTCCCAATACTAGTATCGGTATCGGCACAGCATTAGTTAGAATATTCATTCAGTTGTTTAAATGGGGCAGTAAGTGTATTTTTAGTCATACGGGTAAAAGGTTGTGAGTTCAAGCCCTAAGTGGGCCCTCTGTTGGTTTGTCACGACTTTTAATCATTCTTGTTAATAATAAAGCTGCTGGACACAAACATTTTTCATTAGATAAATCCATAGATCCATATGCAAAAGTTTGTTTTCATCTCCACCGTAAACACTGTTGTCATTATCGTGCATTCCATTGTGGGATGTGGAGTCCCATAATAGGATGAATAGAAGTGTTTTTATTTCATTCTTTACGTGATTTCTTGTTTCTTCGCCAGACAAGGGTGACAATAATCAGCTTGACGCCATTTTTGTTCTAGTGGGTTCCTCGTATTCCCCGTGATATTGGAATTAAATAACTGTATGTATCCATCTCTGCGACTCCCCATCCCACAATGTGAATGTCAAACATTGGATCTGAAAACAAACTTTTGAGCAACAATTTCATCGTTTTACATCTATTTTAGAGCAAATGATCTTAATAATACTCTTTAGTTGAACATCGGCGCCTTTCAGGTCACCCAAGGTCACTTAATAGTACATAATAAAACCCCAACAGCATAGTATAAAACCACAATAAAATTTAGGCTAAAATAGTATAAAAACAACAGTAAAAGTGAAGCTATAACACAGAGATAGAGCAGGGGGGTCCGGTGGAATTTCAAACAAGTGGGTTTTGAGTCCAGCTTTGAATTGTGAGAATGAGTTAATGTTCCTGAGATCCAGGATGGTGGTAAGGCGGGCTGGTGGAGTGTTCCTGTGGACATTTTAATATCTTCTTTAGTCCTCACAACACCTCACCCTTCCTGACCAGATAACTTTGTTCTTCAGATGGCAATACATACAAGTGCAGAACACCTGTTACCCACTGACACACATCACGCCCACGACCTGAACGATGAGGGAAGCACAACAACCCTGAAAACAGCTGTTTTTCCATCCGTAATCAAACACTGCCTCTAAAACCAAAGCATTGCAGTAAAGAATCAGAGACAAATGTGGACAATTGTGGCTTCAAGGTGCTGCTAATGAATGAAATAGAAGTCTCTATATGCTGTTACTGACCTGGCACAGCTACAGAAGACACGGCCTCCGGCTGGCACAGAGTATCTACCTTCACATGCTGAAAAGCTTTGTTGGGAGCAGACTGGAGATGCCTGAAACAGAGAGGAGAGGGTGAGAAATGCACACATATATACGTATATATATATATGTATATATATATATATATATATATACATAAAACCACACCAGGGTTAAGGTGAATTATAATTGCAATCTCATAGTTGATCATTAATTAGAATTATGTAATCTACCTATAAAAGCAAGGACGGTCTGTGTGCGTGCATGCGTGCGTGTGGAGCAAATATCTCCCCGACGCGGTGCAGGTTCAACCTGAAATTTGGTCAACAGGTTCCAAATACCCCAAGTGTGTGTATCTGTTATTTTGGAGTAATTTGGTCATTTCAAAATGTTTATTTTAATTTTATTTCACTTCTGGACGGCACCGAAATGAAACCTATTCAACTTTTGACCTCAGGGTGTGAGGGGGCGCTAGCGAACCATCTATATCTATTTCACCGCACAGCTCCTCACGCGAGCAAGAGTCACGTGTGTGGCCACTCCTCCTCCACTTCCTCCTGTGCCATGCTATCGTTAGCTTCTCAAACACGGGAGCTCTCTGAATAGATCATTTGAAACCGTCAGCAACTGGTGAGTCTTTTGCAGACACATTTCCCATTGTTTAAACTATAAAACTGTTGCTCAATAACGCGCTGTTTCACTAGAGTCGGTTTTGACCTCGACCCCTTCAATACTCCATCTGGAAAACTGCAGATTCTCTGTGGTGCCGTGCATGGAAGCTAAGCTCTGACCACTCGGTTCGAAGGTACAAAACGATTTTTGTTTTTTTTAAAAAGACAGCCGAATTGTACATAATACTTTAATTTACTTACTCACTCATGTAGTTTGGAGTTTTACGTTCTGTTTTGCGCAGTTTTGTTGTTTTTCTGATTGGCGCTACAATGTCTATGGAGTTTGGCTATCAGCGTCTCAAACATTTCACGGAGCGCATACACACGGTATTTATTTATTTATAATAAAAATATACTAAATGAGTAAAATAAAACAAAAAACTAAACATTATTTATAAAAAGGTACACACAATTACAACAGAAATGCATAAAAATACAGAAAATTAAATATTTATACAAAAAATACACAAAATGACAAAAGAATCACACTACAATGGCAACAAAAAAACTAATTACACAAAAACACAACAGAAAGATACACAAATACACATAATGACTCCAAAAAACATACATTACAGAAAAATACACCAAACAAAAAAAATATAACAGTGAGTTAAAAAAAAAAACACATTTATCATGTTCATATACATTACAGAAAAATACAATGCGGGTGCACGGAGGAGATGGATGTACACACACACACACACACACACACACACACACACTCGCACACACGCGCATTGATAAACATCTGTGGTACATCTACATGAAGCACACATGGTCTCTCACTGCTTAGCACAAGCCTTTACTGTATGAGCTGAAATATTAATGGAAGTGAGATGCTGTGAGCGAGCAGTGGAGCAGAAACTCAGATCATCAGCAGCAGCTACCTCAGCATCTTCTCCTCAGGACCAGCACCATCACTAAATCATGACCAAATAAATTCCAGCGCTTTAGCAACTCTGCTGCAAGAGAATGGCTGAATGATGCTAATCAGAAACATGAATATTCACTGTATTTGGTAAAAATCAATATGAATTAATCCTGTTAAAGTGGATCAGCACTTAAACAGACTTTTTGTGACATGTGGCACATCTCTGAATAGGAGCTTTATGCTTTGGGTCAATAGTTTTATAATGATGTTTCCAGCTCAAAGTGAAGTTAGAGCTTTTAATTCAGGCTGGAATGAGTAAAATGTTTAAGATGGTGCTGAGTCAGCACCACAACTCACCTCTTCCACTCTTCTTCTCCATCCCAAAACTCATAGACCACGAAGGATAAACCATCTGGCAGACGTACCGCAGTCACACTGTAGCAGAAGAAGAGGATGTAAAAGAGCAGAAGAAGAAGAAAAGAGATGCACTTATTTCACCACTTCAGGTAATTACAAAACAACACTCAGCAAATGACAAAACAAAAAAAAGACCTAATTACTTAACCTTTGATTTACAGCATCCGTGTGAAACAAAACATTTTACATCACCAGTTCAGTATGAGCTCACCAGTTTCACCTGCACAGCCCAAACTCCACAGAAAGTGTGCACATCATTCATTATTTCATAGTAATTATGTTCCATTATTCTTGCATTGAGTAAACCTTTGAAGACAGGAAAAAATTCAATACTGCCTCTGAGCAAAGCCTTATTTTTCCTTGTTTTCCATATCGCTAATTTTGCAGCACAGCAATGCAGTTTAACAGTGTTTAGGTGTTTTTCTTTTTTACCTTATATTTTGGCCCAAAGATGAACAAACCAAGAGAGAAAGATTCTCCAAGGCCCTCAAACCACTCCTTGAGTAAAACAAACAGTGATGCCAACCGGGGACATTGGGCAAACAGGTGCTCTGAAGTTTCAGATTGGAAACAAAAAAGACAACCCTCCCCCAGCTCGGGATCAAGGTGCGCTCTATACCTGTTTGTAGGTATCACCCCATGTACAATCCTCCACTGGAGGTCTGCCATCCTTTTCTCTATTGGAGACTTGTATAGGCCCCGCCAGCTGCCTTTAGGGGAAGAGCCTGGGTCAAAAAACCCAGTCCACTTCGACTCGCCAAGCTCTGCTAAAGGTCCTATGTTTATCACCTTGACGCAATGTGGAAAGAATACACTGTTTCCCATCGCCTCCAAGCTGTTCATACAGCAACCTCCCACTTTCCTTAGCAACAGGCCAGTCGTGTTGTAGCAACTTGGACCCAAGTCGTACAACAGTCTTTGAGCAGTCTTGAATCGGAAAGAAGCAACTTTGGATTGTAGATCCACCAAATTTTAACATACCTCTGCCAGCGGCAGGTTAAGAACAGAGGAGTGAATCCAGTGCCTGCCAGACCAGAAAAAGTTAACAATGTCTCTTTGTATTTCCTCAAGCAAGCCTTTTGGTGGTGTCAGGGCAATAAGCCTGCGCCATAGAGTCAAAGCAACCAGAGCTCTCAACCTATATGACAACTGGGGCATCAACCATTTCCATTTAGATAACCGAGCATACACCTTGTCCCTTACTCAATCCCAATTCTTTTTTTCAAAACCTTCAGTGCCAAGAAAAACTCCAAGCACTTTCAACCCTTATTTGCCCCATTGGAGACGACCAGGTAACATGGGCACCACTTGATACTCCCATTGCCCCACAAGCAAAGCGTCACTTTTGTCCCAGTTTACTTTTGCAGATGAGGCCCTCTCGTACATACAGAGGGTCTCCTACAGGCATTCAACATCACTTTGACTCTTAACAAAAATATTTACGTCATCTGCATAGGCCAAATTTGAAGGCAGAACAAAAGAAGCATTAATCGTAGCAGAGATGAAGGGAGCAGAAAGTTTATCTCTTAATTTGCATAAAAAGGGTTCAATGGCCAGGCTAAAAAGTTGCCCTGAAATGGGACAGCCCTGCCTTTTACCAAGACAGGCCAACTTAAGCCTGTTCCTACTTTAACCATAAAAACTGCATAAAGGGTAGACAATACGGGAAGGATGACAGATAAATAAAGAGGATAGGAAATGCTCAAGCATGATTTAAAAAGGAAAAAGGAGAAGAAGGAAAAACCAGTAGTCTTGTGACAGTGCTGTGCCTTATTGATGGAAATGCACTTACCCATGAAACGAGGCAAGTGAAATTACAGCCATAAAGGACAGACAGGAAGAGCCTGTGACCAGGTCAGGGTAAATGTCAGCTGTTATTGAGGTGTTTTATTAGGGGCTCGGTGCAGTAATAAACAAAGGTTTCACCTTATTGCCTGTAAAGGAGCATTAATGTGCCGAGGTTTGTTTGAAAAAAATGAGGTCCTGGAAATAACCTGCAGAGGCTATTTGTTCACACGTCTAATGATGTCATGGGTGGATCTGTAACCCAGATATGTTGGGATAGCACTTCCATTGTTGAAGGTCAAAATACAAGCAAGACCATCATGAGTAGATAAAACTTTGCTCAATCAATTTTTTTAGTGCAAAATTACCAATTTTAATGTGTTTTTCTGTACCGCACAAAGATCAGCATTTAGAAACTGTTGATCTACTATGACTTTAAAGCACAACCATCACTAACACAAAAAAAGTAATGGTCTTCAATAGAGAAAATATCCAGGACATTAAAAAAACTTCATTTCTTTACAAAAGTCCCGTAAGAGTAGCCAGGTTATGAGTTCTCGGACATCACAGTCACATAGTTATTATTACTGTATTATTAGTTAGGGGAACTGGACTCTCTCATTCACAAGGATGCCTATTGCAACACTAGCAATGTCTAACAATTGTCTAATATCAGTGGTAAACAAAAGATGTTTCTTAGATGAGAGACCATCAAGTATTGATTAGAAATTTTAAAACAAACACTCTTTACCATCAAATCAGCAGATCACCTGATCTGACCACACAACATAAACCTTAGCATTAACAACAGCAGCAGAAGATCAAAACAAGGAATTGGGCATTTAGAGGTTAGAAAAATATTGCCTTTGACCAAAGACTCTTAAATTTGGCTGTCAGTCAAGTAAATTGCATTGCCAGAGCAGGTTGGTGGTGTAATGGTGCAGTAGTTCTTTTTAATGGCTCATTAGTATCAACTCAGCACTATATTGTCTTAAAGAGCATCGTGTACACATCTTCTGAATGCTACTTGCAGCAGTTTAAATCATCTCAATGTGGCTTCTTGAACATGACAAAGATATTCCTCCAATAAACTAAATCTGAGATGAACAATGGGTGCATCTAAGATTATTGTCTTAATACATCTAAAGTAGGAAAATGGATGGAAAAAACAGAATATATTTTCTGAAACAAAAAGGATCTTTATTTTAAATTGGGCCGCAACATGATACAGAAATGCCTCACAAGCATGTTTTGGAACAACATCAGGCATTTACACGTTATTTTCATAAACAAGTGGGTTCAGATTATTTTGACCGTTCAAATCAAATGAGGCGCTGGTACAAAGACAGGTATTGCCTGTTGGTGTGTTAGTTGAACTGGTGATGAGTTCACCTGGTGACACGTCACAGCAGAAGAATCTACAGTCACGTGAGGTTGATTCACAGGTTGATGATAATTAAAGGTTTCACAAATAATGTTTTAGGATGATCCTAACTTTGTAAATCATCAGAAGCATATAAAATATAAAATTAAAGGTATTGTGGAGGAAATTATTTTGGCTTCTGGATACTATTAGTCCTCCTAATTGTCAATCATTCTGACGTAAGGCCGTCGTATGTGCTCGTCCCCAGCGACCTAGTCGCTCAAAGTTGAAAAAATTGAATTTTTTAAGCGACTTCAAGTGACAACTCCCCCGTCCTTTACTGTCTGTAGAGCCGAGGCAGCAGCCCCTCCCACCCACTACAGTGAGAAGGCTGCAGACCTCCGCTGCAGCCAGGACCTCTTGAATTAAAGCAGTTAACACACACACACACACACCCCAACACTGGAGTGATTAAGTGATGCAGTGAACAAAAAGCACCATTGTGTTCAAGCGACTCATCACGGGTGATTGAAGGGACTGCAGTCGCTACAGTTGCGTTTGGAGTGAACGCACCTTTACAAGTGTTTATGTGTCTCGTGAGCTACGGTTTCAGTCATTTATTGAAGCTCGCCTGTGCACGCCTGTGCACGCCTGTGCACGAGGAAAACTGGGCTTGTGCACGCTCTCTCGCACTCCTTTAATTGGCGTTCCCTCTTGGAAGTAGGTAGGGTGTTGCGCATGTGCATTGGAGAGGGCATTTAATTTGTAAACTTTGGGAAAATCCCCCTCTATACCTTTAATAACAGTAGTTTACTAAACATATTTAGCATTTTTGGTTCAATTTCAGGAAGTTTAATAACCAGTAAAGTGTTCTAAACAGGGAAAGATGATGAAATGGAAACCAAATGGAAAAATGTAACCTGAAATGGAAATGGGTTAACCCTGAAATAGGATTCGGGAAATTTAGACACGAGAAATGATTCATGTGTAAATTAATTTTTTTATTCAAGCACAATTAATCTTTCCATTAGATTGATTTTTATTTTATTTATCTCACTCTGTTTTACCTGGTTAATGAGTGATAATAAATAAATAATTTACCCCACAATTGACCTCCATAACGCTGACCGCTTGTACATGTACCGTCCTACATAGTGGTGATAGTAGGGGCAGTTAAAGTCAGGGACACCACGTTTATTACATGTGAGCTTTGCAGGAAGATAGAATAACCTTTAAATGATTGTAACCACCATTAACCCTGAATAAACCAACCAGATGTTATAGAGCAAACAACAGTAAAAGAGTGAACCGTACAGATGTAAAACTGAGCAGCAATAGGAGGAATGTGGCACTGCATCAACCAACTGTCAATTATTCATGTCAAATTATGAACAAGGACTATGCTGCCACTGCAATTATGATTACGTCGCACAGATATTAACAAGTGGAAGTTCATGCCAGAAACAAAGAGTGGCAGACTGATTGGTAGACTCAAAAAACGCAGGGTGTACCCCCGCCTAGCGCCCAATGAGAACCGAAGATTGGCACCGGCAGACCCCCGCGACCCTGAACAGGAATAAGTGGGTCTGAAAATGAATTAATGAATGAATACTGGGCACTTTTATAGATGCATGTGGTTCCTTTTCAGAATTTCACAACTTAAAACGATCAGAATCTGTTGTAGAAGCAAAAGTTAAACTTTTTTGAAAAATGTAATCAGACATTAGACCAATAGTGATACTTTAATTACAGTTAGTTATCATTTACTTGTTCTCGCAAGTCTAAAAACAATGTACTTCACATAATTGTATACTTGTAAAGGTGAAATTTGTAATTATTAATATCATGATATATCACGATGTATATTGTATTTTGTTTAGTATCGAGACATATAGCATCGTGACACGCAAATCGTGACTGGTATTGTCAGATTCATGGCAATGTACACCACTATTAGATAAGCCTTGAGGTGACAGTGTTAAATCTGATTATTTACTTTGCACAATACCAGTAATTAAAGGCACTTATCCATCCATCAAGCTATGAATTAAAACACACTTATTATTTTCACACAGAAGCAAAAAATACTGAACAATGAAAACATCTTCTACACCACTGTCAATGAGATGTTGGTGAACAATAGATGCATTAGAGTAGAACAAAAAGCCACAGAATTAAACATTAACTAAGAGACAAACATTAAAAGAAGAAAAAAAAAAAAACTAGGAAACTTTGAAGTACCCAAAGCAGAATAAAATACTGAGTAAACAGCTTTTATACAGCAATGGAAGAGCAAAAGAAAATAAAAACTGTATTAAACCGTCTGGTAGATAAAGTATGTCTAAGAAAGCTGGGCAATTACAGGAAATAGGTACAAAAACAGAAAAAGGAGCAGATTTCTTAAAAAATAAAAATGAAACAAAGGTTGCAAGGTGCTGAATATAAACAATCTAAGCTTTTCTGTCATTATTTCACACATGGATTATAATATTAAAACTGCTATTTCAATAGGCGACTTCAGTCTTGCTTCAATATTTGTTAAAGGTGCAGTCTGCAACTCTTATAAGAGTGACTTTTTGTCATATTTGCTAAAACAGTCACTATGTAAGGACAGCTTTACATCAAACTAGTAGTTTGTGTGAAACTACTGCTCCTGCAGCCTTTGGCAGATTGCCAGAATGCACCGTGACTGAGCAAAAAGAACCAATCAGAGCCAGGATTGTGTTTGATGGACTCTCTGACAGCTGTTGCTCACAGGCCCCGCCCCTTTCCAGGGGCTGTAGCGCCTTCTTTTTTTACAGTGTATGGTCTGGAGTAGTAGAAGATGGAATTAGCAACTTTTCTGCTTGCAAAGTAATTACTGCTGCTTGATTTACGTTATGTTTGATTTGTAGTTGTTACACTAGAACTCTGTAGTGCATGTGTTGTTCGTGTGTGCGCAGCAGCCTCCGTGTGAGCTGCTGTAAGTGACACTGTGTTGTTGCTGCTTCTACTGAGGTTTGTGCACATTGAGAGAGAGAAGCGCTGCAGTAATATGCTTTTAACATAGCATGTTATATTACTGTGATGTTGATGTTGGGCTAACGTTAGCTTGTTAGCGCATCTGAGGGAGGGACTTTTGAAAGTTTGGAGGCAGGGCAAGAGAGCAGCGGGGAGGGAGGGGGAGAGAGGGATCTGAGAGTTGCGGACTGCACCTTTAATGATTCAGTTGAAACTGACTGTTCCTAAAGGTTTATACAGACATAAGAAAGCCAAAGAAGAACAAAGGGACACCTTATAATGTCAACACTTTCAAACCAATGACCTTGAATGAGATGAATCATTTTATTCATCATTAGACCTGAAAGATTACCATTAGCATTCAAAAGGGAATATTCTATAGCTTATTTAGAGATCATGTCCAGTTTGTGCAGGTTCAGAGTCAGATGAACCTGTACATATCATTTAATGACACTGCAGATGAGCATTCGCCTAAGTGATGTGGATTTAATTTTAGTGTTATTATGTTGTTCAAATCTGAATTGTTTGCTGCACTTTTCACACTATTCCTCAGCAGTAGAGGAAGGTAGTCTTTAATTGTTCCTCCAGGTACGATAGAGGTGGAGTTTCTTTCTCTCTATCGAAGCTTATTGTTTTTATTGTTTTCTATAACCACTAACCTTCTGTGTGGTGGCCACAAATCCATTAAGTGATTACAAGTGTATTATCTATATTCAGAACTGTTGTTGTGAAAGGTCAGAGCAGTTTCATTCTTTGTATTTCATGTAATGCATATTTCTGCTACAGAAAGCAGTAACTATAATCAGGGTGCAGTGAAAAAAAGTAGGAAACAATAATCACTTTACTACAATAAAAGCCAGGACAACAACTTTGTTGTATTTTGTCCTCTATCAATAATGAATTCAAATTTAATACAAAATGAAATTCAAAAGTATTACACTTTGTAAACCATTGCAGATTTTAGTCTTTATTGTATACCTGGCTTTATTCTTGGATGTAAAATGTTAAAAATACATTTGCAGACTTGGTTTTAAATTAGTGCACTGTTGCCAACATTTCAGGTTTGTCTTGTGTAGCACAATGTTACTTTGGTTCTACAAAGATCGATAACTCTACACAGATGCAATGACTTCCTGAGGCCTAAACGTCTAAGTTAAATTAAAACGTGGTGACAGAAGTTACAAAAGGAGGATCGATATCACCCAGCACTGCAGGCGCATTTAAGGGCTTTCATTCTTATGTTTTCCTTTAAAGCAAGAGGTTATTGCGATTATAAAACAGCAAAGCAAGGGAAATTTAAGCCTGGGAATTGAATCTGAGTACAACCCTGGTTTCTTACAGGTCAGGTAGTGAAGTGAGTCTTTTTAAACACCAGTCTATTTACAATTGTGCAAGAACAGGATGTCACTGGTAAAAGGAATAGGTAAAGAAGAATAGATTAGAAAGTCAGTGAAGGAGTGTTGGATGAACTGCTCGATAGAGTGACAAAGAACCAGAGAGGTGGGCAATTCAATAAAATCAAGAACAAACGGGTGATTAAAAGAACAATAACCATTGATAAGGTGGCTAACTGAACAGACCATTCAACAAATATCTCAACAAGAGCCCTCAGACAGTGCAGACCTCTGCTGAGTGACAAATATCCTCTTTTCCAGATATTGACAGTTACAGTATCTAGAACAGAGATCTTCACATCATAATTATTCACATTTTAAAGGCTTGGAATACATTTATATCTCCATTAATAACAATACAGCAGGTTCACTGTGCATTTCAATTCCAATTTGGATCAAACTCTCAGGGGTAATTGAGGAACAAACCTGACATAACTGAGTCCAACTGCATTAAGATTGGCCAATTACAAACCAAGATTTATAGATTTTTGAAACTGATCTAGAATCAGTATGTTGATCTGGAAGCCCTAAAATTTTATGGAATTTTCCATCTATCTTTTGTTGGAACTTAGTCAAAATCCGTTAAGTACTCTTGATACAGTATAATCTGGCTAACAGACAAACAATTACAAAATGAATGAACAGCGGTGATGATGTAAACTACAATAGTAGCTTACCACCACTAAGTGTGGGGTGAAAGAATAATGCCTTAATCCTGTAAAGCACTTTGAGTGTCTATGAAAAAGAGCTACAGTATATAAAATCCAATCCATTTTTAAACCCGATATAGCTGAGGCAAATTTTATTTCGACCAAAATTTACATTTTTGAAAATGTTGCCAATTATGAGAGATAATGATTTTTCGATTTTTGAAATTGAATCAGAATCAGTATGTTGGTGTGATGTGGATCCCCTCTTAAATTTAATGGAATCTTCTATGGCACAAGGTCTATCAAAAGACTGACTTTGTCCAGTTCACTGACTGACTGCCAAACTTCAAAAATTCTAATCTACATGTGAGGGATTACTAACTCTGCTGCCAGTGCCACATGCCTCTTCAGATATTAAACCCCCCAAGCCTTTAAGTGTGAGCACGAATATCAGCTATTGCATATGTAACCAGCAAGAATGAAACTCCAATATAATGTGCCCAGAATATACAGCAGCGCGGTGTTTATCTGTGATCCAAACCACACTGGGAGACAAAGATGTGTTTTTTGTTCACACTGTGGGGATAATGAGGAAATACCCCCTCAAAGCAGAGCTTACCCTGTAATTTCAGTTCACAAACAACTAGTCTGTGAAATTGCAGAGACAAGCTGAGACCGTAGGAAGGAGAGGTTGAGGTGGTTGTTAACAATGTGTGAAAGCAGCTGTGTGTGTTAGAAAATAGTATATAAAGTGATGAAGGTGGAGGTGGTGCAGACTGTGCAGATAGAGAGAAGTAGCTTACTGGAAGCAGTCTCTCTGAGCAGAGACATTCTTCAGGTACTGCTTCAGAGCCTCGCAGAAGTCGCCGAGCTTCTTCTGGGTGACGACCATCTCCTGACGAATCAGCAACAAGGACTGCAAAGAACAGAAAGGTCAGCAAGGTGTGGTTGCAACTTACAGTTCACGTGTTGTGCTCAACATTGACTTTTTTAATGGACTTTCTGTGTTTCTTTTGTAGTGGCAGCTTTTGCACAGAGCACTTCCTCCTACACAGCACAGCAGCGCGTATACAGTAACTCGGACTGCAGCACAGCAACACAACTACTACTCCTGGTGAATGTGGATGCGGCACAATTATAGCATGCAAAATTGCGAGGGACAACATGTCACCCAGTGGACTCTTGTTTTAGAGCCACGGTATTTGATGTGAAATTGAATTCATTTGTGCACATTTGGAGGAATATGAAAACAGCCTCAGATATAAGAAGCTGTATATTAGGGGAAGTCCTTGATCCCTCATTGAGCTTAATTGTGATGCATGTCCTGTGGCTTCAAGCATTGTCTGCTGCAGCTAAACTGCAGCAGAAGGACAAAACGCAGTATTCAACTACTTCTCCAGTAATAAACAGCCAAAAAGATGAGGATTCATAATCACACAGACAGCCTACATATATACATTAGGATGGGGGCCTGCTGGCAATACTGCAGTGTCTGTATGTGTGTGTGTGTCTGCAGGCGAGTGCAGGAATAACTGATCTTTCCTGTTGAAAATTAAATTAAATTTTCTTCCATCCCAGTGGGCTCTTAACAGAGGTGTGTGATAAATCTGCGAATCTTGATTCTTGCGCAGGGGATTACAATAATGTGACCAAACATGACTATTGAAAATGACCTATTTTTAACCCCTGTGTTGATGGAATGCGATTAGCTGCAGCTGTCCTTACTGTATCTCACCAGAGCCCCATTAAAAATGTATTCAATTCGACCCACATAACTCCTGCAGCGCCTACTGTTTGCATTTGTATGCATACAGCACACGTGCATGGAAAGATGCCGACTTCCACATGGGACATTACACATATACACGCACGCACATTCATACAACCCCCAAATGAATCCACACACGGGGCAAAACAAGCACACACATACGCAGCGTTTTCATTCAGTCATAGTTCAGCTGTCAGAATCCCAATGTAATGAGTGTATAATAGAATAATTTTCAGTGGATAATCTTGATACACAGATTGAATGGGGGAATGATAAAAAAAAAAAAAAAATGTTTAAGATTTAGTTTAAGGAACATTGCGTGACTGTTACGGAATTGAATTGAATTAAAACCAGCGTTCTATAATGTTCAATTAAAGAAAGGGTGATTTGTTTTTGAGACGTTTGACAGGAGGAGTTTTTCAGGACAATACTTCATTCTTATTAGTATGTGCATGCATATGAAAAACAACTGGAACAAGAACACAAACCTCCACCAAGCACCAAATATCCTCTTTGCCAGATATTGGCAGTTATCTGGATCACTAACCCTGATCATGGTACCATGATCATTCACACTTTAAAGGCCTGGAAGAAATATATATATAGGGCCATTAATAATTCTACAGTAGGTCAAAATGTATGGGTAGCCAAATTTTGTTTTGCTTAATCTGGATCTGATCTGGATGAAACTCAATGAGGTAATGAAGTTTATAAAGGTTGGTCAATCGTGATCCGAGATATGAATTCTTCAAATTTCGCCAATTATAATTTTTTTAAAAACTGGTCCAAAATCAGTGTATTTATCTGGATTCCCTCCAAAATTCTATGGAATCTTCAAGGGCATAAGGTCCATCTTTGATTAAAAAAATTATCAAAATTCATTACAAACAAATAAAAAAACACCAGTGAAAATATGACCTCTTTGATGGAAGATATAACTTTGCCGTTCTATGAATGAAACTAAGAGAGCGACTAGACAGCTCAACGATCAGAACGACTATTTTAGAGTTGTGTAAGAGTCTATTATAGTATGTCACTGTGTATTAACCCAGTGTTTGATAGAATCACAGCTGATAATGGCTGTGGTCCAGTATTTTTATTGATTTTATTTTTATTTAAATATAAAAACATTTGTTTTCTTAATTTCTACCTTCACATCAACAACTGATTTTCATTCAACAACTTAAATTGCGCTGCTTCTTTTCATATTCCATACCAAACAGTCTGTGCTGCTCCACATTCTGTCTTCTTTAGAAGGAAAACATTAGATCCTTTTTCACTCTGCATAGTAAAACTGAGCTAAGTTGTTTTCATAATTTCCGACTTCTCAGTGTAATAAAAACCAAATTAAGCTATTTAAGCCTAATAACATCACATGTTTTAAATGAGCACATTGTAGCTACAGCTCATGTAGAGATCGTATTTGTACAGCTTTGAATCACATCTGCATCTACTTGTGTGTTGGCATCACTTTGATTGTCTGTTGTATTGGCAAGTAATGGCTCTTTAGTTCTTGACATCACTGTTTATGGCTGGCTATTAACTATAACTACAGCCAGGAGACAACAGCACGGCTGCATCATTGAGTTGTATGAATGAGCACCTGGCTTGTTCACCAAGTCAGCGTGTGTGTGTGTGATTTATAAGGCAATGATGATTGCATGGGCATGAAGCACAAGCACGTTCACCAAAACACACACTAAACCTCCTACCCACTCAATTAGAAACGGTGCATTGGCCAGCACTGAGCCTCTGTTAATTGACTCACCAACCAAATCACTACCATTACATCTGGTCCCCTGTGACACTGTGGCCCTGCACATGTGATAAATCTAGGCCTGAAACCATTCATCGGGTTACTCGATTAACTCGATTCCAAAAATTCCTCGAGGCAAAAATTGTGCCTCGAAGCATCGTTACATTCCTATGACGCGCACTATATGCGCAGGCACTGCACATCACTAGCGCATCATCAATGTGCGACAAACATTCTGCAATTAGTTGGCGCCATGGCGGACAGTAAGCGACAGATAACGTCTAAAGTCTAGGATCATTACATCCTCAAAAATGAAGAAAACACCTGGCAAACCACAGCAGTACGACTTCAATGATGCAGTATCTGAACCAAAAGCATTCACATGCTGTTTCAACAGCTGAAACAAGGTAATGTAGTGTTGTAATAAATAAATTAAATAAATGAAAATGAACGCGGAAGTTTTCCAGCCTCGATATATTGACATATGCATGTGTATTTGGCTGCGTGGCTGTTGGCTGCAGAGGTTAGCGTTAGCAACGGATATAAAACAGCAGATAACTCAGTCAGTTCTAATAATTTCTCAGTGAACCTGTAGCGTAATTACTCTAAAATAGTACACGACCGCCAGTCAATCTTAGATTTAGGTAAATTAAACAGGTATAGTCCGGTAGATGCAGCAGCTTATAGCTTCAGATTGCTACAGTGGCTACACCCAGCGGCCTGTGTAGCTGCGGAGCCTCGTACCAGTGGTGTCCGCCAGCGGAGGAGACGTAAGCGGTGTGATCGGAAGCACGCACGGCACGCGTGTACACACAAACCAGGGTAGACGGTCTTTAAATCCTTGAAAAAGTAAGGTATTAAATTTGATGTAGCCAGATTTAAGGCCTTAAAGCTTTACATTTGAGAAAAAGGGCATTAAATTCGAGAAATTGTAACATTAAATATTGTGGTACGCCTCAGTGCCTGTGCTCTGAAGTGTTGTGGATTTTAAACACTCTGATCATTACTGGGACAATTCTAATAATGTCATCAGCACAATATTCTGATAATAGAAATACTTTATTAAGCCTGAGGTAAATTAATTTTCTCATGTGCTAAAAACATAATTCCAGTGTTTGTCAAATACACACAGGTTTCTAGGTTACCATAGCAAATAGGCTCACCCCAGAAATGATATATTATTTGTTAGTAGTTAGTTAGTTAACTTAACTGTGTTGTTATTTAATTGTTGGCACTAACACTTATTAACACTACATGGTTAAATTGCAATAAATGGGCTTAGTTTTGGAGCCAAATGTTTTTTAGAAATAAAAGCCAAACCCCTAAATGCTCTTATAGATGACCCTGTCTCCACATGACTGTTCTTCCATGTTCATGTCTGTGTTCAGCCATCTTCAGACACGGGGGGTCTCCCCGTTCTATGGAACCTTTATTTAGGGAGTCACGGGCTGAAAAGGTTGAGAACCACTGGCCTAAGGGACAGACACACACATACAGTGATTCGCTACAAATACTCCGCTAACTTTTATTTATAACAGTAAAATGTTAAGTCAGTTGTTGGGACTATCAAGTCAGGTTATGTTTTATTTTTTACCTCTGCTAAAGAGGTCATATTTACCGCCGTTTATTATTCATTTAATTATTTGTCTGTTAGCAGGACGATGTCAAAAGTAACAGATTGTGACAAAGTTTTATCCAAAGACAGACCTTACGCCATGGAAGATCGATCCAAAATCAAATACATAATATATAATTACTGCGTGAATAGCCTAAACAAATATATTGATCAAGCTTTTCTTTATTAACACTTATATAGCCTTGTGAATGTTAATATAAACATTTATTAAGGCCTTAATAAAGAAGCTCATTACGATACCGTATAATTACTGCTTATTACAAGCAGCTTCAGTGTATTAATAACATTAAATAATATGTTAATGAATCTTTTTTATTTACAGTTATATAGCCTTATTGATGGTGAAAAGAACATTTAATAAGGTCCTAATAAGAGGCCTTTTAACTTGTATTTACTGCTTACTAAGGCTTATAACAAGCACCACAATACAACGTCTTACCAAAAATCTCTAGCTTGGTTTCCATTACAGATTTGCGCAAAATAAAAGCGATATTTCTAAATGTCGACAAAGTATAACTGCGCTTTGATCGTGTTTCCAATGAAGGTTGTTTTGGGGCGGAGCCTCGTAACTACCGTGAAATCTCATCTTGCGAGACAAAGAGCAGTGGTCATGTGACGATGTACGTCACGATCTGTGACGTGTGTTTGCGAAAAAAGCCTTTTTTTACGACACATTTCAATATTGAAACGACTGAAATTCCTTCTCATGAAAGCGTAAAAACGTTTTAGCAATATTTATTTTCGAAATTCAGGTGTTTCCATTACCAGTTTTTATTGCGCTATTTAGATTTTGCACATTTCCAAGGGTAATGGAAACACAGCTTCTGTCTGTCTGTTTGTCTGTCTGTCTGTCTGTCTGTCTGTCTGTCTGTCTGTGTGTCTGTGTATTCCTCAAGTATCTCTGCGAATCAGGCTCAGATTGACATGAGACTTTCAACATGGTTGCTGCTTGGTTCAAAGGTGTGCAACGTCAGATTTGTTTGCACTGCAATGATACCGTTCATAAATTATTTTAGAACTGATGACATCATCACTGTGGATCGAGCCTTCGCTGGCTTTGATCAGGCAGCACAATTTGACCGGGGGCGGCCTTTCCCGCAGCGGCCCGGGGCTGGGGCCCCGTCCATCCATCCGTGTGTTTGTGTGTGTAATTCAGAATTAAATTTGCATTAGGAATTAAGCGTTTGCAAAATCAGTTTAAAGAGGATTTAACTTTTATTCTGAATTAAAGAGGAATTAAAGCTCCCATGTAAACCGTCCATGAAAAAGCTACTTAACCTCCCACTTTTCTATAGCAGGACATACTTCCTATGGGCACTGCACTAGTAGATATAAAACATAGATACAGATTTCTAATTTTCATTTTGAAGCACTTTGACTAATTCAGACTTCATCTCCTGTCATTTCACAACCTCGTAGATGACCATTGGATAGTTTTACCCTGTAATCATTCACTAGTGCCACATAATTAGCTCTGCTGACAAAAACAAAGGGAAATACTATGCAAATGTTTAATGCAAGAAAATAATGTTTCAATGCCTTTCACTGTAACATGTTTTAGAATTTACCATCCCCGGTGGCAGGTTTTGGTCTGTGTGAGAGAGTGTGTGTCCTCTCATCACTCAGTTGCAGTTCTTCCTTTTGCCTCTCCCTCCTGCTGTGGTGCCACTCCTTGCTGTTTTTTTGTCTGTATTTGCCCTTCACCAGCTCTCTGTAAGTCCATCTTCACAGTCATAATCAGGTGTACCTAGTGAACCGAGGAGGACCTATTTTTGTATTTGTCCGTGGAATAATCTTGTTTTTTTGCCATGTCATAGACTCTGCAGAAAGCCAAGCACCTAACCTTGTATCTTTTTCCATTAAAATGAGCTTCTGTGAGTTCTGTATCTGAGACATCAGCTCAGCCAAACACACGTTTTATATATATAGTATATGAAAATGAAATTGAACTAAGATTGACACTTTGGACATCAAACAGCAAAGACATGCAGCGCGTACTGTGCTTGGCAAGTAAACATTAAGTATGTGACTGTCTGTCACGATGAGGGGTGGGTGGGAAAATCAAAGCAGTAATAAATGTGTTTTCTGTCAAAGTGCGTATTGGGTTACCATGGGAATTGGAAAGTAGCATTACACAGGTCGAGGTCGAACCAATCCGCCCACACACTCAACGCTCGTCTTTGTCCTCAGGCTTTGTTGCCCCAGTTTATGTATGGCAGATTTTACTGGTTTATCTTTTCAGCTTCACCTCCTACAGACTCCAAACACACTCTTCTCCCAACATCAACATTCTAGATTTAGTCTGAATTTTCCTCCCCCTTCTACATCCTGTTGTCCTTGAGTCTTGTTCTGAGCTCAAGGAATATCTCTTTTATTTAAATGAGGAAGGAGGAAGAAACAGACTTCTTCGTTAGTCTAGAACTCATTTGCATGTCTCCTTGGGCTGCAGTAATAGATGGAATAGATGGAGGAACATGTGAGGCTCACACTGACTGACCTGCTGGCGGCAGGAGCAAAAGAATAAATACCACACAGAGAGCAGTAAGACTTGGCATCATATTTAAAGGTCCCATGTCCATTTGTTCTAACATAGTATTTGAGGTTTATTTTCCCAAACTTGCCTGTTTTCCAGAGTTTTAGCCTCTGAAACATCACTTTCTGAGCAATTATGCACAAACGGGCTGATTTGCGGCCTACTAATGCATATTCATGAGTGGGCGTGTCTATAGACGGGACACTGACTTCGGCCCGCCCTCCTCCCACCCACTCCGTAGCCGGGCTGATGCTCAATGCGCACATTCGTGGGCGTGTCTGTTTAGAGAGCTTCCTGGAGGCGAGGCTTCTCCAGCTCAGTACCGCGTCAAATTCGTCATCAAAGTGGGAATGTGTCATCAAAGCGAGGTGTTTGGGCTCACCCTGCAGTAAGAAATGAGCAAATCACCCTCTAACGATTGAGGGAAACAATGAATAAAACACTTTGGGCATGTGTATGAAGCCCTAATAGCACTTTTATGATGTTCAAAGCACAGAAATGTCCATTTAGCTTAACAATGGCCCTTTAAGCGTGTTACACACATCATTCAACCCTCTACTTAAAAATGTGACTTACTCACACACCAAGGAGTTCTGGTCATGAATATTGAACAGGTTTAATATTTATGACTGTCGATCCCTAACCCGTTTAAGAGACGATTATCGGGGCAAATTCACTCCCAACATGCCTCAGACCAAAGGATAAGTTGAAACCTATGTACTGTATTTATTAATCAAACAATATGTTGACATATCTTAATTTTTAAAAAATAAAAGGAAAGAAAGGCTTTTCAACTTACTTCATCATGTGTACTTCCGGTTCCTTCAAAATAAAACACCATGTCTTGTTTTAAGGCCTGAGGCCGTCGAGTCTGATAACTTTTATTTTGAAGCCTGAGGCCGTGGAGGTTTTGCTGAGTCATGACTCCGTTTGGGCTGATAAATGACAGAGGTTTTGCTGAAACCTGAGGATGCCCTAAAATGTACACCGTACAAGAGATATAACTCACACCTTACATGACATACTTCCAAAAGACCTTTTCACATTTTTATTTCCTCTGCTTTCAATTAATTTCCTGCTTTTGATATATGTATATATATAGTCTTTGTTCCTGGGCTTTGATTTTAAACTGGTTCAAGTTTCATCATATTGTTCTCCCTGATTATGAATGGGTTTCCTCTATTCCAATTATGGTCATGTATTAATTTACATCCAAAGCAAAAGTCACTTCAAGTAATTTAGTTTAAATAATAATACAGTTTGACAGATTTACTGTACTCTTCTGCTTCCCTAGCTCTCTCTATTGTTTACTGGTGCTCCCAATAACCCAACTGGTCCAGTCTTTCTCTATTGTCGGTCAGAGAGCCGTCGTTAGCCTGATATTGTGATTCATGTTTATCGAGCGGCTCACTCATGTGAAAGAAGACTATGCTGACTAACTATTCCAGAGAAAAGCTGACACTGTACTGTGTGCACACCAGCATTTAAAGACTTCAATACTTGAGGCTTATGATGTCTTAGTCTGCTATTATTGTTTGTTTATCCCCCTAACCTTGAATTACAGTTTTCACAGTATTTTCATCTTTATTTCCTGTTTGCTTGGCGACCACACCATATATCCTTGTACTTATTCGTTTACTCAGTAGTAGTGGGTAATAATCAAATATAGGGTATAATGTTTTAGAGCTGCAGGATTATGACCAAAATGATTATCATTCACAATTATTTATCATGTTAGGGGAAAGAAAATCTGTTTTTATTACAATACTTTTAAACAAACAATAATTGTACCGTTTACTGTCCAAAATGAAGCTTTAAATGAGAATTATACTAAAAAAATAATTTGAAAAAAATTAACCCAAGAATTTAAATTGTATCAAAGGCTAGTGAAATAAATACATTACTACAGAGTGCAGAGCCCATATTTTAAATGTAAATATTGCAGATGATCAGATGTGCTTAAAGGTCCCATGTCATGCTATTTTTCACCCGTCTCCATTTGTTCTAAGAACCCCAAAAACATAGAATTAGAGGTTTATTTTCCCAAACTCGCCTGTTTTCGAGAGTTTTAGCCTCTGAAAAGTCACTTTCTGAGCAACTCTACACAAACAGGCTGATTTACGTCCTACTTATGCATATTCATGAGTGGGCGTGTCTATAGACGGGACACTGACTTCCTCCTCCCCGCATGATGACGAAGGGCCAGAGGACGGCCCGCCCTCCTCCCACCCACTCCGTAGCCGAGCTCATGCTGCTTTATAAACACGAGACAGAGCGTGGGGGCGGGGCGTTCACCGGTACATACATAGACTGTAGAAAATACATAGATAGCACGAAGGACGCTGAAATGCTCACCGTCGTAAGCGTGTCTGTTTACATGTCAATCATGGCAGAGAGCTTCCTGGAGGCGCGGCTTCTCCAGCTCAGTGCCTCGTCAAATTTGTCATCAAAGTGGGAATGCGTCATCAAATTGGAGCGAGGTGTTTGGGCTCACCCTGCAGTAAGAAAGGAGCAAATCACCCTCTAACTAACGATTGAGGGAATCAATGAATAAAACACTTTGAGCATGTGTATGAAGCCCTAATAGCACTTTATGATGTTTAAAGCACAGAAAAGTTAATATAGCTTAACATGGGCCCTTTAGAGTAACTAAACTCCAAAAACATATGAATACAAATGTATTTGGGTATAAAGTAGTGCTATTGATTGATCCTGGTTCAACTCTCAACATTTTAGTCACAGTATTTAAATTTAATTGACAAACAAGCTCAGTTAGCCCCGCCCCTTTTATAAAAACTATCACCTGTGGGCTCTACAATCTGTGGTGAGTAGGTTGGATTGAGAGAAGAGTGGATAGAGAGGTACACTGAGTAATGAGTAGCCAGTTAACATAGCACAGATTGTTCATTGAAGATTTTATAGTATAGACTGGGTGTGTCTTAACTGCTGTAGAATCAAGGCATTTTTTTTAATTTTCCCTCCTCGTGGCAGGTCAGGAGAAAGCAGGGGTTTAGTTACTCTTTAATCAAATCTTCGCATCCAAAATCATGATCATGATTGATTCTGCTGCCCTATAATGTTTGTTATTGTTGCATAAAAAAGAAAAACTTAGCGTGGCTTATCTAGATATGAAGGTATTTGACTAAAGTTGGGGAAATAAAAAGGTCTCAATAAAAACATCCAACTAAACAGTCCATGCACACAGATACCGAGCACGAGCCGTCAGGTTTGCAGACTGAGACTAAATTGTTTCACAGCACAGACAGGAAAATGTAGAGGCAGCACGGGCTACAGTTGAATAATGTGCAGAGGAGCAGTTATTGAATTTACACAGAAAACCTCCAGTGCCTGAAGCACAGCAACCAGAGGATTAGACCCATCCAGGGAACAAGTGCCACCATCCATACATCAAAACTGGGCGAGTGAAAACATTCAGATGCCATAAAAACCCAAACAAACCAACAAACCCAGCATAACAAATTACTCTCGGGTTCATCGCTCCAAATAAACTGGATCATCCTCGGTGGTGATTTCATGATTAGAGTTTTCTCATTATATTTGGACAGCAAAATGTGTGATGAATAAATGAGATTGGATGTGGTTGGTTACTGTTGGATTTGTTTTAGATGTTTTTAAACATGCCTGCGTGGGTGGGTGGTTGTCTGAAAATGAGGGGTTGTTCGAGGCTATTTTTGGTGCTAGTGCAATTTCGCTAACTAGACCAGCTAAGAGGAGGTTTTAGGTAAAGAATCTCAGTACAAAGCTACTATGATGGTGCATGATGCAGAAGCATGATATACAGAGGCACCTTCACAAAGCACGATTGGCATCTCATCTCCACATTTTGTTGGTCTAGACCAACTGATGGGTCGGGACTCAAAAGTGGGTCACGGACCTGTACTGGGTGGGTCATGGACAGCTGGTCAAAAAAAAAAAAAAAATGCTCATGTTGTATTTTATTTTGAAAAAAACTTTTCTTTTGATAGGCATGCTGTGAAATGCATGTTACACAGGAAAATATGTAGATTTATGTTGGAAAAAATATTACATATGCGTGTTTTCAATTTTTGAAAAACAAAATTTTGTTGACTGAATTCTAAAAAAAAAAAAAGAAAAGTGGATCACGATTTAATGTCCGTGGCAAAATGTGGGTCCCAGAGTGGGACCAGTTGAGAACCACTGGTCTAGACCAGTGGTCACCAACTGGTGAATAGTGTTCTGAGATCCAGCTCAACCAATGTGGTTTGTGCATTGCCCTCGGTAATCATCGCAAATCAAACTATGAGGACTGTATAACGGAGAAAAATGAAAAGAAAGATTCAGACAAAAGTTGAGAAAGTTGAAAAATAAAGAACAAATGGCTCAAAGCAAAACAACAAAACTTGGACACCAAAAAAAGAACATTTAATCCAGAAATTGGACAGTGTAAAAGGAGCATTTAATCCAGCATTTTATTTTGGGATTGTTCTATGCATTTTAACTCTTGAGGACAATCACAGCAATAAAGTGGCACTTTTGACAATATATCTGATGTCTGCAGTCATTTTTAAGTGTATTGAAAGAAAAAAAAAATCGAAAATCGAATCAAAACTCAAATTTTTCTTTAAAAAATCAGAGATTTTTTTTAGGCAAAATTGCCCAGCGTAGAAAACTGTAGTGTTGACAAGCTAATCTATTATTAAACATGATCACATTCTTTGTACTCATTCAAAGGAAAACAACAAAACTTGGACACCAAAAAAAGAACATTTAATCCAGAAATTGGACAGTGGAAAAGGAGCATTTAATCCAGAAAGGACAGACTCATTTCTGTTTCTGCTTCCCACGGGTAGCACTGAACCAGTCCGTAATCTGTTCACAAACTGTTGCACTTATTAAAAGTGCGGATGGGAAACGTTATTATGAGACAAACATAAAGGTTTTGAACAAACATAACCACTCGAATCTGAAGCTAGATCTTAGAATTTAAGCTGTCCCAGTATGACCAGTCCACCATGATCCAAAGCACACATTTACAGTTCAACATGTCCATGAGTTTATTGGATTTTAAATAATTTTAGTTTTTTAAATGTCTTTAATTTTTTTCCACACATTATATTAGGGATGTAACAATTCACTCAACTCCCGATATGTTTCAATTCACGATACTGGGTTCACGATACGATTCTCTCACGATTTATTTTACAAAATGGGACTGTAGTCAAAAGAATCCCTTGATGAACTATTCAAAACAATGCAATTTAACTAAAAATAAATCTTGAATGAAATAAATAAAGGAATAATACAAATTAAAATGAAGCCTATTAATCTAAATTCTGGTTCTATAATAAACAATGCAAAACTGCATAATAGTTATTTTTCTTTTTAAAAGTGCAACTGAAAATGTATTTTGTGCCTTAACAATTGGACTTTTTTACGTCATATTTGTTTGGACCAGCAGAGGGCGCTGGTAACAAAGTGGTCGGTTGGCATGCAGATATCTAGCAGTGAAGAAGAGAAGCTATGCTAGCAGACAGAGCTACTCGAAAAACGTGACTTTTACAGATATTCAAGTAATATTACAGATATTCTTTCGGTGCTAAAGGGGAAAGGAATCATTTATTAACATATTTATAAGTAGAAGGCAGCCAGAAAGAAAGTAGTAGCAGACTCCGCCCGCCGCCTACACTTGTGGATAGCGCCCTCTGCTGGTTAAAAAAAGTACTGCGATTCAATTTTCAGAAAATCGATATCAACCGTGATACCTATGAATCGATTTTTAACTGCCTTACGATTAATCGTTACATCCCTACATTATATATATATATGTAAATTTAGATTTGGATCTAGACAAGAGCTTAGTTCTCGCTTGTCAAAAAAGTGACAGAGTTGAGAATAAAAGGGAAAAAAGTGAGCCTCTGAAACACTTTGATTAAGATATGTTAATTATGTGTGAAATGAGCTCAGACTGTTAAGAAGCATAACCAATTGTTATTTTGTAAATGACAGAACATTGTGTCTATTTACATGTATATGTTCAGTCATAGTATGTGGCAATAAATATATATATATTAAAAAAAAATTGCATTGTAAAGAATTGATTTCATTTGGTGCCCATTTATTGATAACGTTTAAATTTTTATATAATTACAAAGCTACTTAAATGATTAGGCATTCTGATTTTCCAGACTTTTGCTTCAAATTCCCTTGAGTTTAAGAAGAAGCTACCAAAATATAAATATTTTTTACTAATGCTTTAGAATAAAAAGAAGAAACATTTTTCTGTCACAGACAAAATCATGTGTATTGTAAATCAATAAGTAATAGAAGCTGTGGCCATCAAATATTAACGTGTAGAAATGTGCATGTAGTCCATATTTGCACTTCTGCAGCCGACATATTATGAAGGTGAAGTCAATATGAGACCCCCGTGACCCTGAAAAGAAGCATGGAGGATGGATTTATAGTAAATGTAAGTTTAAATATATTCGAGTTCATGTGCTTGGTATGGGACAACTTTTAAAAATGTATCAAGTAATACATGTTCCTTGTGAAAAAGGCTACACCAGACATACGTAATTGGCGGCCTGGGGGCCACATGTGGCCCTGATTTTGTGCGGCCCCCAAAACAAATCCCCACAAATTGTATTTCAAGAAGTTGGAAGGAATATAAAGTCCAACATAATACACAAAAACTCCCAAAACACACAAATCGACAGACAAAAAAAATTCCTAAAATACACAAAATGACTCATAAAACACAAAACAACCACTTAAACAAACAAAATGATATACAAAAACAGAAAAAACAACAACACATTCAAGAAAAGCTCCAAAAAAAAATTACACAAAATGATAGGCAAATACTGAAACAACAAAAATACAGAGAGTGACCCCAAAAACGCACAAATCAACAACATTAATGAAGAAAATGACAGAAAAGTAAACAAAATTACAAGAACAAAAAAAAACATGACTTCAAAAACACACAAACTAAAAACTGACAAAACAACAAAATCACAGACAAAGACAAAACCCTTTCTGCCCCCGTAATGCTCCGATCAATCATTATTCTAATGCTGACATAAATGTTGAGATCAGATACAATCACATTTTTGTGGCCCCTGCTGTGATAGAGTTACACATGTCTGGGCTCCGTAGTAACACCAATGAAAACTGGTAAACGACCTTCGTTTTTAACAAAAAGGTTTATAATAGAGGTACTGCCATGTATTAAGACTAATAAAGATTTGTGCTTGTAAAACAGCTGCCATTGTGCAGCCACAGTTTGGAGCTTATGGGCCTCCAGTAAAGCGTACAGTTCAAAAGTTATGACTCGTTGAACTTTGCAAACTGTAGGCCGAGAAAATCAATCCGCATATTAAGACGAGGGTTGTTTTTGTTTTGTGCAGCATTTGCTCACAGCTAAAATAAAGAGGCATAAACTATAGTGCTTGGACCAAACCGAACCCATCTGTTTTAGTGCCGTGTTGTTTAGGGAACACAACAAATATACATACATCACACACAGACATTTTAATAACAGTGACACAAAAAGATCCACAGTTACAATCTGTGAATAAACTGGAGGTGGAAGGCAATAAATAGTAGCGTATTGCTAAGATATATTATTTAAACACAGAGGCAAGTGGAAACGTCCTTACATATAGAACCTGACTTACACTTTGTAATGTGCAATGATGAAACACAGCCACACACAGTCATACTGATATTAAAACACTATTTGGGATAAACTATAGCTTGATAATAATTTAATAGGATTGAAATGGGACGGACTCCAGCTGTCAACCATCCTCATTAACATCCTCATTAACACAAGTGCCTATAGAAGACGAATAAATGGATTTTCTACAGTAAGATGTCACATGTCAAGGGTTTTCACAACCAGAAGGAAGAAAAGGTCATGCTGCTAATCACTGATTGGACAAAGGCTACTGCTGGTAGGGTGTCCACTTGCTTAAGGGCACTTCAGCAGGATTCAGATTCTGAAAACTTTATTTATTAATCCCCGAGGGGCAATTCAGTTTCATTCAGGAGAACAAACAAAAAGCCTGCAGCGCAGCTCTGTAATGATGTCACTTTGTCTTCTACACAATGATCTATTTGAGTCACATGGTTTCTCGTTCTTAATAATGTTGCTTAGTGTAAGTAGAAAATAGTGCTGGGCAAAAAATAGATTCAATCGATTCATTCAAGTTAAAAAATAAAAATTAAAAAAAAAGATACATTTTTTGCATTCTGTCTGCGATGTGAGCCAGCCCCCTCTTTGTTTACATGTGTTTACCCTTTGAGTAGGCTATATGTGTTCCACAGGCATGTTTACATTTTTATTCGCAATATGCTGAGATGCCAAGGGAAGAGTTTATTATTTTTTTAATTGTAATATTATATGTTATGAAATATGTAATTATCTGATTGAAGTTACTGTGAAGTTGCTGTTCCTCTTTTACTTAAACCTGGTTAAAGCTTGAAATTGTTGAATGACAGAGAATCATTTACTTTTTATTTTGGGATTGTTCTATGCATTTTAACTCTAGAGGACAATCACAGCAATAAAGTTGCAGTTTTGACAATATATCTGATGTCTGCAGTCATTTTTAAGTGCATTGAAAAAAAATAATCGAAAGTCGAAAATCGAATCAAAACTCAAATTTTTCTTTAAAAAATATGATGCCAAATATTGACAGAACAAACACCACAGGAACGGAATAAAAGATATTATGTACGAGCTTGTTTCTCACTTCACTCCCAGTTCCACCCTGTGCAACAGTAGAAGGGTTTCCATTACAGATTTTCACAAAATAAAAGCGATATGTCTAAGTGTCGACAAAGTATAATTGTGCTTTGAACGTGTTTCCAATGAAGGTTGTTTTGGGCGGAGCCTCGTAACTACCGTGAAATCTCATCCTGCGAGACTTTGCTGCAGAAAGATGGACGTGCCATAGTGCTTCTGCGACACATTTCAAAATGTAAACGTTTAAATTTCCTCCTCATGAAAAACTTTTCAGCGATATTTGAGTGTTTTTTTGAAATTCAGGTGTTTAAATGACCAGTTTTTGCGCTATTTAGATTTTGCGCATTTCCAAGGGTAATGGAAACACAGCTAATGTGGCTACTGTTCACTGTATGCATGATAATATTTTTCAAGTGGGAGGCATTGTCAATGTATTTATGCTAAATAAAGACATGTAGTAGGCTGCACTCTAAGCCTCTGTAGCAACTTCCTGTCAAAGCATAAACCAAACAAATGGATCAAAGTCACCACTTTTAACTAACATATATATCTACATATTCATTGGTAAGGTGAAAATCAGTCAACTTGTATTAATACAGCCCACAGAGAAAGTTGCATTGATCTTATTTGTCTTTTGATGATGACTGGTGCCAATTTTCAGATTGATCTGAATTTTCAGGTTTTCTTTATCACTAAAAGCTGTGATTTGTATCTGTTTGTTGAGTTTGCTAACTGCTAAAGCTGGCTCTCAGAAAATAATCTTTTGTTTCTTCTATGATGAAAATTTTTTTTTGTTTTTTTGCAGTTTTTATGTCTGTCACAAGTTACAATTAGTAATAACCAGATTAAAGGCTGACTTAACAAAAAAATAGCGTTATTTACCACCTAATTCAAGTGAGCCAATCAGTTTGAAATGCTGATACTTTTTATAAGTGTACATGTGATCTTTCATTCAAAACTACCGTAATTTAGTTTGCCAAACAAAAATGTGTCCAGTGTATAGTATAATGGAAACTGTGTATTATTTCTGCATCATACCTGCCCTGGGTGTGGCCATCCTGATGCACTCCCTCTCCATTAGAAAAAATTCAATCTTGTTTTAAAATGTATTCTCTCATAAAGTGTGTTTTTTTAAATGGTCATCTTTTTTTTTTTTTACTGCCTTTAAAAGATAACTTTAATGTTCTTATCAAAAAGCATGGCTGAATTACTCAGCAGTCAGAAAGATTCACTTTTAATATTCTTGTAATCTCAAATCTAGAAGACCCACATCATAATCTATATGTTACAGTGGTTCCAAAACTTTCTCTGTTGTGCCCCACTTTGAAGAATGAAACATTTTCAGGCCCCCACCAACACTGCACAATTTCAACATAATTAGTAAAAAAATTAAGAATTTTTAATGGAAAAGATAGAAATTGTGACTATTCTTCAAAACTTGTAAAAAAATAAAATAAAATGTGCACTCATTTTAGAAGAGTAATTATAAGGCTATTTGAGTGCAAATAATTGTAATAAAAAAATATTTATTATTAATAATAATAATAATAATAATAATAATAATAATAATAATAATACATTTTATTTGTATTGTACTTTACATTAAAGGGGACATATCATGGTTTTAAATCCTTCCTTTTTACATATAAATCATACAGTTGTGGTCTATATAAAGCGGAACTGCAATGCTTGGGTCTGAATTCCTCATTATTATAGCTCCACCCCTTTTCTACCCCTTTTCTGATGTGCTTCTAAGAGCAACTGGTTTTGGTGCTGTCTCTTTAAATGCAAATGAGACACTTCATACCCCGCCCCCTCTCCAGGTTCAACTCCACCCTGCTCAGCCATTTTTGTAGTTTGATAGAAGAGATATGGCTATGTAGCGGCGCAGAAAAAGTTTATTCACACGTTATTTACACTACTTCTGGTTATCAGCATGATATGTCCCCTTTAAATACTGTAACTATCCAAGTGCTACAAAGAAAGCATAAGACCTACAATGAACATAACTAGCAAAACAGTATGCAGTATATCACTGTATTTATGCAAAATGTTTAGCAAGCCGTTCCCATCCGCGCCCCTGTCATGACGTCACGTATGTTTCATTTATCTAAACATAAGTTAAGAAGGAACAGGAATGAATAAAAAAATGGTGGTGGCCAAGTTTAAAAAGCACCTCAGGCTCAATTAAAAATAATTGTTGAAAACAGAAACCTGTGTGTGGCCCTATATGCTCGGGTTTTTTCTCCTTGTCTCTAAAAATTATTATATCTTTATTTTATTTTTTATGTATGTATTTTCTAAAGTCTATGCATGTACCGGTGAACGCCCCGCCCCGATGCTCTGTCTTGTGTTTATAAAGCAGCATGAGATTGGCTACAGTGTGGGTGGGAGGAGGATGGGCCGTCCTCTGGCCCTACGTCACCCTGTGGGGAGTGTCCCATCTATAGACACGCCCACTCATGAATATGCATAAGTAGGACGCAAATCAGCCTGTTTGTGTAGAGTTGCTCAGAAAGTGACTTTTCAGAGGCTAAAACTCTGGAAAACAGGTAAGATTGGGAAAATAAACCTCAAATACTATGTTTTGGGGGTTCTTAGAACAAATGGAGATAGCATGATATGGGACCTTTAAGGAACAAATGGAATGCATGCATGTAAACACGCCAAAGGCTAATTTCCATCTGTACTCTCTTTCTTTTATTGCTTTATAATTTGCTCCTCCACCATACTTTCCTTTCACATCTTCCTTTTTATTGCTTCTGGTTATCAGACATGCTTCTCGGATAAATTGACGGGCAGGAGAAAGTGCACTTCATATACGGCCAGCTAAGACCCTCACTGCTCACAAGGATCCACCGTGAGTGCAACGTGCATGCTAATGCAGCCTCGCCAGTACAATATATGATATCACAAGCGTCCCATGTGATTAAACTGCTCATAGTGCAGAGAGCAGAAGGGATGATTGCTTTTACTGAGGACTGAGAAGCGTAGAAAGGATGATATAGGTAATCACATCTGAGCTTTTGTTTCTGATGGTGGAGAAAGAGTGGCTGACCCTGCAGGGGTTGGAGGGTGGATATCATGCAACGGTGAAACTAAGCATGACCTTAATCACAGGAAAGTGTTTGTGGGCAGGACTGGGGGAGTTACTGAGGATCAGAGGGCTCTAGGGGTGTTGCTATGCTTATGGATAGAGTGAAAGGGTGAATGAGAAGAGGAGAGAAAATGAAGGGGGAAGACAGAAATACTTCTTCCTTCCTCGGATTGTTTAGATTCAAGTCTGAGCTCAAGAGGTCCCGTTTATTGTTACCTTGTTTTGGAAGATGTGTGTATATGAGACGGTAAAAATAATGATGCACTACTCAGTGAGAGAAAAATGTACTTATGTACTGACAAGCTTCTGTTCAAAAGTCTTTGTTCCTGTCACCTGGAAACACAGGTTTCGCAATCATAACGGACAAATGTGTGTTGTTGGTTCCAATCATCTGTTTGAAGTTAAAATGCAGACTTAAGATATTTCCCACTGTTCAGAAATGTCATTTTATTTCAATCTGGATGGGCATGGGTTCGTGTTGCAGCTTTTCACATGTTCATCCTACAGCAGGGCTGTCAAACTCATTTTAGTTCAGGTGGGAAAAAGAACAATTTTAACATCAACTGTGCCCTACTTTTTAATATCAGTCCCTGCCGGATCTTCACTTCACGATTTTGTTACCAATTTTTGTGTCATTTTGATCAATTTTGTGGAATTGTTTGTAAGAAATTGCAAGATTTGTGGAAAAATGCTTGAGTTCTTTCCACAATTTGCAATTAGAAAATGAATGCATTCATGTGATATAAACAAATAAAAACTGCAAGCCCCTAAATATATTGCAGAGTTTCATTAAATTGGTGAATTTGAGATACTGTATCTACAACTGGATTATTAGGTAATTTACACAATAATTGATCCGAATTTGACACGTGTCCTACATGTTTAGGTTTAATCTACATCCTATCGTGTTATGCAACCTGTACACTGCACAGAATAATTATAGCCAATGTTTAAATAGGTTATTTTCTGACTTTGACCTAGTATTAGTTTATTCAGTGTCAACAATAGCACACAGAGAGCACAAACCTCCGCCAAGTGCCAAATCTCCTCTTTGGCCAGATATTGGCAGTTATCTGGATCAGTGAATCTGATCATACTACCATGTTCATTCAAACTTTAAAGGCTTAGAAGAAATGTATATCCCCATTAATAACTACAGGTATGGGTCAATATGTACAGTATGTGCACGCCCGCCCCTTTTCTTTTTGTGCAGAAAAATCACAATAAAAGACGCCGTGGCGACTCCAGCTTGTCTCTGCTGTTTGATCAACACTTATGGTGAGTTCTTTGTAGGACATTATCCCCGTTTTCTCATTAGATATACATTAGATATACCGTAGCTTACTTTGTTTTGTAAAGAAGATAGCCAAACATCCTAAATAGGCCTCGGGAGGCAAAGCATTAGCTAATAGCTATTTCTGTTTGCCTGTGTAGATTTAAGGGCCAGAGCAAGATTTTACTTAGAAAATTTTACATTTGTTGCAGCTTTTAAAATATACTTTTTAGTGCCAAGTCTTCCATTCTTTTGTCATGGTAATTGTACCTCAGTGGGTGTTTCTTGGTGCGACTGCTTCTTTGAGACGCCTTTAAATGAGAAATCGGCACTCTCGGTGGATGTGATTTGTCTTTGATACTAACCTTTTTTTTTTTTTTCTATCTGTGTCCATGACAACAGAACAATTTATTCAGGCCTCTCACAGTTCCCAGCAGTTAATAGGGGAAGCCTGAGTGCTTTGACTGCTGTGGGCTAAAGTGCAGCAGGTGATTATTGCTCTGGTTCCCCGCAGACAGAGGCTCTGCTGTTTAACCCCAGATCTTCATCTCAGGAAAGGCAAGAAGAACTTAAGATATTCTTCAATTTCTGGCTCACGCTGCATAACACTATTATAGGAAACACACACTTTTACTTAGAAAATTATGGCTGAAACCATCCATCCATCCATCCATCCATCCATCCATGGACCAAGCATAGAGTCAAATCCTTAGCTACGCAGATTCTTCGGTTTCATCCAACATGCCAAAGTAAGGATAGAATGGGCTTTTTTTTTGGAGCAATGTGCACAAGGAACCTCTAATCAGCAGTAATGGAAAATACATGCTGCATTTGATGACAAAATAAACTACTTTTTGGTTTTCCCTTGTTATAGAAGGTAATAATGCAGGATAAAAAAGAAAATGGAATTGTCTAGTTCAATCTGCAGGGCCACAAAAATAGGAAATAATTTAAATTTTGTACCCTCAGCTATAGATACAGTAAAGGCTTTCAAAAGTGGGAATCCAAAGGACTTGTCCATATTGGGCAGTTCTTCGAGGGGGAAATATGAATTCATTTCAGCAGCTTGAAGATTAATTCAACCCATCAACACATGATTTTTTTTTTTTTTTTTAATTTTTACACATTAGAAACCATCTTATAAACCACAAAGAATTGGATTATATTTGTAAACAAGAAAATGAAATAGTGAAATTATTGATGACCAAGTTAGAGAACAAGAAGCTAATTTCAAAGTTCTACAAAGCCCTGCAGGCTGAACAAGACAATAATATGGACATTAAATATAAATGGGAAACAGATATATTATAATTTCAGATGAAAATTGGGAGGAATCATTCAAAGGAGGACATAAAATTTTTAGTCGTATGATATGGAAAGAGTTTGAATGGAAAGCAAAAATGCAATATTTTCTGGTACTGTTGCATATTTCAAAATATCATAAAACGTCTGACAAGTGCTGGAGGGGTTGTGGCCAAGTATGAGAATATAGATATATTCTGGGACTGCCATAAACTAACATAAAAAAAACAGATAGAATTGCTAATGTAAAAATTGATTTAGATGTACCATTGTTTTACTGTGTATTATCCCAAAAAATGTCCCAATAAAGATAAGGAAAATTATTAAAATCTTAATTACAATAGCAAAAAAAAAAAAAAAAAGATTAGAGTTTGATGGCTTGAACCACAACCACCCTGTGCAAAGCAATGGTTGGACAAAATGAAAGACGTGTTGTATATGGAAAAAGTAACCGCAAGGTTTCAGAACAAAATGCTAGAGACAATGGAAATCTAACCACCCCACAAAAGGTATTATTTATAATATTGTAATAACAATTATTTATCATATTTGGTAAAAAAAAATTAAATTAAAAAAAAAAAAAAAAAAAAAATATATATATATATATATTTTTTTTTTTTCTTTTTTTAATGTTTAACCTTTGTTGTTTTTGGTTTATTTTGTTTTATTTTTTATTTTTCTTACACTTGTAAGTTATTTGTATGTTGTAAATTGCAAAAAAAAAGGTAATAATGCATACCATCACCTCTACAGCTAACTATTGACTTACATTAGGCGACATCCATTGTTGCATAATAAATCAGATAGCATAGTACATTTAGTATTACAAATTTATTGTATTTAATTCATAACTTTCAACAAACTATTGGTGCTTAGGAGATAAAGCTTGGTTCTCGCATCACCAGTCAGATCCAGTTTGTAGTAATCAAGTTATTAATATTTTTAACAGTTTCTGAAAGTGTAAATAAAATGTGATATGAATAAAAACTAGTATTTAAAGGGTTCAACATTAAAGACACATTTCTATTCTACACCAGAGCAAGAACTGATATTAAGAAGAGTTTCATGAAGTCATAAACTAAGCTGCGGTAACAACAAACCTTCACACCACAGTGTGCACTCGTGTGCCATCAGTAATGTTCTGTGGGTGAAAACACAGGCAAACACTCATAATAAAGCAAAGTCAGCCGTAAAGCGTGAGGACAGAGAAATGGTCTGTGGTCACCACCTGCTGAACCATTGTCTTACTAATTGCAGCTCATTTTCACCTGTTGTCTGCCTCATTTGCACAACAGCAGGTGACATTGATTAACAATCAGTGTTGCTGATTGGACAGGTTGATTTCCCAGACGTGTGGTTGACTTTGAGTTACATTTTGTTGTTTAAATCTTTCCTTTATTTATTCATTAGTTGTGTATTAGACGTGTTTTCCCAGGTCATTTTTTGAACTCGACAAGACGGCAGAGGTGAAAGTAGCTGATTACAAGTACTCACGTTACTGTAACTGAGCTGCTTTTATGAGTACTTGTACTTTTTTGAGTTTATTTCTAAATCAATAATTTTACTGAAGTACATTTTAAAACAAGTGATTGCTAATTCTAATTCTAACATTAAGACAGGAGGCTAATTATGAAGTCGGAGTCCAGAGTGATATATATATATATATATACAGTATATATGTACAAAGGTTACACAGTGATCCCAGAAGGCCTTCCTAGGACTCACTGGTGTGCTGCAACAAATCGAACCAGTAGCCTGAAGGTCTGCTATTCCATTTCCCCACACTGACAGATAATTAAATATAAAAGTCATGGCTTCACAGCTTTATCAACCATATAACAAGACTGTGCAAGGATCTATCTATCCATGCAAAATGTTTTTGAGATGATTCTACAGTATGTAAAGCTTGATAGATTAGGTATTACAGTATAGTTATAAATAACACCAGCACAGGATAGATGGGCTCATCTTTTCATTGCTGGGTCTGTGCTGTAACTTTACACCAGAGCCAGTTTCCTGAGTTATATACGATGATCAATTTGATAGAAAAGTCTCACATCTGCTTACTACAACAATCATTTCTTATCTCACGTGTTCTTCTATGAGAGCTATTATTGTTTTGAAACTATAAATCAACACTAAATCACAGAGATCGCATTTTTAAGCACAACCTAGCTGTAGATATTTACATGCTTCTCCTGACAGCAGCTATAGGTACAGATGGACTGGGACAAAAATTCAGCCATGTGTGTTTGTCCAGACCAGCCCACCACATTATCAGAGGACACCACATAGAAGCTCTTATTAAGTCAGCGATGCTTAAAGGTGCAGTCCGCAACTCTCAGATCCCGCTCTCCCCCTCCCTCCCCGCTGCTCTCTTGCCCTGCCTCCAAACTTCCAACCTCCAAAGTCCCTCACTCAAAGGAGCTAACAAGCTAACGTCAGTCCGACAGCAACATCACAGTAATATAACAATGCTCTGTTAAAAGCATATTACTGCAGCGCTTCTCTCTCTCTATGTGCACAAACCTCAGCAGCAGCAACAACACAGTGTCACTTACAGCAGCTCACACAGAGGCTGCTGTGCACACACGAACAACATGTGCACTACAGAGTTCTAGTGTAACAATTACAAATTAAACATAATGTAAATCAAGCAGCAGTAATTACCTTTCAAGCAGAAAAGTCGCTAATTCCATCTTCTACTCCTCCACACCATACACTGTAAAAAAGACGGCGCCACAGCCCCAGGAAAGGGGCGGGGCCTGTGAGCAACAGCTGTCAGACAGTCCATCAAACACAATCCTGGCTCTGATTGGTTCTTTTTGCTCAGTCACGGTGCATTCTGGCAATCTGCCAAAGGCAGCAGGAGCAGCAGGAGGGACTCAATGAGCCTTTTTATTTCACACAAACTACTAGTTTGATGTAAAGCTGTCCATACATAGTGACAGCTTTAGCAAATATGACAAAAAGTCACTTTTATAAGAGTTGCAAACTGCACCTTTAAAGGTATTGCAAACTTCCGGGGGGATCATCTTAACTATTGGTCCTCCTAATTGTCAATCATTCTGACGATATGTTGCGCATCGGGTCCTTTGACAATGGATTTTCACTTACCGGTGGTGAGTCTGACATAATGGGAAAAGTGCAAGGTAAGCTGAACCAGAGCGATGCCGACTCCAAACAGAGCTGTGCACGAGGAAAACTGGGCTCGTGCACGCTCTCTCGCACACGTAGGGGTTCCCTCTTGGAAGCAGGTAGTGTTGCACATGTACAGAGGGCGTTTCTTTTCTAAACTTTGAGAAAATCATCCTCTATACCAGGGGTTCTCAACTGGTCTCACCCTGGGACCCACATTTTGCCATGTTCATTAAATTGCGACCCACCTTTTTAGAATTCAACCAAACTAAGTTTTTCAAAAATAGCCGTTGAAAACACACTTACACATGCATTTCACAGCATGCCTGTCAAAATAAAAGTTTCTTTCAAAATAAGACAAATCCAACTTTAGAGACATTAAAAAAATTGTATTATCCTTTTATGTTGCTGTTCCTATGATGTACAGTATATGCACCCATGTTTTATTATGGTAATATGATGTTGCACTTGTATTAATTTATCCACTGCTCTGTACAGCACTTTGTGGTTTTATCTGGGAAAAGCGCTTTAAGAATAAATTACTTACTATTTTTGCAACTTCTTTTGTCGCATTTTGGCCATTTAAGCTTACTTTTTGCCATTACATACCAGCTGGTTCCTCTTTATTTGCCAATTTTTTTTTGCCACTTTTGACTACTTTTTGCCCATTTTAGTCACTTTACACTCTTTTCTTGCCACGTTTTTGCCACTTTTGGGCCATTTTTGGCCAGCTGTTATCATGGCTGCCTCCACTTGCTCGTCAACAACAACAACAAAAAATAAATTATAAAATGCATTTTTGTGCATCTAAAGACGTCTGGTTTTAAGATTTGAGCCAAAGGTAGTTTGAAAGGGTGACTGTACGTCGGGGTTCTTAATAGAAATCAATGAGCATAACAATGTAACACACCCTGAAAATGATGCAAATGTCCTGAACTGGTGAAACTCTGAGATAAAATGTAATAAATTGTTACAGAGAATGCTCCTTTTTTTTTTTTTTTTTATAAATTATTCAGTGCAAGACAGCAAAACAAATCTTTTTCATTTCTTGGGAAATAATGGAGACCATGTTCATGACGAGAAAAACAGCAAACCTTCTCCCGTAGGCTCCTTTTGACACTTATAATATTACACTGGTGATTTTTCTTTCATGCTACGCAACAGGCAGCGATGTTGGTCATTTACAGCCGTCATTCATTTAGTGCTCCGTCTACTTACTGCGCTGGTGGTGCCATCTGTGTCTGTTAGCCTCTGGTGCAGATCAAACCAGACAGTCTGCAAGAAGGGACACAACGGGAGAAAAAAAAAAAAACACACACACACACACACACAACGCAAAGGGTCAATCAACAAGACAAAACGACAGCAACTATCACAAGAGCAGCATGGAGACAACCCTAATCACAAAAAAGGGATCTTAATAGAAGGAGATTTTACAGTTTTACAGCCATGTGTGAGGTGAGCAATGGACTAAAAGAAGAATGATGCATGGCAATAAAGGAAAACAATGTAAAAGCAGTCTAGCATTAAAGACGAAACATACATAAACACTGAAGAACTAAATCTTACTAAACATTATGACGAGAGCGCAAAAGGTGGCAGAAATATGGAGAAATGCAGTACAAAATATAGTTGGATAGGTTTATCTTACAAAGTTTTCTATTGAGCCGCTAAACACTGTAATTACAAGGAAGTTTAGCACCAAAGTGTGTGAGGGCATATTTCTCCTTTGGGGAAAATATATATTATAATAAGTGTTATTATTGTCATTGAATAGCAAACTAAAAGTAACACTTAAAGAGTATACCTGAGGTGTAAGCAGACCATTTAAATATGCCTTGATTATGAGCAGGGCTCCTAGAGCAGTTAAGACACACATATTGTAAAATCTCCAAAGAATAAGCTATGCTATGCTAACTAGCAACTCAATACTGAATATACCTCTCTATTCACAATTCTCTCAATCAAACCTACCCAGTCGACAGGTGCCAGTTTTTACAGGAGGGGCGGGGCCAACAGTGATCACTCGAGACAAAAATCCACCAAAACATTACTAACCACCATTTTCAGCCAGTAGTAGAATTTAAATATTAATAGCCAGGTTTCCACCCATGGAAGGCAGTCACTCTTACTAATTAAAATACTTTGATTTTAATGTCAGGAGTTGAACCAGAGTCAATCAACAACAACAACGGTGGTTTTGGGCTTAGTTACTCTTTAAAGCTGCAGTATGTAGGATCATGAGACTTGTATTGAAACATCCACATCCAGACTGCAATGTGAATTGCGTCTGTTCTCTCCACTTTGGATATGTTTCTCTTAAGTTTGAATGTGATTTATCCCATCTGTTCTCACTCTCCCTCTGAAACCAGTATGTGGAGCAGGCCCTGCGCAGTCTCGGTGATCCGCGAGGACACAAAGCAGACCTCCGTAAGTCCAGTCTGCCAACATATGTTTGTGCCTTTAGACTGTTGCTTCACCACGTCAGTCTGCCTTTCTCTATTTGCTTTGCCTTGTAACCATTGTGTCTAATGCTGCAATGGGGAGTGCTCCTGGTGGAATGTCTGCCATTGTACTTTACTACACGCGCGTTGATTTTAGTCGGGCAGCCAATAGTAACACCCCAAAACAGCTCATGGAGTACTCTGTTTGTAAAAAGATATCTGATTGGCCAAAAGGTAGCGTCACGCTCCTGGATTTCTAAATCTCATCTTTAGAGCCCAGAGAAGATGCAAAAGTACACTTTCCAACTGTAGTAGCAAGATGAATAATGATTAAAATTTCCCAACTTGCAGTTATAGTCATAAACCTCTGTAAATGACCTACTTTTCTTTGCAGGATGGCAGGTCTGACTGCGTAAGCAGAGCAGCCGCCCAAGAGGTACTCAACCGTAATGCTACAATTTCAACAAATTACGTTATTTGGCATGTGGTCATGATGCTTCTATAAATGCATTGTTTTATAGATGCTAATCAGACCAGGTACAAGCAACACATTTCTCTGGTTTTTCTCCTTAAATACTTGCTTTGAATCATGAACAGTTTCCATAGAGAGAAAAAAAGCTCTTTTGTTATCAAAGACAAATCTATTAAAATCCATATACCGCTGTGCTATTGATTGCCCTTGTCACAAAAAACAAAAACACAACTAATAAAAACTCATTGATTAAATATATGTAAATGTTCTATCAGTTACTCTCTGGCCTGATAACAGCCTGACCTGCAGAATAAAAATAAGCTGTCAGATAAGCTATACCTCCCTCTGGTTCCTTCCTGTGACTTAAGAGTTATACAAACCTGTGATAAGGCTCCAGATCTACTGTTGCATGCTTGTCACCAAGGTGACTGATGTGCTTCACTGCTTGAGTGGTGTTTGCAAGGCTCTAAGGGCAACTAAGACTTTCACCAAGCTCAGCAGGGGAGGGCGAGGCAGCAGCGTCTGGCTCAGTGGGCAAGAGACACGTGTTTATTATCCACGTCCACACAAACACACAATCCATGGATGAATGGTTTCAGGTGAATGTAACACAGTGTTGTCACAGCTGGACAGAAAGGCTAAATAACGGTGCTGTGTGTTGCTTTTTCACTTCCTGTACTGCAAAAACCACTGAAACAAAGTAAAAGGAAGGACGCTTTTGTGAAGATATAGAACCGACAAATCTGGTTAATTTTGGTTAAAAGCAACTTACGGCAACATGCAACATGCAGACAATGCCTGTTCTTTATTTTATTTTATTTTATTGTAATTTTTTTCCCAAAGTATTTTTATTGGGTTTTTATTGTTATTTTTCAAACACAAAAACCTCACACACACACACAAATGAGAATACAAAAAATAACTGTATACATATATAAACACATAATTACACAAATAATAATAATAATAATAATAATAATAATAAATATAAAAATAAAATTTACAAAACAACAAAATTATATCAGACAAACAGGTAAACAACCCATTAAGATAAACAATCTCTTATACTGAATTTAATTTTCTCTAGATCTTAGAAGGTGGAGGTTTTTGATGTGTGTTCTTTATTTGTATCTTGTTCTTTATTTAAGTCATATTGTGATAAATCTGTGAACTTCAACGACATCCAAAGTTTAAAGGTTTCTCTTTATTTATAGTTTAGTGTTCAACAACTCAGGTTTGTCCTTTTATTTCTACGCACATCCAACTTTGTTTTGACTGCATCAAGCTTTTCACTCAAAATAACGAAGAACAGCGTAAAAACTAAAATAAAGAAATCTAAGACATACTCCGATGCGATATCTAACCTTAACGTTGCCTCTATCGAATGTGCAGCTACTCTCAATTCCTATCAACACCCTGATTTCCCTTGAAGAGCAAGGTTTCTTCAAAGTTCCAGCTCAGACAGACAGCAATGAAAGAAAGAAAAAGAATGTAGGCACACGAGGAGAGAAACAGCAGGATAAAATGAAAGTGAGGGACAGCAACAGAGGCACCGTGAATGTGTCTCATTAAGGAGGGTTTTTGAAGGGAACTTGCTTTTCCAATGTGACACAGGGCAGTTCTTTCTGAACACACAGACACTTGCTTTCATCTGGTTAAGCGCAACATTATTAAAAGTGTAACTGGCTTCTTGTATACTGAATTAATTATGAAATCTGGATTTTCCTCTTTCAGACACCTGTGCTGTTCTAAAGCTGAGACTTGTGAAGGTCAAAGGACAGAGAACCTGCACAGACACCACATGCTTGGGTCATTTATTATGGGTACATAGGATTCCATAGCATTATTCTTAAGAATTAAACATGTATTTTAGATTCACTGGAGTCTCTAACTGTCCTTAGGAGCAGGTGAGTGTTTGAGGGAGAAGTGAGTGGAGTGCGTGAATCTGCAGTAATCATCTTATAATAGTTACTTATATAATTTTATTTCTAATAGTCATCAAAATGGTATTCTGTTTTGCTCAAGTTTGAGTCAATTCAATTCCAACATATCTATTCCACCAAACATTTAGACTAAATTTGCCTGCGATTGGCAAATGGAAATTAAAGCTGGTATCCGGCGTTTCTGAGAAATGTATGTTAATGTATGATTCTTTTGAAATCCGGTCTACTACCGGTGGTCATTCTTATACGTTAATGTATATAAGTCCCACCTTCGTCCTATAGACCCCTATACAAATGGAAACGATCGCAGAGTGTGCCCAGCCAATAGGCTTCAACTTCCTGTTTTTGAGTCTGTCAATCAAAGTGAACGCGGAACTGTGCACGTAAACAAGGCCGCGTGTCACAACAGCAAACAGGTCAATGTGATTTTGGCTCTTACCTGACCCATAGACCTATATCAATGTGACCTTGTTACGTTCCGCGATGCGCATGCAGAAAAATAGAGGCGTGGCTTCTGGTAGGTTGGGTGAGGCAGGGGGAGGAAGTGACGCAGTTTAGGGCGGGATATCGAGACGTTTCTCAGAAACTCCGAATATCAGCTTTAAGGCTGGACGATTTTATCTCAAAACAAAATCCTAATTTTTTTACTTTGAAAACTCAATTTTCGATTCTGATTTCAATTTTTTTTTTATCCTAAAAAAAAAAATAATTAATTACTGCAAGTATTTTCTTTTAATTGAAAAAGTGACAACACATTTTAGTATTGGGATTAAAGTGAAATTGTAAAGCTTTAACAAAGAATGTTAAATACCCTGTGGGTTTGACGCACACAAAATTCACTTTTAAAAAAGAGTTCGTGTTTAAAACATGTTTTTCAACAGTTTGTAAAAGCCAGAGAGACTCTTGCCATGATTACACAAGATTAAACGGGAAAATCGATTTTACGATTTTGAATTTTTTTTAAATCTCCCTCAATAAATAATCCAATTTTGATTTTATATCAATTAATCAGGCAGCCTTAATGGAGATAACTTTTGAATGGCTTATCTAACATGGTGTCCCAGCCCACTGGCCCCTACATTAAAACTGGCCACTGATTCGACAAAACTAACAAGTTTCAATATTCATTTAAATTAGGCCTTTTAATAGGGCTTATGTTTTCAAGTGAAAATATGATGCATTTTTTTCCTCCCGGCTTTTATTTAAAACCAACTGTCACAAAATCATCAAAGAATGAATGAATGAATGAATGAATGAAACACTGCTGTGAGTATGATCCTTTCTCTGTAATAGATTCTAAAATGTCCTGTATGTTGTGCACCCTGCCTTGGGAGCCATGTGAACCGGTAAAGGTATCAAGAGACCTCCAATATATGAAATCCACCCAGCATTGATCCATGAATAGCTTAACTCTCTCCCTAGAGTCCAGAAAACCGAGCACAACTGCTTTTATGACTGTTCAGAAGGGTTGGAGAGAAAACCTGCTGAATGCATCTCGTCTTTAGCCTGTCTTCACGTCTCCTATATGAGGAACATATTCAGTACAACCTTGCATGTTACTTTGTTGGTTTGAATGATTTTGAATCAGTTTTGTTCTTGAAAAAATATTTTAACAGTGCACTTTAATATTTATTGATAAAAGTACAGATGTGTGATTAATGTACTACTACACTAATGCTTCTACAATTACTGCTATTATGATAATTACAAAAAATAAGAGCTGATTAGTCTCAAATATTGAAAAATACCTATCTCTTATCATTGGCGAAATTTAAAAAAAATGAATATCTTGATATGCAATTGACCAATGTTGATGAAATTTGACTCAGTGATGTTGAGTTTCATCCGAATCTGATCTGGATTGAAAAAAATGGGGGTGTGGTATGATTAATAATGGGATAAAAATGTCTTCTAAGCCTTTAAAGTGTGAATGATCATAGTACCATGATCAGGATCACTGATCAATATCTGTTAAAGAGGATATTTGGAATTTAGCAGAGGTTTGATTTGAACGATTCTGATTCCGATTTTCAATTTCGATTCCTGTTCTAAACGATTCTTGATTCCGATTCTTAGAGTTGTGCGGGTAAAAAAAAGATCACAGATTCACAGGATGATTATTTCATTTGAAAAAGCCTCTACACAGGCCATTTTTATTAGTTCACTTAGTTAATACAGTTTAATTTGGTTGCTGTACTGTAACTAGGGTATTCAATTACAAAGGTCCCCAACGGTAACTGTAAAACTGAAACTTGCTGAAATGCCACTACAAACAAGTTGTCAGCAGTCTAAAAAACAAAGAGTTGCAGCCCAGGTAGATGTGAAACAAAATGAAACAAACTCAAACCCTGGAACAGTCATGTGACAAATCAATCAATAGTTCTTTTTGAGAAAGATTAAGTTCATTTTGGTCGTTCTGCGCTTGTGGGACTTGAGGCGATGACGCGCTGGTGACGACATAATCCAAGATGGCGGAGGCCCGGACTACAGCCGACACTATTTAATTAGAGCCTTAAAAGACATGGATATAATGAAAAGAGTGGATGGACATAGGCATAAACATGCAGACTTTCACACGGACACACACAGACTTATTAAACACACACAAACCTCGGTAAATGCGGTAAACGGAACAGGCTTCACCGGACGGCTGGCGCTAGGACCCGGAGTAAATGCGTTCCCGTATTGCATGTACAGGCTGTAATATCACCAGTTTATTATTTTACCTGTTGTTAGAGCTACTATCTTTAGCAGGGAGCAACTATTTATTCCTGGTGATTGTTATCCGAAGTTTTACAGGGCTTTTTACTGGTGATTAGCTCATATCTCCCTTACGCTCTGCGGTTCAAACTGAAACCGTAGCGAGACACACACACGCACACACACACACACACGCACACACAGACTGCAGTCGCTACAGTCGCGTTCTGAACGCACCTCATACAAACCATGCGTAAACAAACAGAGAAAGCTGCGGAAACAAACTAGTGCGGGCATTTAGGAATCAAAAAGCAAACATCTTCGTAACGGTTCCGGAACCGGACGTTAGGAACCGGTTCCAAACAGTTATAACTGCTTTCGTCTTGTACTTTGTCTGGTTTTGTTGTTGTTGTTGTTTTGTTTTGTGTTCCTACTTGTATTGTTTGACCTGCAATAAAAAAAATGAAAATAAAAAAGTGTGCTGTCACAATGTATTAAGTATCCATATTAATGATAAAATAAATGTCTAAAAAAACCAATGATTGCGTGGTTTTAAGAGCATGAATCATTTTTGTGCAGTTTTTGCAGCAGTCCAAATAAATAAAAGAAAATCAACCTTGACCCACAGTTCACTCCACAGTAAAAAAGATGACCACAGTAGCTGTTAGCAGTGCAGACACTCTAACATGCTGCTGCCTCTGCAAATGCTTCGGGGTTCCAGGTGATTGCTGACCACTTTCTCTGTGATTGGCATTTCAAACCTTAAAGTCAATCCGTTTGTTTAAACCTTGAACGTTTGTTCAAAGTAGATTAAATCACAGTCCAGTTGAGGGTTAAAGGCAGGTTCCAAAGAGTGAACCAAAGAAATCAATAGGATTTGGCTCCTTTTCACGCCACGCTACGTCTTAAGGTAATTCCCTCCTCTTTCAGCGTTCAGCTAGTTCTTCTGTGTGCCACTGCATTGTGTTTTAATATTTGCAGCTTTTCCCACTGTGGTAGCATAGCGCTCATTCCCCAGACAGCTGAGTCTGCTGGTTATCTATTAGCCCTAATATAAGGACAGAAACTAAGCAATGCATCGAAAGAGGGAGGTGATGGATGTGTGAATGATGGTGATGGAGGATGATGAGAAAGATGAAGAAAATGAGGAGGAAGACATGATCCAACTATTGGAAAGTCTCTTCTTTCACTCTCTGTTTTTCTTTTTTACCCCCTATTCATCAATCGCTGTAATTAACTCTTCAGCTCCCCACCACCAGCTCATCATTAACCCAGAGCGCTGCGCTTCCTGCTCCACTTCCCTTATTCCTTCGTCCTCTGCCAACCTCTGGCTTCCTTCTGCTGCTCTGGGCCTCCCAATTTGACCAATATGTCATCGATCAAACTACAAAGCGCTCCCCATGGGGACACCTCGACAGGAGTTTGACAAAGAGATGACAGGCTTTGTTCTGTTTGTCGCAGATAAAATGTCTTTTTTTTTTTGTTAAAGAAAATGACTTATGAAGTATGTTTCGTTCGTTTCACAAAACAGCAGTAGATATGGTAGTTATTTTTTTCAGATATTTAATAAAATACAATACTTTATTGAAACTCTCTGTTTAAACTAAAGTTAAATTGACGAAATTTGATCTCAAATTGGCATTAATCTTCTAACAGTATAACAATACTACTATCTGTATAAAATTGAATAAATCTTTTTTGCTCTTAAAAGTCTTCTCTACATTTTGAAAATCTCTCCCTTTTATTTTTTTCCCAGTCTTAAATAAAAACTTAGCGCTTGCATACACTACTTGATTAAAAAAACATTTAATCATTGTAATTACCTACATATATCGGTTGTTACTAAAATTAAATTACATTAAGAAACTTAATCTCTAAGCTTGTGTGACTTCACTTATGTATTTACCTTCCATTCCCTGATTCACTATAGATTAAATGTATATAGCAAAGGTAAATATATATTCACTTTAATGACAGTGATAGATGACTCCCAGAGGTGATTAAAAGATAAACAAATGACATTAAATCTCTCTTCAGGGCATCTGCACATTATTTAAATCAGGCAGCTGCTTTAAAGCTGCTGGAAACAAACATTATTTTTTCCAATCAGATAAAGACATAGAAAGGCCTCATGGATCAATAACTCAAAAAAAGATTAAAAAGTATGTAACTGCAGCTCAAAACGTTTTTGTCCTCTCCACTGTAAAAACTCTCTTATTGACAATGTCAAAAAAGTTTCGCGCACTGCATTGTGGGATGTGGAGTCCTGTTAACGGATGCGTAGATGTGTTTTTTGCTTAATTCTTGTTGTGATTTCACATGTTTGTGTTTCATTTGACACCATGTTTGTTATGGTGTCTCTGTGATATCACCTCACTCTGCGAGATATCAGTTTTTGTCTGTATTCGGATCTTTCTATGTAAACCCTAAACATTCATCATCTCAGTCTGAAAACAACGTGAAATGTGTTGGAAAGTCACTTTGGCAGATATCCATGAACCAAAGTGTTTGCAGTGGAGATCAAAACAAACTTTCGAGGGGCAATTTCAACCCTTTAGTTTTTCGGAGAGAATAACATTTGATTTATTGATCTATGAGGCCTATACTACATCTTCATCTAATAACAAATATTGCCTGTATCAGCTTTTGGCTCCCGAATACGTTACCCTGTGAAAGATTGTGCTTGTGCTCTCATTTAAGGGTCAGAATGCTGGTCATAGACTTTAGCTCAGCATTCAATATTATTGTACTACAACAGCTAATGGAGAAACTGAACCAACTGGGCCTCAACTCATCCCTCTTATTGGTTGCTGGAGGCCACAAACAGTATGGGTCGGCAACAACATCTCAAGCACCATCACACTAAGTCTAGCCCCCCCCCCAAGGATATTTTCTCAGCCCCCTGCTCTTCACCCTGCTGACCCATGACTGAACACCAACCTTCAGCACCAATCACATTGTAAAGTTTGCAAACAATACAACTGTTGTGGGTCTCATTTCTAACAACGAGACAAACTACAGAAAGGAAGTCAGCCATCTAACCATGTGGTGCAAAGACAACAATCTGCTTCTAAACGTGGGCAAAACCAAGGAGATTGTTGTTGACTTCTGGAAAGGCCACACACAGCACCCACCGCTCACCATCAACGGCTCTGCTGTGGAGAGAGTGAGCAGCACTACATTTCTGGGGGTGCACATCAGCGAGGACCTCCCCTGGTCAAAAAACACTGCAGCACTGGCCAAACAAGGACAGCAGCAACTCTACTTCCGCTGCAAGCTGAAGAAGGCGAGAGCTTCCCCACCCCTCAATAACACCTTCTACAGGGGCGCCATCGAGAGTGTCCGGACCAGCTGCATCACTATGTGTTGCAGAAATTGCACCGCCCACCACTTCCTGCTTGCACTCTAAGGAGAGGACATTTTCTTCCTTCTTTTTCCTGCTTTGCTGTTCTTTTGTCTTGTTTTAATCGAACAGGAGCCTCTATCTGCATTCCAATCCTGAATCTGATCATAGAATTGATTATCTGGTCTTTTTTCACTTTTCGTCAAATCTCTCAACAAGGGCAATATGAGAGTCCGTAAGTCCTGAGGACGTGAAAGACGTCCACCAGACCAGTTTGGAATTTATGATGACAGGTCTTCTGCTGATTGGATCTGTCTTTTTCCTGATTTATCGCAAATATTGGATTACGTTGGCTGCATTTTGGCCGCCAGTCACCGATGAAAGGAGTCGAATGACTCAGAACTCACAGATGGATTCCACCGTGTGAACTTGAGAAGAGTGGAGAGTTAGTTTCAAGGAATGGCCACATTATTGGAATTGATTGGAATTGACCAGGAACATTAGGGCTAGCAGTGATGTTATGTCTAGCCTCTTATCTCATTCAGCTCACTGCGATGAACAGTCTGTCAAGGTCTGCTTCTTTCTCCACACTCTTCCAAGGATTGAATGCTGTTAATTTGACGCTCCGACCCTTCCCTTACTTTCATGAACACCTGGGCGAGCTTGGCTATTGAACTCCCGAGGTCATCTCTACGGCAACGCCGGCCCATATCATCGTGAGTCTGCACCTGAGTCCCAGCAAACCAGGGTTATCTCAATCAAACAAACACTTTCACTCCTACATTCGCATACACAACCTATTTTTTCCACCTCTCCTCTGGCTCCAATCCTCTCTCCTTCCCAGCAGATTGTGGCAGGAGGTGAGCCCTAAGGGCAGCGCCATCCTGTGGCTGACCTGTAAACTACCCATCCTAAGACCCTTCCCTTGTGCTAACGTGCTGTTGTATTGTATTGAATGTTGAATGTTGTGTTTGTTGGTTTTGTTGCTGAAGAGTTTTTTCATGATCCCAAACTCTGCCCTTCTCTACAAGGGCCCAGTTTGGTTTTTGCCTTTTTTTTTTTACCTCTTCTTCTCACCCATTGTTTCATATTTCTGATCTAAGAAACGGAGCGCCGCTCTTGTGGCTGCTCCCCAGTACTCCCGTACCTGTCCCCCATGTGATATGTTATTGTCTTTCATGTTTCTTGGTGGGGATGTATCTGAAACTGAACTGCCCCTCGGGGACAAATCAAATCAACCTTTCTCAATCTAAGTCTAAAACCACAACCGCACCCTGCAACGCATAGTGAACACAGCATGGAAATCATTGGCATCCCTCCCTCATTGACATCTACAACACCCGCCTCACTCGCAAAGCATCCAGCATTGTGTGTGACTGTGACCCCACCCACCCATCACACGGATTCTTCAGCCTCCTGCCTTCTGGGTGATGGTACTGGAGCCTCCGAGCCAAATCCACCACATTAACGAACAGTTTTGTCCCCCAGGCCATCAGGAAGCTGAACTCACTCCCCTCTCTCCCCTGTCTCACTCCCACAGCTCTGAACATTGAACCTCACCACCCATCCTGGACACTTTTACAGGAATGTCACTTTATATAGACTGTTCCTCTTCAGCAACACGGAAGCATCAGTCGCTTTAAAAACAAAACAAAAGGAGTCTTAAAATACAAAACAAATATCTATTTTCATTCTCTAAGTTAGTGCATTATATTCATTTACTTGCGGTTAATAAGTCCATGCACATTTGTTGCTGTTTTTTTGAAATGCACATCTTTGCACAGTGTCTGAACATTTTTGAAAATCTCTCAGAGAGAAACCTTTTTTTTTTAATTTTCTGTATGTCCAGCATATGTTGAAAAATTTACAATAAAGATGACTTTGACTTTAGAAGACCCAATAGTTACACAATAGATATGCTTTTTCTTCTAACCTGTCCATTTTGATGGATTATACCCAATGAGGATGATGACGTTTATTGTAATGTATGAAAAACACCAAAATATTTGGAGAGAATGGCCCTCATTTATCAACCTGGTGTGAAAAACGGGTGCAAATCTGAGTGCACATTGTAGGGTACGACAGGACCAACGTGGGATTCGATCGTCATGAACATGTTACGCCCTCAAATATTCCTGGTTCTGAGGCTCTGACCAGTGAGGTCAAACAAACATGGGCACGGAAATAAACGTTTCCGAGTTATAGATCAGCATCCTCGCAGCTGAGGTGGAACAAAACAAACATGCTTTTCGGTAGCGTGAAAACTGGAATTTAAGGAGCTCAATTTAAACGCTCTGTGAAAGAAACGTGTCCGTTTTGGAACGGACTTGGAATGGGGTTTGAATGAAATTTTTACTCATCGACAGCCTAAAAGTGTAAATTCCTGCTATTTGATCAAGACAATTCTTTACATTCTGGTCAAGAAAATGTGAAGGCTGGTGTGCGCACCTAAAAAAAAAAGCCTCAGTGGAGACTGTGCTGCCACTACTTCAGCTTTGGCTCCTCACGCTGCACTGGTACATCAACCAACCCTCCATTCACCAATAGAATTTTGTGCAAAACAGATTAAAATAATGTCACACACTTCCTCTGGGGTATGCAACAGCGTTCCCACGTGATTCTGGTGTGTGGCGCTTTGTTAACGTCCTGCCCAGTAGCAGGGTTTGTCAGTGGGTTTATCAAGTATTCCGTTGAAGAAAAGCGAAAAAAGCGGTATCAGAAATAATGGCCATAATGGTTACATGATGTTTTTCAATTCCGAATTATGTATTCCGAATTAAATCGTTCGGAATTAAAGTGTTCTGCTTCGTGTTTACATGGAAATGGTAATTCCCAAATGAGGTTTAAATGGAAAACTGGTTTATTCCACTTTAGATAATTCCGCTTTAGGTCTGGGGGTTGGGAAGGCTCTGATTGGACAGGGGGCGAACGTGGCGTATGACGTCTATCAGGAAAAACACACAACAAACCTTTTATTGTCGGCCATAACACAGACAACCACACATGAGAACTGTTTTAACTTTTATTTTGATTGTAGTTTTGAAGCAGCAGCTCCACAAGAACACACGGTTTCAGTTTAGACCGTGGAGCGGAAGGGAGATAGGAACTAACCACTGGTAAAAAGCTCAGTAAAACTCTGGAAAACAATCACCAGGAATAAATATTAGCTCTTTGGCAAAGATAGTAACTCTAACAACTGGTAAAATTATAAACTTGTGATATTACAGCCTGTACATGCAGTACGAGGACACATTTATTCCGCCTCCGGGTCGTAGTGCCAGCCGTTCAGAGAAGCCTGTTCCGTTTACCAAGGTCTGTGTGTGTTTAATAAGTCCATACGTGTCCGTGTGAAAGTCTGCATGTTAATGCTTCGTCCATCCACTCGTTTCATTATATCCATGTCTTTTAAGGCTTTTATTAAATAGTTTATGCTGGAGTCATCTTAGATTATGTCGTCACCCACGCGTCATCGCCGAGTCATCGCGCAAGTGCAAATCGATCCGAATTAACGTAATTTGGAATTAGGCAAGTGAAGTGTTTACAAGAAAGAGGAATTATCTAATTCGGAATTAAAAATGGAATAAACCAGCCACATAATTCGGAATTAACTTTAATTCAGAATTAAATTAGCATTAGGCATTATGTGTTTACAAGGTCAGGTTAAAGAGGAATTAACTTTTATTCTGCGTTAAAGAGGAATTAAAGCTCCCATGTAAACGTGGTCATTTTGTTTTTATAATCCATTTTGATCTGTTCTAAAAATGTGCCTGCTAATGCTAAAATAAGAGCTGAAGTTTGTTTAACGCGTTATTTTCAGACTCAGATTTTGCCGTGCTGCAACACAAATCCACACTCAGGTTTGCGTACGCTCATGTCAGAATTGACAAATACCAAAGCTTGCGTGAATTTGGTCGAACGCACGTCGTACACTCAGATCTGAACGTACGAACGATTGATAAATGAAGGCCATTGTGTGTTCCTGCATTTGTTTCCATTACCTTGTTTTCCAGGCGTCCGATCAGTTCAGCCAGGCGGCTGATTTGAGCGTCCAGGCCTCCTTTCCTCACCTCCACTGCACCTGCGCCACACACATGGACAGTAGGAATATTCACTGTCGTGCATCCCCTTTTCTCTGATTTATTACCAGACTGGGGATGCATCCTGATTACACTAAGCCAAATATATCATACACGGGAATCAAATTGTCAGATCCGAATGGAACTGTCATCATACAGATTATTGCAATATTCATGTCACACCTGAGAATAAATACCTTGTCCGTGCCAATTCTTTAAAGCGATCACGCTGAGCCAGTTAAATCATTTACATTATTCTCAATAATAAAGCAGCCGCAGGGAGCCGTTGAGGTGCCACAGGTGATGTATGCAGCCATGTTATAGCTGCTGCTGCTTCATGTATGACTGATTTAATTCACTGTGTTCAATAACAGCACACAAAAGAAGCACTGCATGGTGCTTAAAGACCTTTGCCAACCAGCGTTCATGGTCTTAGGTTCATCTCTCCTATTTATCTTTTCGCATGTAATTGCCATTGTTTCATCCTGAACATTATATGCAAAGCTGCAGAGGGAAAGATACTGATAATTAGGTAATTATATCTGTTTACTGGGAATACAAGTTCTCAGAGGACAGTAGAACACAAAAGTCCTGTTTCTTTGAGTCTCACTGTTTCTGTGACCGTACCTTTCAAAATAAAACTATGGTAACCCTTTCCAGTGGAAGGTTCAACAACATTTCTTCGGCACATAATTTGTTGAACTCTCTAAGTCCTCTTTGATTGCTGCTTTTAATGTTTTCAATGTTATTGGGTCTCTTCTAATTATTATTTCTATTCTCCACAATGTGTTTTCGCACCTTTGTTTTTCAGTGAGCTTTCAGTTTTCTAAAAGCTACCCCCTCAAACACGCACACGCACACACAGAGCTGCGAGCATCCTTCCATCCTCTAAAGACTTCCTCCCAGTTAATTGGAGAGCAGGCTTCCTACTCTTCATTAAAAGCTTTAGCGGCCAGTCAATTAGAAGCTGCTCCCCTTGCCCAAAAGTTACTCACCCACACACTCACACAGGAGCCATAGAGACAAAGATGAAAGCCTGCTGGTCATTTGCATAGGCACATAGAAAATCAGTAACACGGTCAATTATAGAAGTGGAAGTAGAATTAGCGTCCTCAAACCTGGCAGCGGGGTAATGGGTGGAAAGTGGGGGTCTGTGCTGACTTTAATTAAATGTATATATGTTCTCCTCATTCACACACAGTGAACCTCCCCACACAGTGTCCCTAATATGCTGACGTATGTTGAGAAAAATGGTCACCTGCTGTTTTTATTCCTCTACGTGGAGCTGAAATCAAATCTAAACGTTGATTTTGTCTCGGCACTTCATTTGGAGGTTCAAGGGGACCTCAACTCATGATAATATGCACTGGGAATCACTCAGGGTTGATAAGTGCCCATAGGCAACACTTTAATAATTTCACTACTATTTAATGATATCACTTCTATGCGTAAAGACTCAGATGTTTGTCATTCTTCAGTTCAAACGGTCAAAATCAGTAATAATAGTTTGTTCATTGGAGAAAACAAAAAAAAGAACAGAAAGGCTGCCCTACACAAAAAAAATACAATAATACAATATAATACATTTCCTTTTGCATAGTTCCCTTTTGTTTACCAATTTGTTTACCAATTCCAATCCACTTTATTTACATAGCACATTTAAACAACAAAACGTTTCCATAAAAACAGTAGAACCAAAACAATACAAATGAGCTTCACCACTAAATGAGTATAAAACAATAAATAGAAATAAATTAAAAAAAAAAAAACACTAAAAACTATAGCTCATCAGGGGATCAACCCCCATACTGGAAAACCAAGGATTCAAAATGGTAAATTGAAATAAGTGGTAAAATGTATTTTAAATAGGAAAAAAAAATTTGGGGGGGGGAAACTTTGTGAATTAATTTGCAGTCGTAAATTTACAAGGTTAAAGGTTATTTTCTGTGTCTTAAAACCAGAAAAAAAAGTGAGTCATAAAGAACTATACAACCAATCAGGACGTTGCAATCAAGCACTGCTCCATTCCCTCTATTGTGTAGTTGAATAGCTGTTAATGATACGACGGCTTGTACTCAAAGCTAACCTGATGAAGTCCACAGTTGCCTGAAGCTGTCACATGCAAATGATCTGAATAAATGGCACAAAAATAACTGTATGTGCCATTTTACTGCCCTGTGCAGATTTATGTCAGTAAAGATGATGTGGGACTCAATCATCTACAATGTGACTCAATTAGAAACACTCTTTGGTTAGTGCCGTCTGCCCTGAGGAAAGGTACTGAACACCCTTCATTCCTTCAGATGTCTAGAACTGTGGGTTTTAGGGGAACAAATTATGGTAAGTTAAGCACATTTCTAACCTCGTCGTGTACTTAGGCGAACCCCATTACAATGTAATAAACGTACAGTAAATATCAGCTGCACCGTCTACACTCTAAAAGTTGTATTTCAGCAGTTGTTGGAAAAATTTAATGATCTAAGTAAGTTTTATTCATATTTCTGCTTTAGTGAAGGAAGTCTACAACCTGCTATTCTCAACTGTGTGAACCTGCATTAATTAGGTTTAACTTGATGCTTTGTGTAAGCCTGGATTCCACTGGATGCGTATCTGTTTGGAAACTGCTCCGCTGCATAACTGCAGTGCAATTTACAGACCGGCAATCCCCACCGCCTCTGGTTTTGCTGTGTATCTGTTGCAGCAAGGACTCAGAAGATCCCGCTAATTCACCTGTAGTCGTGCAATACATGTACATATATATATATATACTGTATATATATATATATATATATATATCTGTGTGAATCAACCATGGATAAGTGCAATATTTGTTTGTTTTTTTTTGTTTTTTTCTTAACTTGTCTGCACATGCTGTCAAAGGTCAACAGCACAAGAAGTTCATTCATTATGAGACAGCAATGCATGTTTTGTTATTGCAATAAAATAAATTAATTTATTTTATTACTTAATTGGGACCATCAACCATCATTACCAAGGGTAAGAAATCTTTTATTATAGTGATGATATAAAAAGGGAGAGCAGTGTCACACCTAGGTGGAGGGGGGGGGGGACTCAAATATTAAGGGTGGGGAAGAATAGACTATCCTACAGTGAGGGTGAGATGTGAAGTTGTAGAACATATTGTGCTTATTATGTTGTGCAATCAAGCCAGTATAGTGACAAGTGTGAAGCCGAGCTATAAAGTTGGTGGCTGTGGACAGAGGGAATGAGTGAGTGGAAATACCTAAAGCAGGTATTTGGGATTAACGTGTCTAACGTTAAGCCCAGAATGAGTTTTATCCCACATTCCAAGGCACCCATAAGTGCAATATTTAAATTTGAAAATGTGCAGTACAAAAATATATATTTTTGTATTTTGAATATATATATATATAAATATACGTGAAATATGATTTTAAAAGTGCTCAGATTGTGGCATCAATGGAAAGGTCTAGTCCTCCTCAATATGTGCTTGGTTTTTGAGTAGAGTCCAAATGACGCTCGCTAGTGCAAAACTCACAATTTTGGGGCCAAAAAAAGAGCTAAATTTGTAAAAAATGTAGTATCAGCGAACATGTTTTATTCCCCTGAGTCCGAATATGTGCTCGGTTTTCGACTAAAGTCCGAAATGGGCCCGTTAGAGGCCTCAGCTGTGATGCGGTTCCACGGAGCAGTTTCGGATGCGGTGGAAATTGGGAGCATGACTTAATGACGGGATGAATTGTAATTTTCCAGCAAACAAAAATGTTATTTATGTTACGAAAAAAAGCAATTTTCATTAAACAAAAGTATCAGCATTTTACTTTTCAGATATACAAATTATTGAGTTGGAAAAACTTTAAGTTGCCTTGCCTTTGTCTGAATTTGGATTAACACTGATTTGAAAACAATTCAATTATTAAGTCCGTGGCAAATAAATTGATTGAGGTAATCTAATTTCTATCAATCCATCCGTGGGGGTCTGCTGGTGCCTATCTCCTGCTTTCTTCGGGCGTTAGGCGAGGGTACACTCTGGACAGGGCGCCAGTCCATCACAGGGCAACATATACACAGTAGACAACCGGTAATCTAACTAGTTATTAAACTAATTTCAAAGAACTCGATTAGGTGTTACGAATTGAAACAATTAAATTAATTTTGTCCAACTATTTTCCTTTTAAAGCTTTTGCATGATAATAATCAATCAATCAATCAATCTTTATTTATATAGCGCAGATTAAGAAGGTCATCTCACAGCAATATCAAAATATAAAATGTATGATAATAAGGAAAAAAACAAGCATTTAGCGACAGTGGAAAGAAAAAAAACTTCATTTTAACAGACAGAAGACTCCAGCAGAACCAGGGCAACAGAAGAAGATGCTTAAAATAAAGTCTTCATTCACTAAGAATTCACTTAATATTAGATGTTTTCATGTTTTCCAATAAAGAGCATCTAATTCACTACATTGTGTAATATGAATATCAATGAATGATACTAAAGTTCATTGTTCCATGATTTACGAAGAAAAGAGATTTTGCAGATTCGATTTATTTACAATCTTATCTATCTTTCTGAAAAAAAAGTAGCACCACCTTGCAATTTAATTAAGGGTTAGGGTTAGGGTTAGGGTTAACTGGCTATCATTCTAACAGTGTAATAATAAGGCATTGACAAACCTGAAGGTGGTAAAAATGAGTTAAAGTGCAAAAACACCTTAAAAATACTGTCAGAAAGTTAATACTACAAGACAATAAATAAGTATATTAAAAATAATAACAACAAAAATAGCGTTTCATAAAATAGAAATATATATTTTCACATCACAAAAACCCCTAACTTGAACAATAGCTACAGTATTAGCGGACCTTTGTAACATCCTTGTAAGTATGCTCGATAGAATAGTTCTTCTTTATGTTATTTAGTAAATAACATAATAGCAAGGTACCACCCTGTCAACAGACCCACCTATTAGAGATAATAGAATTGCACTGTGATGGATTTATCAAACAAAGACAACAATACAAAAACATAATTATGAGACAGAACACGACTCATTGACCAACATCTGAGCTGGGATCGAGGAGGGTTTGTTGCATTCTCTCTACCTTTTCCAATCCAACATGTATCACATAAATCTGGTGCTTGTATCTAGTAATTCTATATCTGTCCGACCTTTGATGTGTCGTTTCTTTACTCTGCAATGAACTTGAGGAGTGGAATGTGTCAGGTTGAACATAATGTGAACTAACAGCTGCTGAGGTGATGAAAGAATGTGAAAGGAATAAAGGTTATGATAAAAATGACCAGGAGTCCAAACGTAAAGTTGTGTATCTGACAGAAATAATTAGCATGCCAGGTTAAAAAAAAAGGATGGTGTTGACATTAAAAGCTAAAGGCTAAATCCCATTTTTAGCTATACCATTTGCATCTCATTTCAATGTAATTATGAAGCCACGTCATTAGTACTTTTTTCAATAATGGCATTAGTGTCAGGGTCTCTTTGTACATGTTGGTGCTTTAAGGGCGATTAAATATGAAAAGGTTATACATAGTTACTCACACCTTCTACTTGGTCTCAGTAGCCATGATAAAGGAAACAAAAACAAACAGTGCTAATCTTTCATCTTAAAATAATGTACTTTGAAACAAACATGTCAAGACCTGCTAATCAAAGATGAAAATATTTATTCATGGAAATGAAATACTGTATAATAATAAAAAGTTCTGATGAACTAGGTCCAGGCCTGCGGAACGTCTCCGCACCGAATAGCACGTTCCCGAGAATTCAGTGAAATTTCTCAATTTCACAGAGTAAAATAAATGAACTTGTGCTACACAAAATGGTAATCTACTTTGAATTACCATTGAAACGCTATATCACATGACTATGTTTCGATAAATGTAGAAATTACTGGAAATAAGGGGTGGGCCCACGGGCCCCATTTTAAAAAACAAGGGCTCTGAGCATCTCATCATATTCATACCAAACTGTATTTCGATCTAACAAGAACTAACAGATGAGTAGTCATTTGAAAAATGGGGCCCCCAGGCGCCCCGGTGACACATACGGGGTAATGGGCCCCATCTATATATTGGTATGTGTCAATGATTAGGTACCACTAACGTCGTAATATTTGACTTGCAAATAAATGGGTAATCGACTTTCTTTTTTTCTTTTGGGGCCCCCCTGGGCCTCAAATAAAAAATCAGGCGTCGATGCGTACACATCCATAGATTATAGCTACCAAATTTCAGCCCAATCCGTTCACGAATAACAGAGGAGTAGTGATTTAAACTAGAGTACACAACAACAACAACAAGAAAAAGAATAACAACAAAGTGAGTGGCGTTTTAAATCCGGTAGCCTGGCCTAAATCTACACTTATTGTTAGAAATTGAAACAGTGATCCTTCTTCTGTGTGAACTGGAAGATTCTCATACCACTAAATGCAGGGTTTCCACACTTTTTTCACAATAATTTTTCAAAACTTTTCCAAAATATTTGACCAAATTTCCATCACTTAGTTTTGAACCGTAAAGATCTATTAAAAATCAGAGGTCTGACAGTGTGCCGTGGTTAGTAGAAAAAACGTGGCCCAGGGAATGCAAGTTGTGTCCATCATTTATCTATTACTGTATATAGCATCGTACAAAGGCACAATTGCATCTGGCACACATTTTGCAATATTGTTTACATAACAATGCATCAGCTATTGAATGTAACATTAAAGAACAATGGAATGAGCGCTACCATGTTTAATTATAAGAATACAATAATAATTTGATAACACATTTATTAAAAGCAATGTACACAACAAGGTGTTAGTCCCATAGTAAAGTTTTAAACATTGAAATAAAATAGGCTATATTTCCAAAACTTTTCCAAAGTAGTTAAATTATTCCATGACTTTTCAAGACTGGAAAATAGTTTTTTCAACTTTTTCAGGAACTTCATGACCATGGGGGCCAGGGTTGGGGTCATTTATAATTGTAATCACGTAATTGATGATTGATTATAATTATGGCGTAATTATAATTGTTATTGTAATTTTAAAAAATATGTTGCTGTTGTAATCATAAATTGTAACTGAGTTCAGATAATTGACTTTGTAATTGTAATCGCCATGAAAAATAAGATAAAATACAAATTGTCAATTAGAATTTAATGCAAAACTGGGGAACCATGTTACACTTCTATGTAGAGTTCTACACATATGTAGTTAACGATTATTAAAATATGTTTTATATCAAGCTTTCCCACATTTTACCACTTAAAAAAGATTTAAATCTAGGGGTATACAGACATAAAAAAGGCTCACATGCCCACACCAAAAATATGAATACCAATATTTTCATTGATTAGGAAACCTAACAAGGTAAGCAATAGAAAGAAATTAGATGATATATGTTGACTATTATTTAGTTATGTATTTCAGGCTCGATAATTGTAAATGTTTATTCTTCCAAAAGCAAGATTAGTAGTTAAACGAAGATGTCTGTCTGTTCTTGGGGTTAATTTGTGGAATTCTGTTGATAAAGAAATAAAAATGAGTGACACATTATTCAATTTCAAAAAGAAAATATCACAATATATTTTAGAGGGTTATGTGAAGCAGTAGATTCATGTTGGTGTTTTTTGGCATTAGTTAAATGTTGTATATGAAAGAAGGTACATGTGTATGTATTTATATATTCTGCATTATTCCAAAAAAGGCTGCTCAAATGTAATTGTTGAATGCTTGCATTTCTCTTGTATGTTTTGTATTTAACTTATTTGAATATTGTTTATTGGGCATATGAGCTTTTTGCTTCTGCCAGTTTCAGTCTTGTTATATAGATTTTTAAATTGTGAGACTGAAACAAACAATTGTGATTAATTGTAATTGAACTTTAGTAATTGAGAACATAGTTGTAATTGACTTTCTGAGGATAGAAAATGATTGTAATTTAATTGTAATTGGGAAAAAAAATGCTGGTCACTGTAATTGTAATTTAATTGTAATTGAACAGGGGACCCAAACGGACAACTCAGCCTTTAAAGCGTTAGTTGTACAGTGCGTGTGTGTTCATTTGTCACCTGAAGCTGTGTTGATGGTCCTGACGGCCTCTCTGGTGGTGACTCTGTTGTTGGGGGGGTAATCAGGGACAGCGTTTTCGTGGCGTCTCTCTGGCACCTTTGGACTCACTTTGGCAGGAACGTGACTGAAAGGAAAAGCGACAAAGATGGTCGTGGGTTAAAATCAATAGACAATGACAAAGTTATACAACCACTGAATTTGATAAATGAAACAAAAGAGGGGGAAGTTTTTTTTTTTTTTTTTTAACAACACAAATACTCCCTTACATGTGTCACAATCACTTCAGACAAAGAAAAGAAAAAATGGCAGTAAAACAATATTAGTACATTAATTGAAGTAAATAAACATATATTCTCTTCAGTCAGTGACACACGACTTATTAGCCAAAAAGGACATAATTCTCCATGTCTACCCCTAATCATATATAATAATTTCTCCAGCCCAAGGCCGCTCATTGACTCTTTCTTCCACACTCCAAACAATGGTGCTTCTGGATTTTTCCATCTTAGTGCAATCATTCTCCTTTCATAGAGAAGACTAAAGTCAATCATTCTCATTTCCTTTGCATTCAAGTAAGTGAGTAAGTAAGTATTTATAGAGCGCTTTTCACAGGTAAAAACCACAAAGTGCTTTTAACAAATTTCAGTATCATCTCGTCTAAAGAGAACATGGAAGAACAGTAAAAAATAACATGGGAGACAAGAACGTTAGAACTGTTGGTCGCCAAGAGCATGAGGCGCCCTGTATTTAGATGAAAAAATGGAAAACAATATAAAAAGAGCTGAGGGGAAAAAAACAGATTATGAACTGAATTTTCAAAAAGAGAAACAAAAACACAGATACAGTAAGATAGCACACAGTCACAGTATGGCACGTGGGATGGTGGGGGTTGGACGTGGGTCGGGGGCGAGGGGTAGGGGACGGGGGCTGGGCGAAGAGGGGGAGAGGATATCCAGCCGCTGGGGGGGGCGCAGCGTGCTGCCAGAAGTAGGCGCTTCAGGGGGGTAGATGCCCGCCGAAAACCAAAGCAGAGGAGGCGAAGACTCAATAAACTTTGCTCTCCTCTGATACAGTCAGATGTTATGGTTCAGAGCAGAGAGTTCAGCTGGTAGTAGGGATACACATCTGTAAACATCACGGTGACATTAGACACATCATTCACTGTTCTTGTAAAACCTTTGGGGTATTTCCCAAGTATACAAATGCTTGGTTTCAGTGGAATTACTTCCAATCATGCATGATAAACATTGAAGTACTTTTCCCCAGGAAATATGAATCCTAGGACACTGCTATAAAAAGAGGGGAAAGTTTTGAGATAAAAGGTGAGAATAATAGATTTCTGTTCAAGAGCGACAGATTCTTTAACCAAAGACGACCTGCAAGTGAAACACTGCCTGGTTTTCATTAGAGCATCTGACAATCAGAGTTTGACTCATGTGGAAATGATGCAACAGCGCACGCAACACGTCCGCATGCACACATTTATAATTTCACGCATAAAAGCCAGTGATAACCTACTGACTCACCCTGATTGGCTGTGCTGTTCATCAATCGCATCCACGGCGCTTTCAACAGAACTCAGGAGAGACTGGATCTGATTGGCTGACTCCTTCAGGAGGAACCGAGTCACAAACTGCTCGACATTGGTTCCTCTCTCGTACACCTGGGGCAGAAAACAAAAGAACAGAAACAGCATATTGGTTATAAAGGGCCGTCATGCTTTGATGTTGGATTTGGCTTTAATTGAAATGTAAATTAAAATATGTCATCACACTGAAATAACTTGCTTTTGAAGGAAAAACACAAAAGCAGGCAGTTGCTTTTATGGGTACTTGTACTTTTTGACTATATTTCTAAATCAGTTATTTAGTATAAAGAAGTAAAGTAACAATTATAAAGCAACGTTTCTACACCCAACAGTTACTGAGTAAATTATTATTTTTTGTTTTAAAATGATCAACAGACATTGTGAAACTACGAAAAAATTAAATGACCAGACAATAATCAAATGCATCACATCACAGCCGACCAATCAGATTAAACGTAATGCGCTGCACCAAAACAGCATTGAATGGAGGTTATTTTACGACTTTTTTTGGTTTAGTTTGTGGTTTCTACCTATTATGTTGTAACCAACATGGCACTGTTTTAGAATTCATAAAGTTATCTATACTTAGAGTTTGATAATATATATATATATATATATATATATATATATATATACATATATTGAATTGAATTCATTCATTTTTGTTAATTTATTAATTTATTTTTTCAAAAAATTGTACATTCTGACAAACCTTTGTGGAAAATAAATTCAGTTCCAACAGTGCCAGATTTGGTCTCTTCCTTTATAAGTTCTACATGAGATTAGTTTACTGTATGCAAGGGAACCGTGGCAAGATTTATTAACCAAAAATACAATTTAATTGAGATACATTTTACTTATACTTGAGTATTTTATGTAAGACGTACTTGTACTTGTACTTGAGTACACATTCAATCAAGTAATGGTACTTCTATTTGAGTAGGATATATCAGTACTCTTTTACACCTCTGGTGAAATGCAGCACAGCACTATGACAACATTCCTGGAATCAATACCATCTTCAGATGTCAGCATTATTCACTGCTCGACAACAATAATAAAGAAAAGCTTATTGATCGATTGTTGATCAATGTCACATGTTCGTTTTTTTTCAAATGTCTTTACTCTTTTACAAGTGGCATGTGATAGGGGAGACAAAAATCATTGAAATAAATTCATTAAAAGAGTCAGACAGGCAAATTTGAGTGATTTTTGTGACTTTTTTCAAAGTCAGAGCAGAAAATTTGGCTACAGCATCCGAGCAGAGTGGGGTTAAATATTTCACATGAGACTTCTGTAACTCTGAGCATTTTTTACTGAGTCCATATAAAATATTTAGGGGTTTAAGTGCTTGAGCACAACAGGACTAGACCCTTTTCAAAGACACTGTCTATAGACTTTGGAGGAGGGTGTTTAAGTACCCATCGGTATTGGTTAATGTTGGAAATCGTAAATGTATTGTTGGACGATATCGGCACATCGAATATTAGCACAAAACCAATACCGAATATCACTATTATTAATTATGATAAATCATCAAGTCCAACAATGTCAATGTGAAGCAGGGGTGGGTGAGCACTACGTGGGGTCCCGTATTCAACACGCCAATGGAAGTAGCTCCACAGAAATGTCTTATGAAGAAGGGAATCAGTGGCTTGCCTCTCCAGTATGTTAAAAAAAACACAATACAAAGTAGCAGCGGCAAGCAAGACTGAAGGTCCGAGGCACTCGGACGTGTAAAAAGTCCTTTATTGAAACAGCGATGTCATGTTGACGCATTTCAACTCAAAGAGTCTTCATCAAGACGTGCAAGAAAGATCAAGTGACAATAATGTGACAAAAAGACATCAAAAAAACATACACAGACAGGCAAGCATTTAAAAGATAGGTATCTATTTTATAACACTAATATATCATTGTATAAAGATTATACTGTTATTTTGTTAAAAGCTATTTAAAAGATAGGTGTCTTTTTCATAACATTAATATATATATAATGTTGTCGTCTTGGGTGTGTTTTGAGTTAATTTGTGATTTTAGTGTGTTGTTTTTTCATATTTTCTGTAATTTGTGTGTATTTTTCTCAGATTATGATGATTAAACACTCGTTATCAATGAATCCAATAGTGTATATACTGTAAAATCAATGTAGGACTACAACATAGGGTGGAAATCACAATATCTGGGAAATGAGCTGCTTGGCGGAGGTCTGCACTCTCCAAGTGCTTTTCTAGTTATCTGTTATATTTATCATTATGATTTTTTCAAAATATAAATCATTGTAGATTAAGTAGCTCATCAAATAAAAAGTTAAAAATCAAAAGTTTTAGAACACCAAACTTTTTCTAGTTTTTTACTGAAAATGATTCAGTTTATTGTGTCATTGCACTCTGAAAGGAAAGCATAGAACAAATAAGCAATTTGAGGAGTTGAAAAAGAAATGATGGCATCACGAACAATACTGTCCACCTGATGCCCATGAGGGTCTGGTGCCACAGTGTGTTCCAACACTGCTTTTATGCAGACGGGGGGGTTAGAAGTAACCAAGACACGTTGGAACACCTGTAGGAATTAGTAGTACCAGCTTTCAAGGCTGATTCAACCTGAAATGTACATTATTTTTCAGTTTTGGTAACCAAACCTCTGGCTGTTCACTACATTTCAAGCTATTCTTTGGACTTGCACGACGAATTGTAATAAATAACTAAAAATTAGGGTGTTCTAAAACTTTTGATTTGTAGTATAGTTCATATCAATATATTCTATTTATCACTATAAATAATGTAATAATAATAATAATAATAATACATTTATTTAAAAGTGCTTTTCGAGACCCTCAAAGATACTATAGCATAAAAACAACAAGTACATTGATTGAAGAAAATACGACTCAGAGAAAAGAAATGAGGGAATGGGTGGTTAAACGTTAAAAGCTGAGTGAAACAGGTGAGTTTTGAGAAGTGATTTGAAAGATGGGAGGTCGGTGCAGTTGTCGATGTGGCTTGGGAGGGAGTTCTAGAGGGTGGGAGCAGCGACAGAGAAAGCTCTGTCCCCCCAGGTTCTGTGCTTGGTCCTGGGGACAGTGAGGAGGTTTTCATGTGAGAAACAGAGGCTGTGGGAGGGAGTGTAGGGGTGGAGCAGATCTGTGAGGTAGGAGGGGGCCTGATTATTAAGGGCTTTATGGGTGAGAAGGAGGAGTTTGAATTGAGGAACGGGGAGCCAGTGGATGTTTTGGAGGACAGGGTTGATGTGGTCATGGGAGCGGGTGTGGGTGAGGAGTCGGGCAGCTGCGTTTTGGATTTATTTATTTATATATTTATTTAGGAGTGTGGAGGTTGTACCAAAGAGGATGCTATTACAGTCGTCAAGGCGGGGTGTGATAAAGGCGTGAATTAGAGTTACGGCGGTGCGGAAGGAAGGAAAGTGAAGGGCGGAGACGAGAGATGTTTTTGAGGTGAAAAAAAGCGATTTTCATGATTTGTTTGATGTGGTTATCATCAAAGATTATACCAAGGTTACGGCACATCATTGTGGACTAAAAAGCTCATATTAGTTATATTATATGAATCATTATAGAACAATTGTTATATATCATTGTAAGTTAATCCATCACAAGGAGACCTGAGGAGAAACGGAAAAACAACACATCAGAAGAACGGCTATAATGATGAGAATGTAAACTTGATAGTGTTTAAGGCAGCAGCACTAAAGATATGTATAAGACTCATTGGGATGGAGGATAGAGAAGGTCCTTATCAAGGATCCTATAAACGCCTGTCAACATTCAGACAACTGAAAGACGTACTATGGTGTTTGCGTTGTCTTTCTGTCAATTAAAAGTAGTTTGACAACAAACAAGGAAGTTCACGACTTTGTCCTTGTTGACTTTTTTATGACTTCATGTAACACAACCATCCACTTCTCTCCACTGCTGAAGACGCATTACATACCAAAGACCAACGACATAATGCATAACAACCGCCGCTATCGAACTTGGGCCATAATTGACTGAGCACATACTCCGGAGAGCAGAGTCAGTCGGTCATGTCAGCTTTACTGTCAGAAGTCACACTGCAGTGATTCACAGAGACAATTAAGGTTCTTGTGCACTCAGCCTTTCTCCGCTGCTTTCCAATCAAAGACAAACGTTCCTGCGAGACACAAGATCGCACACACCATATTGATGTGCATTATCGCAGTCGATGGCCTCCAAACAAACATAAACTGTATAAACCCAATAGTCAAGGAGCAAAGGGGAGACTCTATGGTTATAGAGGTTCATCTTCAGAGTATATTTCATTTTTACACCAAAACTCGAAAATTCCTGAAACAAAAAAAGCTCAATGGCAGGTTTGTCTTGAATGGTGTTGAGATGTCAAAGTGTTCGTCATTTTTACCCAATATCAAGATCATTTTAACTATTTTGTTAAAATTGTCTGTACAAACCTAAACTTAAACTCTAGCACTACATAGGTCCATTGTAAACAAATAAAGCTAAAAGGAGTGGTGGGTGAAATAAAAAAAATATTTGTGATTGAGAATTTCTTAAAAAAAAATTGAAGCCCTGCTTTTCTCCTGACCTGCCATGAGAGGGAAATTCAAAAAAATGTTTTGAATACGGACGGGGCTCCTGGAGTTGGTAAGTCACGCCCAATCTATATTATAAAATATCTGAAGCACAAGCTATGCTAACTAGCTAATCATTACTCAACATACCTCTCTATTCACATTTCTCTCAATCCAATCGACTCGCCACAGAATTCAGAGTCCATGGGGCTAACAGTGACGTGAGAAACCACTAAAACTCAGCCAATAGCACATATAATTGTAATAGCCAGGTTTCATCCCATAGAGGGCTGTCACTCATACATTTTTACAACAAAATACATCAAATTGAAATACTTTGACTAAGATTTGAATTTAAATCCAATGCATTATTGTTATTAGTTACTATAAAATGTCATGAATTGGACTAGGATCAATCAACAGCCAAACAGCAGAGTGGTTTTTAGGTTTAGTTTCTCTTAAACAACAAATATGAGTAATTATTCAGTCAAGGACCGATGTCACTTCATTTGAATGGAAGGTAAGAGACGTCCAGTGACGTGCCGTCAGGGTAGGCAAGGTAGGCAGTGCCTACCCAAGGGTGAATTGATATTTTGATTATTTAATTATAATTTATTTATTTATTTTTAATTATAAATTATTTATTTTTCCATTTCCAATAGCCTACAGTACCTATAAGTTTGAAAGTGTCCCCATTTTGTGCGTTTCATAGCCCAAATTACTAAACAGCGCTATTTCCTGGAACAGCTGTCTTTTTTTTTTTTTTCGCTCCGCTGTAAGGCAGAGGGAGGCCACGCCCCCTCCCAAAGTCACGTCGCTCTTCTGCCTCCGTTCTCATTGCGTGTTTTTACGTGTTTGCGCATGCGCAGTCAGGCCCCCAATGTGACATAAATTTACACGTAAAGGCAGCGTAGAGAGCTGCCTGTGCACGTAACAGCACATTAGTGAATAGATGACACGTGACTGCTGCTGCTACGTTCTTTAACTAGTGGGCGGGTGACAGCGCTAGAGATGATAGAGAAACTTTGTTTTGAGGAAAAACGACAGCTTTTGAAAGATGGAGACCAACACCTGAGTTACCAGACCTTCAGCAAAAGTAAGGTCAGAACATGTTTCATACTTTTCACAGTGAATGGAACAAAAGGAAGGATTGACTTTGTGGATGCTCCTCACTGAGGCTGTTCTAAGTTGTTGTTGTCATTTTCTCCGTGTTTCCAACACAAACAATGGATGTGCTGCCTTGTCATGAGATATATCTTGTTGGGAGAGAATGGAGGATATATTAAATTATTGTTTATGTTTCTTTAAAGGTGTTTATGATGTTGATTTTGTTAGATGGCTAAACACTTGTTCATGTGGATCTTATTGGGTTTTTTCTTTCTTATTATGAATTTTATATTTTGATAAGCGCACTGAGATGACTTTGTTGGAAAATGCTTTATACAAATAACATTTATTTGAAATCAATTAACACTTGACAGCAGAAACATATGAAATTGTCATTGGTGGTCTCGATTTGCAACGTGCCTACCCAGCCCTAGTGGTCACGGCACGTCACTGGAGACGTCCATCAATAACACAATAACATACCAACACCTGTAATATTGCCATGATTTTTATATATCTGGGATGTACAGTACAGTATATGCTAAGAAGGCAAATGTCAAGTTTAAAACTCTCTTCAAACCATTCTGAAGTTAGAAATGTAAATAATGAAACGCTGAATATGAAGTCTAATTTAACCTACAATCACATTATTCTGGGTCAATTCATGATAGCAAAGTGCTTACAGTAAAATAATATGTTGGCAGTGTTGGACTGAAGCAAACTCAGCCTCTATTTAAGGAATGCTGAAAGATGGATGGAAGAGTTTGCATAAATCAATCAATTAGTCCATATATCCTACAGCTTAATGTAATGAAGTTTCATAGTTCTCAAAAGCACAATATTGAGCCAGAGTTAAACATGTTAGAAAGAAGCATGCTGGTATAGTACATTTAATGGTTTCACTTGCAAAAAAATGTCTAAAATCAGTATTAAACTTATAAAGCATTTTTTTTTATTTTTGTGATTAGTGCATTTGTTAACAGAGACGGGACTGGGGGAGGTGATTCAGGGTGGGCCTCTGTGGGTGATTATTTGGTTTAATGTGTAGTGTATGTGATCAATCACACCTGTTTCATATGTTCTAGGGAGCAGCTGGAACAAAATAGCTACAGCACATGTGTCAAACTCATGGCCCGGGGGCCAAATCCGGCCCTTTGGAGCATCCAATTTGGCCCGTAGGAGAAAGTAAAAATTACAAAGAATACATGAATCATTGCGTAAATGAAATTCAACACTCCTGGTGCTTATATTGCATGACTGCAGTCATTTTTAATGTTAAACTTTTGAAAAAAACTCAAAATTATTATAAAATCCTTAAATTACATTTTCCTCAAAATATTACATATAATTTTCCTAAATTAAATAGAAATTGGTAACAAAATCTAGTAAACTTAAAGTGAAGATCCTGCTGGGACTGATATTTATCACTTATTGCTTGGATTGTTGCTTTCTTACATATTTGGTATTTTATGGATGCTCCGTAATTGGCCCATGAACTAAAGTGAGTTTGACACCCCTGATCTACAGTATCTATCTATCTATCTATCTATCTATCTATCTATCTATCTATCTATCTATCTATCCATCCATCCATTCAACCATCCATCCATCTATCCATCCATCCATCTATTTAACTAACAACATCTCAATTAAAAGAAAATCATAATTTTACTAATAACTCAATAAAACCAGATTATCAGAGTATTTCAACCGATCCGATATGCACAGTGCTAATCATAAAGAAAAGAAACTTTCTACTGTCTTCATGTCTGAAAAGAGCTTAGTCAAGCCTTCAGATACAAAAACACGTGCACCACAAAGACATTTTGTGGTGATACAGAAAGTGCGGAGTAAACCACACTTTGTTATTGCATTGCTTGTGAGCCATATCTTGTTCTTTCAACTGGTTTCCAAACAGCATCAGAGTCTGTAATTGCCTGTCTCTCAGCATATCAACATTTGCCCTGGAAAATCCAGAGCGTCCTATTTTTCAAGATTTATTCATTTATTTATTTATTTCCTTTATTGTTTCCTCTTCCTTTAATCTTGCTCTCCATGGTAACCATTTTATTTATTTTTCAGAAGTCCAAATACTTAATTCACATGTTGAGAAAATAAATCACATTTTCTTTCCTGACAGTAGGATCTTTATCTGCCAACATAAAAGAGTTTAATGAATTGTGAAGCACGAGCAAAGCTGTCTACCTGATCTGTTACAACTGAAGTCCTCCTAGCTCCCTCTCACTTTCACTCATGGGCCAATTAAATGGTATCCTAGCAACTCCAGTCAATATGTTTCTAAGCAACTCCACAGTAGCAGTATGAAAATGACACCCAGGTAACCGTAACCCAGATCACATCAGAAACTTTGTCAAAAAGCATGTATGAGCTTCCAGGAAGACACACAGATCACACACACAATATTTTTGTGCACCTTAACACCCTTCAGCGAGGAAGACATCCCAGCTGCAGAGTTCAACCACAGAGTGCACACTGTGTGGATGGAAGTAGGACACTAAGTGCTAATGGTGCACCAGGAAAGCTGACCACCTACTGTTCCTCCTCTGGAGACATCTGATGGGCCATTAGCGTGACACAAGCATCAACGTAGGCTGGGATTTTGTTCTGTCCCCATTTTCTTCTGCCTGTCTTATATACTTAACTTCGGTCCAACAACAAATATGACAAACTAAACACTCAAAGCTAGGGATGTAACGATTAATCGTAAGGCAGTTAAAAATCGATTCATAGGTATCACGGTTGATATCGATTTTCTGACAATTGAATCGCAGTACTTTTTTTAACCAGCAGAGGGCGCTATCCGAAAGTGTTGGCGGCGGGCGGAGTCTGCTAATACTTTCTTTCTGGCTGCCTTCTACTCTTAAATATGTTAATAAATGATTAATTATCCCTTTAGCACCGAAAGAATATCTGTAATATTACTTGAATATCTGTAAAAGTCACATTTTTCTATTAGCTCTGTCTGCTAGCATAGCTTCTCTTCTTCACTGCTAGAATATCTGCATGCCAACCGACCACTGTGTTACCAGCGCCCTCTGCTGGTCCAAACAAATATGACGTAAATCAGTGTAATGACGTTTTGTTTTTTTTTAAAGTCCAATTGTTAAGGCACAAAATACATTTAAAAGAAAAACTATTATGCAGTTTTGCATTGTTTATTACAGAACCAAAATTTAAATTAATAGGCTTCATTTTCATTTGTATTATTCCTTTATTTATTTAATTCAAGATTTATTTTTAGTTAAATTGCATTGTTTTGAATAGTTTATCAAGGAATTCTTTTGACAATGAAAAATAAAAGGAAAATAATACAGTATTTTCTAATTTTTTCCCAAAAATTTGTCTACAGTCCCATTTTGTAAATGAAAAAATCGTGAGAGAATCGTATCGTGAACCCAGTATCGTGAATCGAATCGTATCGGGAGTTGAGTGAATCGTTACATCCCTACTCAAAGCTGATGCAAATATAATATTGGCACGATTGTGTAACATGCCTCGAATTGAAACGCTTTGAGACAATTGACAGTTTGGGAATGTGACGTCATGACTGTCTTGTGCTCAATGTTAAAAAGACGACATTACGAGCATGACATTCACAAAAAGACCAATATCAGAAAAACATCTATAGATGGAGCGCTACTCGATCTGGTGTCTCAGTTACTTGTACTTGGGAATCATACTGGACTCTAATCTAACCTTCAAGAAACATATAAAAAAGGTTGTTAACACAATAAAATGTAATCTTTAAAACTTTAAACAAATTAGACCCTTTATTTCCACTACTGCTGCTAAATCATACCTTCACTGTATGATCCTTTCTCACACTGAGTACTGTTTTACTGTTTGTAGGGGTGTTCAGATCTGATATTGATATCAGATATCGGTCCGATATTAGCCTAAATATCGGATTCAAATTTTCCGATTTTCCGACTGAAGGTTAAAAATCATGTCACCAATTGGTTAATAATAAATGGGTCAGTTTGTCTCATACCTACTGTTGCTGACCATTGTTCTCTGTTTGAGTAACATCACTAGATCAAGCCTTTTCTAACATTCCACACTACAAAATAAGTCATTATTATTTTTTATTAAAAAATATTCATGCCGATATCGAATCAATATCGGTATCGGCCGATATGCAAGGCTGCAATATCGGTTCATATCGGAAATGAAAAAGTTGTATCGGGACATCCCTAACTGTTTGGTAATTTGCTAACAACACTGCAATAAAACCTGTAGAACAGTTGTATAAACAAGTCACCAAAGTATTTGCAAAAAAAACTTTTTGATCACCTTTGTCCAATTTTAGCGTAAACATATTCGAGTTTTAACAACGTTAACATGTTTAACCATGCCTGCCTCATCTATAAATCTCTTCACGGGAATTTATTCGACAAAAAGATGCTAATCAGAGAACTAGATCAGCCACTAGAGGGGACTTTGAAGTAACATTCAGACTCACCACCACTGGACAAAACACTATTTCTGTAGACAGATGCACAAGTTGGAATTGTCTTCCAATCACTGTTTGAGACTGTTCCACCTTTACAGCTTTTAAAGAAGAGCTGAAAATGGTTAAAAGCAATTCAATCATGTGATCATTTATAGTAAATTTTTTTCAATAAAAATTAGCTTTGGTTGGTGTAAGTAATGTATATATTATGCTAATGTCCGTGTGTATACTATGTCCATGTCTATCTTTTATTGCCTGTAGGAAGTATGTCTTGCTGTAGAAAAGTGGGAGGTTGAGTCGCTTTTTTCATGGATGATTTACATGGGAGCTTTAATTCCTCTTTAATTCAGAATAAAAGTTAAATCCTAACTGACCTTGTAAACATTTAATTCAAAATGCTAATTTAATTCTGAATTACACACACACAGGACAGGCTGCCCTCAGGCGTACACCTTCTGCCCTCTGGCCCATTGAAGTGATTGGCTCTGATGCGCCCACAGGCTGGATCTAACCCGGCCAACCGCTCCGCATGATCAAAGCCAGCAAAGGCTCAATCCACAGTGATAATGTCATCAGTTCTAAAATTTGATGAAATAGTCCGCTCCCGGTGGACAATTTTATGAAATAATTGAGTAACGGTATCATTGCAGTCCAAACAAATCCACCTTTCAACACCTTTCAACCAAGCAGCAGCCATGTTGAAAGTCTCAGGTCAATCTGAGACTGATTCGCAGATATTTGAGCCACACACACACAGACGGAGATTCCTTGTTTTATAGATAGATAGATAGATAGATAGATAGATAGATAGATAGATAGATAGATAGATAAAGCTCATGGCTAAATCTGGCACATTTACACAAAGTATTGAACTGGTGTTGATTGTTGTGCACTGTCCTCTCCAAATAAACAAATAAATAAATGACAATTTTGTTGAAATTTTGCTGCGATGGGTGTTGCCCTGAAAATTGTAAATTTCTAAAAGGGGGCGGAACAGACAGTGACTAACAAAAATGCAAAACATTTAGAAAAACTGTTTTGTTTTTTAATTGAGGAATATACTTTGGTCAATTGTCTGTATATGTTTATGTTTCATGTGCACTACAGTCACTGAATACTTCTCCAAAAGAACCCATGCATAAGGTGCTGAAGTTCATTACACTAACTAACACTATAGCACAAACACAAGACAGCTTGTTTTGAAATGAGAGAAGTAATTATCACCATATCTCTGATACTCTTACATATCTCCTCTGTTATTTACTAATGCTGTGGGTAAAGCTGTTTTCTTCAGCCTATATTTTTGTGTGACAGCATGTTCAATCCAGCCTTTTATGCACCTATATATAGACTTGATTATATATAGATCGTTCGAATGTCATGTTTACCATCATTTAACCAAAAAACAGGCTCGTATTTTAAGTCAGCATTTAAAACAAAAAATAAAAAACACAAAAGGTTGCAGATTAACCACGACCAAGCATTTGGTTCGCTATAGAGATTTCTCAGGAGGAAATCTGGGAATGTGGAGGTGGGGAACAGCAGGCAACATGACTGGGTTTGTTTCTAAACAGAAGGCAGACTCTGGAAACAGACATTTGTCAGTTAGCGCGCCAGATTTGTTTTTTTTTAATTCTCTTTCACTAAGTTTCTTTCTTCTTTCTATTCAGCTCTGTTTTATTCATGCTTTGGTAGAACCTCACCAGTCAGACGTATCTTTAAATGTGCGCAGATTTAAGCTTCAATTTACAGTATTTTGTGTCTCTTTAAAATTCTTGCGTTTCCTGCACATCCTGCATTAAACCGGTAACCAGGAGAGTATTTTCCCAACTGGAGCTAGGATTACCCATGGGGTTAAATGTGTAACTCTCAGATCCCTCTCTCCCCCTCCCTCCCCGCTGCTCTCTTGCCCTGCCTCCAAACTTTCCGAAGCCCCTCCCTCAGAGGCGCTAACAAGCTAACGCTAGCCCGACAGCAACATCACAGTAATATAACATGCTCTGTCAAAAGCATATTACTGCAGCACTTCTCTCTCTCTATGTGCACAAACCTCAGCAGCAGCAGCAGCAACAACACAGTGTCACTTACTGCAGCCCATACCCAGGCTGCTGTGTACACACAAACAACACGTGCACCACAGAGTTCTAGTGTAACAATTACAAATCAAACATAATGTAAATCAAGCAGCAGTAATTACCTTTCAAGCAGAAAAGTTGCTAATTCCAACTTCTACTCCTTCAGACCATACACTGTAAAAAAAAGGTGCTCCGGACTTGGGAAAGGGGCAGGGACTATCCATCAAACACAATTCTGGCTCTGATTGGTTCATTTTGCTCAGTCGCGCTGCATTCTGGCAATCTGCCAAAGGCCGCAGGAGCAGCAGGGGGGACTCAATGAGCCTTTTTATTTTACACAAACTACTAGTTTCAGCAAATATGACAAAAAGTCACTTTTATAAGAGTTGCAGACTGCACCTTTAAGTAAGCCCATTGATAGGATAAGTGGAAACATTTGTCAATTTATTCTTAAGTCAATTTTTTTTTTTTTACCTTTCATGTTTTGGGCTGTTTTGCAGCGCAGCAAACGAGCCTGTATAAAATGATAGAAATGATGACTTTTGGGCTCAGACAAAAATCTTCAGCCCTGCTGTTTTCATCCATTGTTGTTCTCTAATAAATGCATGCCATTATAAAACGTTAACTTTAAATCCTTAATCATCAATAAGTATGCAGGCTTCTGCCACTCCTCCTGACATAAATTGTGCCTTCCCTCTCGTAAAATAGTTCCGACAACATGAGTCTAAGAAAGTCAATATTCCCTCATTTTTTTCAAATGGTAAAAAGATCCTCAAGATTGACTGACAGGTAGTGGGAAAAGTTGATATGAAACATATTTTAATAAATGGTGAATATATATGTAAATGTAAGCCATAGAACTGTATCATGGTTCCCCAGTTTTGTGTTTAATTATATCTTAATTTAATTTTTTTTATTTCCATACCAATTACAATTACAAAGTCAATTATCTGAACACAATTACAATTCAATTCCGATTACAAGAGCAACAGATTTTTTCAATTACAAACACAATTATAATTATGTCATAATTGAAATGAATTATCAATTATGTGATTATAATTATAATTTCCTCCAACCCTGCTAGCGTGACTACCACAATCCAAAGTCTATTGATACTCATTGTCTTTTACTTATTGTGGGTAATGTTTCTTAAGGTTGGCCATGTTGTCTTTTAGCTCTAAAACTGAGGTCCCACTCTCTAATAGCTTCAGCTCTCTGACACTAAGTGAGTTTTTACCAAGTCCTGTTGTGGTTAAGTCGTTTCCATTGACTGTCTAGACTGCCTGCATGTGTCTGTTTCTCTGCCTTAATAATGTCTTTTTCCCTGAGTATGATCCAACACCCAGCAGCCCTCTTAAGATAAGTATAGTGGATGGATGGATGGATGGATGGATGGATGATTGGATGTAGAGTTCAAAAGTTTCATTGGCAAGTCTTCCAATGTTCCCTTCCAAAAGCCGTACATGTCTTCATTATTCCATTAAATTACAATGAATATGAACACTGCATACTGGGAAACCGGTCCTTTAATAATCACGTCTAACTATTGAGGAGTCAGTTTTTCTATGGTCTTTTGTCTTTGCCACCTTCTTACTGGTCCAACACTCCTCAACCATTCTCATCATCCATTTTCTTCTTCTCCTTTCTTTCCTGCTGTTCCTTCTTCTCTCCCACATCCATCTCTTACTCATATCATTCCTGTTCAGGCATTATAACGTGGACACAAACTCTACCGCTCCATCATGATCTGCTTCACCTTAATCTTCAGGAAGAAAGGAGAGGAAAATGTGAGTGAGCTGAGGGATGATGTGATGGCTCTGTCCTGTGAGAACACAATAGTGCATATATGAAAGAGAAGAGAGAGGTGAGAGGTGACAGAAATAAGAAGGTCCAGATGAGATGAGAGTTATATAAGATATCCAGGAATCGTGGGGTTATTTACCTGCATAAAAGATTTCCTTTTTTTTACCACAAGTTCAACAATAAATTATTAAACCTAGAATTGAAAGCACAGTCAGAGTAGGGCATTGGCTTAATGTGCAGAAGAGATTATCTAAAAAAAAAAAAATCAAATATTTACGGAAAAAAAAATAGTGTGGTGGCAAAATTGATTAATTATGTATACTCATATATTTGCTTTTTGATCTCATTCAACTTAATACCCCAATTTGTAACTTTCCACTCCTGTCTGATGTCTTTTCCTCTTCCTGCAAAGTCAGTGGACCCATACTCCCATGATACAGCTTCTCTAAAGGAATGTCAGTTGGCCTCAGTTTAATCTCCAAGGCCAGAGCACGTCCAAACCCACCCCGTCATCGGAGGTGTCACCTCCGGCAGACTGACCTTCCCCCCATGGTCTCTTCTTTGTTGTCAGTGGAAGGGGGGAGGTGGGACAGTGGGGTATAAATGTGTGTGAAAGGAACTTTTGGTCCCTTCTTCTTCGCGTCTCTCCTCTGGCCAGAGGAGACCACTTCTTTGTCTATCCCGCTTTGTACCTTTTTTATTTAGTTTAGATTAAATCATTTTTTATTACTTCATCATCTCTCCTGTCTGGTCTTCATCATTTATCACCACAGAGTGTGTTTTCAAGTCAAAGACGAGGTAACCGTAAATTTCACCGTAACAATAGCTACATACATTTTTTTTAAATCCTATTTAAAGGCACACCGTGAACTTATTGACCTAAAGAATTGACCCATATGAGTTATTTTACATGATTCCTCAGGCCAATATACAGCACTTGACGGTATCAATGCTTCGAGCGGGGCTTCCCTCTTCAAGTCAAGTAAACTGGAGAATGCTTCACTTTATGGCAGTCACGTGACCACAGGCTCAGATATATATAGTTCCCACGTCACAACATACGGGCATTTCCCAACCCGGCGCCATTGCTGTGGGCAGCCGAAACGAGTTTAGCCTTTACTACGTTTACAACCAAAAGAGCACAACATGGTAGTTTCGTGCCCACAGGTGCTAGATTTTATAAAAGAGGAGGGGCTAACAGAGCTTGTTTGTGACACAAGATGGTCCCAAAACATCACATGATCTTGTTCTCAGCCAATAGCAAAAATCAATTGTAATAGCCAGGTTTCAACCCATAGAGGGCAGTCACTGACATCTTACAACTAAATATGCCAAATTGAATTACTTTGACTAAAATGGTGAGAGTTGGTCCAAAATTAATCAACAACACTACTTAATAGCCTAATACTTTTGTATTAAGCTAAAAAAGTGTTTTTGGGATTTAGTTACTCTTTAAATATCAGTTTCAACTCATCATTACTTTGCATACACATGATTTACACACACCCATTTCACATTAGAGAGGTGGATAGATAAACTTCTCCGCCTCCAGAAAAGTCAATTAATATGGCTTTCTGGGAGCCTGTCTGACCCAGATAAAGCCATAAAAGCTGGAACACAAAAGAAAAAAAACTGTTAAAAAGTTGATTTCAAACTTTACGACTCATTTAATCTTTCCCAGTGGATTTCATATTTGTTAGTCCAAGTATTCAGCGATGACATCTGGGATTAAGAAGATGTAGTTAATAGCAGATGTGCAAAGGGAAATGGGTGTTTGGTATTTCTTGTATTTACTAAAGAAAATTCACGAGTTGTTTTTTTTGTTTGCTTTTTTTTCGATTAATGTTTTTAAATTCTACTATAATGTGGACAGGATTAAATTACTGTAATTCCATCATAGCCTAAAATGACTGTTTTCTCACTCTTAATGGGAAAGAAAGTGAAAGTATGAAAGACACCATTGGTCCTGATTCTGAAAATGTTTGATAAATAAAATGTGCTCCATCTGTGGGAAAATGGCAAAAACTCCAAACTTTGCATGGTGATCTTTTGGCATCAACAAGCTGGCTTATGTACAGTGAACCCGACTCGTATCTATGACAACCGTCCCTAAAGTATCCCGCCTCCCTAGCAACTGTCACCATGGTAACTTCAAGAAACTCTGGAGGTGAAACCATGCTGACATGAGTTGCAGTGGGGATACATTCTTAATTGCGGACATTTTAATTATGCAAAGGGTGAGCAAAAAATGAGCCTGGTGCATGGTTTATTGGCTGGTTTGCAGTTGAACTTTCTCTGATCAAACTAGCAAATGTGCCCAATCTCTATGTTGGCAAGGACTTAAACATGAAGTGTAGTCATGTATGTGCAAAGATGCCAAAATATTCAAGTGCAAAGATAATTAGTTTGCACAGAGAGCATAATTCACTTCCAGATTGCCGGAATACCAACACATCTATTGTGTGTAGTTTGGTCCTAAGTGTGTGGAGGCAGGATGAGTTATACACTGAAATGCAAGGGTTGAGCTAGTCCAGGGGTCTGCAACCTTTACTAGTCTCAAAGGAGCCATTTTGCCTCATCTTACCTGGATTAAAGTCTTTCTGGAGCCAAAAAAAAAACCTTCTCAATGAAGACAATACAGTGAATTACAATCTACACAGTTAAAATTATATAGAATAATGTTTGATTTAATTTGATTTGATCTGATTTATATTGATCATGTAAATAGCAACTTCAGTTGCTATTTACAGTTTAGAATAAAATGAAATAAATGAACAAAACAAAACAGTTTCTTGCGTTTTCAAATTCTTATTCTTAACACAATGTTATATAAATTTTTTTTTTTTAGTTAATGTATTTGAAAGGCTACAAAAAGTAACTTGAATTTGAAAACGCATGATCATGTCGGTCAACACATGCTAATTGCTCATTTCTTGCCACACATAAAGCATGCATATTTAACCGGCATGTTGGCGGTTCTGTAAGAAAATAACTGTGTATTTCAATATTTTTTTAAAGCTATAGGGAGCCATTACAAAAGAGTCAGTGAGCCACATGAGGCTCCAGAGCCGCAGGTTGCAGACCCCTGAGCTAGTCTATGAAAAAAAGAGAAAAGTCAGGAGCAGGGCCGGCCTTCGGTCATTCGGTGGCCTCGGCAAGAGTGGACTTTGCCAACACAAAAAAAAAACAACCTATTTTAAATATTAGAACAAGAATTATTACATATACAAAAAGGAAAGACAATGTTGCGGCTGCAAATACCTTCTCATTCCATCTGGATAATTGTAAATGATATACATTAATCTATTTGGATAATAAGTTACTTTTTTTATTTTTATGCTGCTCCCATCTTCTCTCTCTCTCTCTCTCTCTCTCTCTCTCTCTCTCTCTCTCAGATTTTAATATTAATATTTAATAAAGAGAAGGCATGCACATTGCATTTAGAGAAACCCCATATAATGAACCTGAATAATTTCCTCAAAGATGTTGAAACATATTGTTTACCTAGTTTGTGTCATCAACCCACAATGCTTTGCGTTATTGACAGGAGGGTTTATTATGTTGATAGCCGTTTGGGATAATAATGTCAATGAGGCTAAAACTAATGGCTTACTACATGTAATAACATTTGTTTGTTTTTGTTTTTCCTCCTCAACCATTTTTATATTGGTATTAACCAGGGTTGGGGTCAATTACATTTTTCAGTAACAATTACACATGTTCAATTACAGTTCAATTACAATTTCTAGAGGTGTGCCAAAATATCGATACAACGATATATCGCAAGGTTTCGTCTCGCGATATATTACCATTTCACTGGCGCCAAATATCGATTTTTTAATTGAATGTATTTATTTGTGTGTGTGTGTGTGTGTGTGTGTGTGTATATATATATATATATATATATATATATACTGTATATATAATTGTGTGTGTGTGTGTGTGTGTGTGTATATATAATTGTGTCTGAATTTATTCAGTGACACAAATATCGTGGTGTATCGTGGATGAAATTTCCTGCGATATATTGATTATCGCAGCATCGCGGTAATATCGTTATTGTGGGGGGAAAAAAATAAATATTGTGACATATTGTATTGCAAGGTACCTGGCAATACCCAGCCCTAACGAATACAGTGACCAGCAATTTTTTTTCCAATTCTAATTAAATTAAAATTATTCATTTTCTCCTCAGAAAGTAAAATACAATAACATTCTCAATTACTAAATACAATTAATCACAATTACTGAGCTTGAAATAAATAACCTTAATAAAATCAGCTGTAAAATACATTAAAAACAAATATCTATCATCTCATTTTTTTCCTATCCTTGTTAGGCCTCCTATTCAATAAAAATATAGTTGTTTTTTTTAATGGTAAAATGTAGGGAAACTTTATATGAAACATATTTCAAAAAATGTTAATTACATATGTGTACAACTGTAAACTGAACTGTAACATGGTTCCCCAGTTTTGACAATATTTATAGAATTTTCATGGCAATTACAATTACAAAGTCAATTATCTGAACTTAATTACAATTTAATTACGACTAAGCAACAGATATTTTAAACTACAACTCCACATTATAATTACGCCATAATTGTATTTAATTATATATTACGCGATTACAATTATAATTGACCCCAACCCTGGTATTAACAATAAAAAGATTGAAAATCAATAAGATGATTAATTCCTTTTCCGATCTGAAGGCGTCTACAGCTCTGGTCATGCTCCCACGCTTTTGTTTCCGAAGAGGCAGAACAGTCTTAATTAAATATCGGAACTAATCCGTTGTGAGGTCAGTGGTGATAACTGTCTATTGATCTTAACTAATTACTTTAAAAACAGCTGGTTCACTGAAACTTGCATGCGGCATTCCTGCAGGCTTCCTGCTTAATGATACCAGAACAGTTCTGATAATGAAGACTGCATGGTGTGTTAAAGATCACATTTGCATGAGGTTCTAGTTTGATGGCTGTCCCTTAGGGAGCAGGAATGAGAGGATAATGACTAATAGTGACACATAATCAACCCTCATACTCAACTTTCTCTTAAGGAATGCACAAATAAACTAAGGCTTGAAAGACTACACACTTGCACCTGTTACTGCGACACATTTTATAGTGAGATATAGCAAATCATTTTAATGTTTCCATACGTAGCTGATGTCATATAGACACTTGATGAATGTTATGGCGACCTCTCTGGGTCACTAACCACAGATTTTGAATAAAGAGGCATACTCGCTCCATTTGCACATGCTTTTTTCTGCCCATCGATTGTAGCAGATAGAGATGTAATCAACTCTCACAGGGCTCAAAAGGTCACGGTTAGGTCAAGCTGTTGGTTTTTTCCCCCCTCGCAAACTGGTGTCACACTGCGTACACCAAACGTGGGAAACTGGCGTATGTGGCCCTCGATCTAATTATGTTTAACCAAAGGAAATGCAAAAAAAAATGAAAGAAAAAAACATAAGATACATTGATACACACAAAATGACAACAACAGAAGAATATGTAAAATGATCACTAAAAGAACACAAAAACACAAAAATCACCCAAAAAACTCACAAAACAACTAAAAAATCCACAAAGATGACAGAGAAACTTACAGAATGACAACAACATTACAGATAAATACAAAATGTCAACATATCTACAAAAAGAAAACAGAAAATTGCACAAGATGATTAAAAATACAAAAAACAAAAAAACTGAAACATTTACAAAATGTCAACAAAAATACACAAAATGACTCAAAAGACATAGAAAAGAAAGTATAGAAATATACACGTGAGCAACAAAAATACACAATAACATAAAAATATATAAAACAACAAAACAATATAGAAAATGACTTAAAAACAAACAAAACAACAAAACAACAAAAATACACACGCTGTTTGTTCTTTCCTGTGTTAATGTTCAGATTGTTCATTATTCTAAATGCTGACATGGATGTTGATAAGTTGACCCTTAATTCAGAAAATTCCATCTTTCAGAACACAAAAATCCACAAATACAAAATATTTACAAACTCTTACAACCAAAACATAAAAAAATAAAAATAAATAAAATAACAAAACATAAGGCCATAACACCTCTACTGAATCAGCATCACAGCGGAAAATGAAAATAAAATGCGTGCTTACCTTTTATTTGTCAAAACAGCTAGAAAACAAAAAAAACAGCCATGGAGAACTTTGTATCCTCACAACTTTTTAACATCTTTCACAGCCGAGGCCTGCCTTGAGTAGCAGCTCATGTTGAGTCCACCCTGAGTCCTCCTCATGTCCCTGAATAGTTCTCCTCCTGTTGGAGGCATGTTCTCCTACATTAGCATCGTAGCTACAGGTGCTCCTACTCGCTTACTGTGCTGCTGCTGCTGCTGCTCCACGATTTCCACAAAAACCAGCTTGAACTTCTAAACCTCAGGCTTAGCTTCACTTATTGGCTTAAAAAAGCTCTTTAAATCCAATCCATTTTCTACTGTCTTCCAAGCTGACAGAAACATTTTTTTTGCGCAAAATCAGACTTTAGACGTAGCTTGGGGGCGTGGCTTGACTTTTCCCTCTCTTCCTCACTCGCGCTGTGTGTCTACATTCAATTTTGTGTTTACAATGAAATGTCCAGTGATTTCAACTCAATAAAAGACAGCTGTCGAAATAAAATGCTTAACAAGTTTGGTTGAACTACGACCGAGCCTGCGGAACGTCACTGCGCCGAATAGCACATGCCATGTTTCCAAGAATTCAGTCAAACAACTCGGTTCCACCGAGTAAAACGAGCATTAACGGAGGAGTGGTCATTTGAAAAATAGGGACACTGAGGGCCCCCTGTTACGTGTCAATGATTCGGTACCACCAACTGTCGCAATATTTGACTCACAAATAAATGAGAAAACAACTTTAATGGAATTGCCAAAAAAAGGGGGGTGGGCCGCCAGGCCCCTAATCGAATTGTGCGAGACATAATCGTAATCTAAGTTGAATTAGCTTTGAAACGATATATCACACAACTATGTTCCTATAAATTTTGAAATTACCGGAAATGGGGGGTGGGCCCCCGGGCGCCATTTCCAAAAAGGGCTCAGAGCGTCTCATTATAATCACTTTTAGAGTATTCATGCCAAACTGCATTCCAATCTAACGAGAACTAACGGAGAAGTAGTCTTTTGAAATATGGGGCCCCATGACATGTACAAGGTAATTTATATATTGGTATGTGCTAATGATTCAGTACCACCAACTGATGTAATATTTGACTCGCATATAAATGAGAAATCAACTTTCTTGTTCTTTTGGGGCCCCAAATCGAAAATCGGGCTAAGAGCGTCGATGCGTACACATCCATAGATTATACCTACCAAATTTCAGCTCGATCCGTTCACAAATAACAGAGGAGTAGTGATTTTAGCTAGTGTACACAACAACAACAACAACAACAACAACAACAACAACAACAAAGTGAGTGGCGTGTTGAGTCCGGTAGCCCGGCCTAAAAATGTAATCAAAACACCTATAAGCAAAAAAGTTGGAAAATTATAGTTTTTATAAATGAAGTGCTGGATCCAATCAAATAAGTGCCGGTCAAAATTTGGGAGGTGCCGGATCTTGTTCTGGCCAAATTAAGCTCTGAGCATATCATTATACTGCACATGGCAATTCCTTGTAAAGTGAGCACAACAGAGAACTACCGTATGTGTTAAGAATCAAAAGAGACAGGGAATGCTGCAAATGTTGCAAAAAGTATTTCATTTTGTAAAAGGATTTTGGCAGCGTCGTCTAATGTCAGGACAACACGAGCCCTCTCTCTTTGTAGCTTGTTAGCTCGTTCTGAGGAGTGAGTTTAACAGTTGTGTTAATAAGTTTCCTTTGTCTTCTTTGGAAAATGAAAAAAAAAAAAAAGAGAGAGAGACATTCGACCAAATAAAAAAAGGCTGCTCGTTAGAAAGGAAGTGGCCTCAGGCTGTGTGTGTGTGTGTATGTGTGTGTTTAATGCTGAATAGCCTGCAGCAGAAACAAAGATAAGGATGTGGAAGGACATATAGACACACAAATACACACAGGTACACACACACACACACACAGTATCATGGAAATGTGTGCAAACCAGTTACTATATATAGCACTGAGGAAAAACCAGGGCAACACATCACTGGTAACTAACCCCCCCAACACACACACTCACACACACACACACACACACGCACACTAGATCCATGGAACCAGACTGAACATATAACGCGTATAGAACAATATAGACTGTGCTGTGAACTTATAGATTATGTTGGGAACACACACACACACACACACACACACACACATACACACACACTGCTTGGGACAGGTACAGGGTTTGCACACTGAGAAACAATAACAGGACTGTCACTTCGCTGCTGCCATGTGTGTCGTGTGCTGCTGCCTGAAAAAATATACAACCCACACTCTTCACCGCCTAAAAATAAAAGCCCTACCCTGGAAGAGCATAATGTACAAAGCCTAATATTAGGTCAGTAAAAACTGTTATAATGTGAGTTCTCTTTAACTATTTACGAAATAAACTGATGTTAACATACTTTTCTTTTTCAAACCAGATGTCATTTGGGAAGCAGGAAGAAGTGGTTTTTGCACTAGTGAATAAAACATGTACGTATGGGAAGCGGCTTTGGGAAAAACAGGACAAGCTAAAAACAAGGGTTATAGGTGCAATGCCAAATATTGCTCCATGTATCTTTAATTTCATTTGTGAGCAATCCCACAATAGAGCGACTCAAACTGCCACAAGTGATCATTCAACGCTTTTTCAAGAGTAACTAAACCCCAAACCCACTTTTTTTCTGCTGAATACATTTGTATTTGGATGTTAAGTAGTGCTGTTTATTAATCCTAGTCCTCACATTTTAGTAAAAGTATTGAAATGTTGCATATTCAGTTGTAAAATGTCAGATACACTGGCCACAAAGGGTTGAATGCTGCTATTACAACTGAATTTTGCGATCGGCTGAAATGGATTATTTAGTTCCCCTGCATCATCAACTTTCACTGTTGGCCCCGCCCCTTCTATAAAAGCTGAGAGGAGGGAGGAGGGGTTCCTTCAATCCCAGCCCTCAGTGAGTATTGATTGACTCTGTGTTTCTATAGAGGGTTTTCACGGCACGTCATCAACCCGGAAGTCGCCATTTTGGAGGTAAGCAGCCGGTTTACAAACAGCACACAAACAAGCAAATCCCAAATTGTGAGAGGAAATGGTGAACTATTGCCGTGTTTTTGGCTGTACTAATCGGTCATTAATTTTAGACCGGCATAAATTGTCATTTTGCATTCTATTTGTACTTTAAGTAGGAAAATTTGGTCCTATTTATCTTGTTTATTTCATTTATTTTTACATTTCTATTGAGTTGAAAAGGTCATACCCAGAGTATGGATCCAGAGTTAAACATGGCATAACAGAGTTCATTAAAACAGACTCTTTTGTCAGATGCATTAACATTGCAGGAGGTGGAAGACAGCACAGCTGCATTCACTGAACTTTAAAAAAAAAAAAAGAGACAGAGAGAGAGAGAGAGAGGTCGAGTTAAATGTCAAGGTTCATTTTTACTGAAGCTCAAGTTTTAAGAAAATAGGACAAAAAAAGATAAAAAGTATTTTGGGGGAAAAAGAAACCCTGTTCAATGTCTGTACAGATTTAAGATGAGCTATTAGCCCATGTGACAGTGGATTGATGGAAAAAAAACGTGAAAAAGGTCAAATAAATACAATTGAAGATTGAAAAACATGAATTGTGAGGGTTTCACGGAGATCTGAGGAAAGTCACACACAACACAAATGTGCACACACACACCCTACCTTTTTAGTGAAGTCCATGGCTTTCAGGATGGAGAGGTTGAGGGTTTCCAATGAGGCCAGAACCCCTTCATAGTCACCCATGTGCTTGGCAAAGTAGTCTGTCACACACACACATACAAAAGATAAATGCATTAGCATCCATTAAAACATCTATATATACGATTTTTAGGTATAAAACTGATGCACAGGAAAAATGTTAAATTTCAACTGAGAAATGTGAGGGATATTGAGTTTGTGACGTGTGCACGTTCGTAAGTGTGTTTAACTTACCACACAGTTCCTTAGTGTCAACATTACTATCACAGCACAGCAGGTGAGCAGCAGAGGGGAGAGATGGGTGGAGTTAGTGGAGGACAGGACGGAGGGAAGCAAAAGGAAGGAGAAAAGCAGGGTCAGAAAAGAAGGTCAAGTCTATTTGGAATGCACACACACGCACATACAATTATTTACTATTTTTCAGAGTAAAAGAGACCGCTATTAAAAAGTAGGGAAAAAAAATAGTCAAAAGCAAGGAAAAAGAGCTAAGTCCATGTCAGGGAAATCATTGTCATCTATGACAGGGGTTCTCATCTGGTCTCACCCTGGGACCCACATTTTTCCACGGTCATTAAATCACGACCCACTTTTTTTTTCTTTTTTTTTTTTTTTAGAATTCAAACAATTAAATTTAGTTTTTCCAAAAATAGCTGTTGAAAGCATATACATATATATATAATATTTTGTAAAACATAAATGTATAAATGTTTTCTTGCAACATGCATTTTAAAGCATGCTTGTCAAAAGAAAGTCCAACATGAAAGACATTAAATATTCCTTCATTTTTGACCATCTGTCCACGACCCACCCAGTACAGGTCTGCGACCCACTTCTGGGTCCCGACCCACCAGTTGAGGCTCACTGATCTATGATATGTGAAGATGTGAGGATGCACGTGTGTTTAAATCTTTTAAAAACCATTTAAATCTAAATTAGAGGTGTTGATCACTGAAGACAGTTTGAAAAAAGGAACAATTTATTGGTATCAAACTCCTCAGATAACTCAACTATTAAACTAGAGGCATGGAGAAAGGACCGAGAAATGAATCTGTCTATTGATGAATGGCGTTCTGTTTGTATAAAAGAAAAAAAAAAAAAACTATGAACTCAAGGTTAAGGATATTACAATGTAAGTGGTTGATGAGAGTTTACATCACTCCAGTTAAATTGAATAAATACAACGCTGACATTCCAGATACTTGTAATGAAGAAAAGGGTACACTGTTCCACTGCATTTGGGAATGTAGAGTCATTAAGTCATTTTGGGAGGCAGTGACTAAAACTTTAAAAGACATCATCCCAAAAAGCTTAACTCAGGAACCTGCTTTTTTATTTTGGGAATCTATCCCAATGATCCCAAATACACTAAATATGAACATTGCTTATAGACACATAGGTAAACTACAAGCCAAACGTCTGATTGCACTGAACTGGAAATGCTGTAGGGCTCCAAGTATGGGACAATGGGTTAAACAGATGTTGACATTTCTACCACTGGAACAGATTACTTATCTCCTGAAAGGACAAAATGACTTGTTTGAATCTATATGGAAGCCATTTATCACATATGTGGAACGTTTGGATCTATCCGAGGTCCGTAATGAGAAGGATTCTTCACACTGTACCTTGCCTAATTTTTTTTTTATTTATTTATTTTTATTTACATGTTTGTCTCTTCTTTCTTGGAATTATGGAAGTCTCTGTACACTTTTGTAAGTTGTCACTTTTCGTGAAGAAACAGAAGCACGGATCTGTGTCTGAGAGGTTGTACAGTCGTTGTGTGTCGTAAAAGCTAAAAATAATTAAAAAAAATATTGTTGGAAAAAAAAAAGTTATGTCATACACAAAGTAGTCCTACAGTGAAATTTGGCCCTAAATTTTACGTATCCTGTTCAGTAACAATATATAATAAAAAAAAAGAGTAATAATCTGTAAGAACACAATAAAACATGTTATTCAGAATTATCAGATTCATTTAAATAATTAGCCTACTGGCATTTTCAGTGTTGAGCCTCAACAAGTATTAAATCATTCTTCATGCAAAGTTTTGTTCTGTATTTCTTTTCATGTTTGTCAAAGCTGAAAATCCACTTCCACACCAGTACGTGGTGGCAAAGAGCAGCATGTTAGCCTAGCGCAAAGCAATGTAGCGCTCCTTGGATTTGCGTTTTTTTAAATGAGATTGTGTCATTTGTGACAATGCATTGAAGCTCCTGACTACTGGTCTATTCACTGTATATTCCAGTTTCCAATGTTGTTGCACTGTTGTAAAATTTAGCCCTGGGGGTACCCGTACCCCACTTTGTGAACCAACAGTAGGTCTTAAAGCAAAGCCAGTAAATTCTGAAACAGTCCTAAAGTGTGAATATTATGGGTTTATCTGCATCTATCTGATAAATACATGAGGTTTGAGACACTAATCATTGTGTTTAAACAACACCGTTGCTACACTAAATGTACATTTCAAACTAGCAAACAGAAGCAGGAATTTCTACTGTCAAAAGTTTTAATTTCAAAATAAAAGCCAGAAGTGAATAATTTCTCTGTGACCAAACCAAATACCAAAAGTCTAATGGCCTAATGATTGGGAACCACCCGAAAGTTGATACAATTTCCTAATCATACTTAGACTTTCTTTGTCATTCAAAATTCAACTTTACAGTACAGATAAGAACAAAATTTTGATGAAATGGCTTGTATTGCAGGATTAAAAAAACAGTATTACAGTATTTGCATAACGTAAATAGTATTTAAAAAAAAAAAGTGCAGATATAAATAAATATCAGTGTGTAAGATATCCTTACAGATAAGTACACTTCTTTTTTATTTAATTTTTTTATTTTAAACATCATCAACATGATTAATCTGGTATCTAATTTTCAAAGTGAATACCAATTTTATATATCTGTGTGTATCTAAAGAAGGAGCAGCAGTTGTAGAAAGTAGAAGCATTTATGTCAGGATGGAAAAGGAATGACGTGGGAGGGACAGTGAGCAGACATATGGAGCAATCAAAGCATGGAGAAATGTATCAAATAGAGCTGCAAAAGAAAACCAAGCACGACGGACGAGAGTGAGAGGAGCCAGAACAGCACTCCATCTCTGCCACATCCGTCCTCTTTCTTCATGCATCAACATCGAGCCTCAAATAGGAACGCTTAGGTTTTTGTTTCTGCTCTTACTCGGAACAATCTGTAAATTTATCTGCAGAGGCCGGGCATGTGGCTGCCAAGCTTACTTAACTTAAATGGGTTAAAAAAAACTGCTGCAGTGATCAGATTCTATTAAGGCACAAAACCATTTGCATCACAACAACTAACCCCACTTTTAACAGAAGATTTCTGTCCAAACATAATGTAGATTTGTAAGAACAAAGGACTTCTATCTAACGTTTGATTTTTGAAGTATACTGTACATGCCAAAACGTTGTTAATCTGAATTAACACAATATTATTTAGTTTATATTGTTGTTATCCTTGCATTTGACAGTTTAAGGTACGTGAGAACTGGTTTTACAATTTACCATTTAACAAGGATTAGGCAATACTAATGCTAAAAATTAGATAAAATATTACAACATCATTTTAAAACAGATATTAAGCCACATGAATGATGGTCCATTTTTGAGTTTCTGGTTTGGAAGCTGATTGATACTGTTGTTGTTGTTAAATTATTATTATTATTATTATTGTTCAATTCAAAACTTGCCTGTGTGTAATAGATTAGGTCAGCCATTCCAAAAGTGGGAGGGTGTGACAACGTGACGTCATGTTGAACATTAGCATGAATTTTTAACTATTATTATTACTGTTCTAAAATATGTGATTTAAAATGTTATGTTATTTTTACGAGTTTTGGAGGATCATTTTTTACCTTCCTCAATAATCGTTACATTTTGTTGAAATAGATGGGTGGAAGGGTCATAGGTTTGATCTTCCCCAAGCTCTGGCTATTGTAAGATGAGTTTGCATGTTCTCCCTGGATGTAAGAAGGTTTTTCCAACCATCCTTCTGAAAAAAAATTATGTGATTGGTGCGATTTTCCTCGTCCGTTGGCCTTCTAGAGAACCAGCAAACTGTATGCAGAGGTCTTTTTATCTCAGCTGAGCAGGTCTAACCAACCTAAGCAGGATAAGTGTGTGCAGAGAAGTCCTTTTTCTAAACAAGTTCTGGTGAACTATGGCAGAATGTCTCTGCGCCGTATAGCACGTACCACATTCCCAAACATTCAGTTAAAATGACTCGCTTCCAGCGAGTAAAACAAATGAAATTGCGCAACGAAAATCGTAATCGACATTGAATTGCCTTTGAAACGATATATCACACGACTATGTTCAGATAAATTTAGAAATTACCAGAAAAGGGCGTGGGCCCCCAGGCCTCCGTCCCACCCCCCTTTCAAAAAGGTCTCCGTGAGGCTCTTGACATCCGCTCATAGAAATATCCATGTCAATTTACAGCCCGAGCATGAACGGAGGAGTAGTCATTTGAAAAATGGGGCCCCTGGGGGTCCCCGGCACCCCCGTGGTACATACGGAGTAATGGGCCTCATTTATATATTGGTATATGTAAATTATTTGGTACCACCAACTGTCACAATATTTGATTCACAAATAAATGAGAGAACTACTTGGAAATTGCCAAAAAAAGGTGGGGTGGGCCCCTAATCGAATTGTGCGAAACATAATCGTATTCTACGTTTAATTACCATTTGAAATGATATATCACACAACTATGTGCCCATCAATTTGGAAATTACAGGAAATGGGGGGTGGTCCGTGAGCGACTCCTGGAGGTCTCTGAAGTAACATGGGTACCCATGTATGTTTTTATAACATGTTGTTTTCCATACTAAATCAACCACAATGAACAATCCTAACATATCTGTCACGTTCAACTGAGTTAAATGATGAGTTGAATGGAGTCTATGAAAGTTTGAAGGTCCCTGGTCTTAGAAATGTGAGATCCACTGGTGCACAGGATTAAATGATGGATGGATGTCACAAAAAATTGGAAAAGTGATGAAAAATAAAGCATAGAAAGAAGTTTGATGGTGAAAGATGACAATGACTTCACAAAACGTTCGATATTCATCCGTCTTCAGTTCATCACCTGCTTTTGCTTTTGATATTTTTACTTTGCAAAGTGCTTCTTATTTAACATTTGTTATAACATAAACTGGAGAGAAAAAGGATTTCATGAAATAAAAAATAAAAAACCTCTAAAACAGCATTGACCCAAAGGGAAAACTAAATTGAATTAATTTATTATAAGAGGTGTCAGACACACACACACACACACACACACACACACACACACACACACACACACACACACACACGCAGTGGAAGTGCTGACCTGGTGTTATCGGAGTCAATGGTGTGAAACAGCTTCTCCAGCTCCTCTTCGTTCAACGTGCCATCAGAGAAGAACGCCTGAAACTCATCCAGAGACAGCTTTCCGTCGTCTGCGGGAAACACACACATTCATATCACTGCAAATTCACTTTACTGTAAATGTACCATCTGTGATACACACCAGGGTTGGGGTCAATTATAACTGTAATTGCGTGACTGACAATTAATCCCGATTATGGCGTAATTATAATTGTAATCTTAAAATTCTGTTGCTGTCATAATCGCAATTAAATCATAACGGAGTTCAGATAATTGACTTTTTGATTGTAATTTTATAATTTAACACACAAATGGGGAACCGTGTTACAGTTCTATGTACAGTTGTACACATATGTAGTTAAAAAAATATGTTTCATATCAAGCTTTCCCACATTTCACCATTCAAAAAAAATGTAATCGACTGGTATGCTGACACAAAAAAGGCTCAGACGCCCACACCAAAAATATTAAAACCTATATATTCATTGATTACTAAACCTAACAAGGTAGCCAATTGATAGGAAAGAAATCAGATGATAGATATTTATTTTTTGTGCATTTTACAGCTGATTAAGGACCCGTTATTATGATCCCAACAGAAAGCTAACACAAGAGGAAGGTTCACTTTTATTAGGTTATTTATTTCAGGCTCAGGAATTGTGATTAATTGTAATTGAACGTAGTTGTATTTGTCTTTCTGAGGATAAAAAAATAATCGTAATGGACTTGTAATTGGAAAAAATGTTGGTCACTGTAATCGTAGCTGAATTGTAATCGAACATGGGTAATTGAAAACGTAATTGTAACTGAAAAATGAAATTGACACCAACCCTGATGCACACATTACAACTGGGAATTTTCTCCCTATCGGGCTTTGTCTTAAAAATGTTTTCATTATTAATAACACATGCTTTTGTGCCAACTTTCTGTCAGTTTACACCACTAGCAGTAAAAAATGACACAAACATGGCTGTGTCCCTGAGTGCTGAGCATGGCGAGGGGAAGAGAAAGGACAAATGCCAATAAGAGCTATTCAGCACAGTGTTGGCCACAGAGATGACAGCGCTGCATTTGTACATGCTGACTAAACAGAAAAAAAAAAAAAAACAAGTTAAAAACTAATTGAACTATGAGTGCACCAATCAGTGGCAGTGGGTGAGATTTGCTCCCATTTAAAGTGACACCCACCCGTTCTTATAGTCTATGACAGTGGTTCTCAAACTTTTTTGGCTGAAGTACCACCTTTCTCTTATTTATGAATCAAAGTACCCTCTTTGTTCAACGACAACATTTTGCTCAGAATAATTTGAAAAACCTTAGAGCAGAATGATGGAATGAATCAGTAATAACGCATATTTTAAAGAATCTCGTTTCCATCATCATCTGTTATGAACTAAGCATCACGTTAGTTCAGGCAGGCACGGACGTCAAGCTAGCCAGCCCCATCAGCTGTCAATAGCCATCCCCTAATTAAGTCAACCATCCAGTAGACCATGTTCCATGCTTCCCATTGGTTAGAGTTAGTTACGGCGCTGTATTTAAAGCACTGCAAACACGTCCGCATGTTTCGTCCGCAAACGCCGCGCAAAGTCCCCCCCCAGCTCCTCCTTTTCTGTCTAATTAAACAGTGTCCCCTGTTTCCATTTAAACATCTGTGCTTCTGTTCCATGGGGTTCTGCTGACCGCTCTCTCTGCTTATACCTCTCCATGTAGCTCATTATAAGAGCGAGAGAGAGGGAGCTCGCTTCAATTCGGGCTTTCCACGCAGCTGCTGGAATGGCAGAGAGGTCCCAGAACAGAGCCTCTAAAATGCAGGCTAATAAACAATTTGACTAAAGTAATCTTGCCTGAATTACAAATGTTAATTAAACTTTCACTTGTCAATTTTCCTCTCTCTCTCTCTCTCTCTCTCTCTCTTTCTCTCTCTTTCTCTCTCTCTCCCCCAACTGTAGTGTCATGGTATACCTCTAAGGGTACACGTACCCCCATTTGAGAAACTCTGCTCTAGAATGTCACATCACATCGTGGAAGAAGCAGATTCTCTTGCTGCATCATCAAACAACATTACAGCTGAGCTCTATGTAAATACCAAAATATTAACATATTCAAGTTGATCTAAAGGCTGTATATGTAAAAATTTTGTTCAAAATCCAACTTCTTAACCATACACTATGATCTTCTCTGCTTAGCAAACATGCACATAAACACACACACGCACACACACACACACACACACACTCGTTCAATGCCTCCAGTGGCTTCCCAAGCTGCTGTGAAACCGATTCACCATGCATGTCAGTCTGCTACAAATCTTTAGCTGAATCCCTGCTGTTTGTCAGTGTTGCACTTTGGTAAACACACAATGCCGATTAGGTTTAAACATGTTGAGGCTTTTACAAAAGCAATGATTACAAACACGACTGTATCACCTTCTTGTTCTATTGAAGCTATTAGTTACATTTTAATGCCATGCTGTTTGACTTTCTTACTGTCTATTGGGGAAGTTGAATCTGGGAACTGAATGCATAGACCATGACTATCAAGTAGGCTGATTATATATGATTTACAACAAAGAAAAGGAACATAACAAAGAAAGCATTTATGAATTAAAGAAAAAATCTTGTTTTTTAGCCCAGAGAACCTAAAAAATTTGAATGAAAAAGCTGGGATTCCTTTAATGTCGAGCAGTAGAACTCATGTTCACCACTTGGTCGTCATATTCATCTTGATTACGTCCTTTATATAAGGTGTTTGCTGTGATAATGACAGTAATGCACATGCACCTAGAAAAGGATGTACCAGCTATATTTGTACGTTATCAATTGATGTCTCAAAGGAAAAACAGACAGCACAATTATCTTTAATGCTGCAAACAAAATGGTGCCTAGAGAAAAGCTCGCCCACTGCTCGACTTTCACTCTAAAGGGTCGACCCCTTGATTACAATCAATACATAATGCAAAGGTTTCTAATTATAGCATCCTAAAATATATTTACTTTCACCTCTCATCCATGAAGCTTCTTATGGATTTGATTAACCTATTGAGTGAGTCAAGCTAAAAAACAGCACTCAGAGAGCACAAACCTCCTCCAAATGACAAATATCCTTTTTGCCATTGGATCAGAGATCCTGATCATTGTACCATCATTCTCACTTTAAAGGCTTGGAAGACATTTCTATCCCCATTAATAACCCTACAGTCGGTCCAAATGTACTGTATACTATGTGCAGCCCTATTTTTTGGAAAAATTGTGATGAAATGTGGATCCGGATCCAATCCAGATGAAACTCAGTGGAGGAATTGTGAAACCGACCCGACATAACTGAGTCAAATTTAAAAAATCCGACAATTAAAAAATTTAGCGATGAGAGATGTTTTGGATTATTCAGTCTGATCCAGAATAAGTGTATTGATTCAGATGCTTTCCACAATCTAATAGAATCTTCCATGGTGGTCCATCTTTGGTAAAAATGTTATTGAAATCTGTTAAGTATATTACCTACTTAGCAGAGTGATGGTCCCTGGTGTCAGGTCGATTGTTGTTGAGTCATCCGGGGAACAAAGAGATAATGGGGTTATAGATATTAGAGAGATTGTGTTCATTGATGGCTCTTCCTAACCCTTACCCTAAAATGGTCTCCTTCATAACTCTCTCAATGTCTTTCTGTCCGTCTTTTCTCACCAGGATTTGTACATGACTCTCCTCAAAAGGCATGTCTTGTTCTCTTCAACGACTGAGTCCTAACCTGAGCTTAGCTCTCTTGTGTTGGCCCATGCGTTTTGTCGTATGTACACGTCCTTGCACAGACTACATTGCTTTGTTTGTGTTACACCAGTTTTGGTCCCTGGTTGTTACAGAGTTTGAAGCATATAGCAATATGATGTTTTGGAAATATTTCTTGGGCCTTTTCTATCATAGAGGAAGTGGTGTACATAAACCTTACTACAGTAGCACCTACAGGGATAGGAATGATAAGCTGTCCAGTCATCCATTTATGTTTCTGTGTGCTCTGCTGCACCTGTGACTAGTTATGAGTGGCTCTGTCCAGCTAGAAGTACAATCTGACATGACTGCAGTGAGGAAAGAGGTCACCTCTACCAAATGTAACTATAAACTTGCTGTCTGCTGTTATTATTTGTCTGTGTAGCATCTTTTATAATATCCCTGCTTTTCATGCATTGGTTGAATCTCCAGAAAATTGTGCGCACATACAATATTGGACCACTTTCATTACCGTCATTGATCACTGGTAGACTTCTCTCTCTTAAATCCCCTGTCAATAAGCTCTGCAAACTCATTTTTAATCAACCCCAAAATCTCTCCGTTTACTGTGTAATAGTACCCTCTCTGGTGGGATGCTTGTTTCACTGCTGCAAAGTGTGTTCCACTCTTCTATTAGTCTGCTGTAGTGCACGCCTAACTATTCTTCTCACCACATGATGCAGAAGTGGATATCAAATATTAACTGCCTTGCCCCTTAAAGTGTGTTTGTCCTTGAGTGGAGCTGGCTGAAGGCAGCAGGTTGAGCTAAGGGACACATGCAAAACAGTAGGAAACCTGAGGGACTGGAGAGCTAAAGCCATTCATTAAATTCATTTATCAAATATTGGTCTTGGTTTTATCTCATTAGTTTCCTGAACACAAAATTAAAAACCTGTGTTTCAAATTCCTAGTTTCAGATTGAAAAATGTGTTTCATTTAATGGTATAACTATTCATGATTCTTTCTGCTACTTACACTGGTGTTCATTACCTCACCCAAGATATTACTTTCACCTCCAGCATTTATTACCTCCGCTAAGGAGGTAATATTCTTATTTGTTTGATTGTTTGTCTGGCATTTAGCAGGATTATTTCAAAACTACTAAACAGATTTTGTCAAAGTTTGAACCAAAGATAGACCTCACATTTGTGGTGGGCAACTATTATCACAGAGGGGCCACAAAAAAGTGATTGTCTGATCCAAGGGCCACATTATCAACATTCATGTCAGCATTTAGAATAATGACCAATCTGAGCATTATGACAAGGACAGAAAAAACAAGTTTGTGTTGTCATTTCATGTGTTTTTGGTGCAATTTATTGTTATGTTTTGATATTTGTAGTTGTTTTGTGTAATTTCTTTCTCATTTTGAGCTTTCTGTTATTGTCTTGTGTGTCGTTTTATGTGTTTTTTTAAGTCATTCAACATATGTATGGGGTGCCCATAAATTTGGATCTACTACATCATTATTAATGGAGAGCCAAGTCTTTAATGGAGCCATGATCAAGATCACTGAGTGCTCTTGTGCTCTTTTACTGTGTTTTGTTAAAGAAAGTGTTTATTTGTACGGCTGCCGTACGGACAACCGCCGGTGCTATTGGTACGGTTACCAAAGTACACATACGTAGCGTCTTAGGGTTAGGGTTAGGGTTAGGTTATAACCCAATATCGCAACAATTTTTAGGTTTAGGGTTAGGATTAGGGTAAGTTTTAGTCTTAGTCACGCGACCTAAACTGGCCAATGACTGATTTTTCACATGACCTAAACTGGTCAAATAGGGGCGCTGCGTACGGATAGAATGTCAGTATATTGATCCGGCAACCGTACGGATAGCCACTGCCTTTGTTAAAATGCATCAAATAGGTGTGCTCAATAGATTTGGTTCAAGTTTGCCCAATTAATAAACAGATCTTTCATTACCCACCTGAGAACCCTGATCCTATTGAGGGTCAGCTTTCTTTTAGCTTCATGTTAGTGAAGTGAAACCCTCTTGTTGCAACGCTATGTAAGCTGTTAAATTACACTGTCGATTAAATGGATTTCTCAGCTTTAGTTAAACGTGGAACTGTCTTTCCACATGGTTTGTTGAAGAACTTTGCTCTCAGTGGCATACAGTATATGGCTATTCCTTACTGCAGCAGTGAAGCAGCACTGAAAGCACTGGTGTTTAATTCAGTACTGACCCAGTTTACAACATGCAGCTAGTAACCCTGGTTAGATTCACTTAGGAATAGAAATGGTAGCAAGCCAACCATTGTACACCACTTTCAGACACTCCCTTCTTCTCTATCAGCTCTCGCGCATGGGCTTCTTTGCTCTTCAGTGATTTTGTATTTTCCAGTACTGCCACACAGTTTTTAAGGATCATTTCAGCAGCTTCTGGTTGTTTAAGTTCCAGTGATGCAGCCACCAGTTCACACTCCATAAATAATTCACAACAACAATAACATCCACTGTGTGTTGTCAGTGGCCAAGATGGTTCGATAACAGTACAGCAGCAAATATGTTGGTGTTGTTTTGGCTGTTCATTTAACTTAACAAAAATAGCCACGAGCAGGAAATGACTCGCACGGAATTATAAGCTCAAACATCAGATAGGAGATGAGGTTGGCCTACAGTATAGACACAACTGAAGTAGAGTAAAGTACACACACTCTCACACACAGATACACACTCTCACACACCCAAATATACACAAACTTTTAATTATATTATATTATGTTATGTTCTCACACATATTTAAATGAGGATCATCTTTAGTTCGGACTTGCTTACATCAGCTCCATAAGGCATTAAACAATTTAAATTTAAAACTAGGGCTGGGCAAAAAAAATCGATTTAATAAATTTGTAGATAAAATCAATTTTTATTGAGCAAATTTTATTTTAGTAAAAAAAAATATATATATATATATAATTTTTATTTTTATTTTTTTCTGACTTTTTCGCGTTCCGTCCTTGTGTGTTACCGTAGCGTGATGTGAGCCAGCCCCCTCTTTGTTTACATGTGTTTACCCTTTGAGTAGGCTATATGTGTTCCACAGGCATGTTTAATGTTTTATTCGCACCATATGCTAAGATGCTAAGGGAAGAGTTTTTTTTTTATTGTAATGTTAGATGTTATAAAATATGTAGTTATCTGATTTCTTAATCAGAAAATTTAAGCTACTGTGAAGTTGCTGTTGCGCTTTTGCATAAACCTGGTTTAAAGCTTGAAATTGTTGAATGACAGAGAATCATTTACTTGTTATTTTGGGATCGTTCTATGCATTTTAACTCTAGAGGACAATCACAGCAATAAAGTTGTACTTTTGACAATATATCTGATGTCTGCAGTCATTTTTAAGTGCATTGGAAAAAAAAAAAAATCAAAAATCGAATCGAAACTCAAACTCAAATCGCCCAGCCCTATTTAAAACTGCATATTATGTAGGGAGCCAATGGTTCTGATTCACTGCAAACATCTCTGTCTCATCTGGAATAAAGCAGGACGCTCTGCGGGGGTTATTTCCTCAAACCTGCAGCGCATCACACTCGGTCACGCTTTAGAGTAGGTACCGTATTGATGACAGATGATGACGATACGCTGATCATTTCTGAATGCAGGAATGTGGGAAGTTATTCAAATCAGGCTTTCCACACAAACAAACGTTCATCTGTTGTTAATATGAGGGGAAAAAACAGAGATTTTAACTGCAGCTTGGACAGAAGAATGTGGCCAATCCTCACACTGCAATAATCTGATCAATAATCTTATCAAATCAACCTGCTACAATATTTATCAACAAAGGTGTTTCAAATAAAAATTGTGTTTTGTCATTTTCACAGATTTCAATAACATTTACAAGCGTTGGGAAAACTCCATGTTCCGTGATTTCTAGACAGCCCCAAAAAAAATGACATCATGGCCCAGTCCGCCTCCTTTGCTTCAGACCGCCTTCATTCACAGACGACATGCTTTTGGTCTACTTACGTTCCAGTCAGGAAAATGGACTGGAGAAAACACGCAGAAGAGAAGCGTGGAACTTCAGGGGGAGAATGAGTGCACAGTGGGGTAAATCCTGGACAAGAAGCAAGTGCATTATTTAGGAAAATGGTGCAGAGTAACCTGTGAAATGGCTAAGCCTAGACCAGTAGGGTATAGGTAGTTGGTATGACCCAGATCTTACAATAGCGCTAAAACTGTGCATCGTGGGTTGAATCATGCCTCTTGAATTGGGGTCATCTTTATGTGTTTATCAATGTTGTCAGCACACACAATCTCTGCGTCCATGTTGACTGTTGAAACAATTGAACAATGGTTCTATTGTTCTCTGAGTAACATTACTTGATCAACACTTTTCTAAGATTCCACACTACAAATACAGTAAAAGTAGGTATGATCCATGCTGATATCCTATCAGATCAATATCGGCTAATACCCAAGGAGGCAATATCTCTATTGTATTGGAAGTGAAAATGCTGTATCGGGACGTCCCTAGTTCTTGGATTACTGGTTGTAAAAACTGTCACAAAAGGCAAACATATGAAATCCAAAGTTAGAAAACAATCTGTGAAGTTTTAAACCAAACCTCTTGGTGTGTGCAGATTTGATTCAGTCCACAGCAGACGTTACCCAGACACTGTGGGAGTTGGTGTGTCTGCAGGTGTGTTTATTGGGAAGCTTTCCTTAATTCAATCAGCTTCTGTTTTTGAGCAATGAAAGACATTGTGTTTCTAAATATAGCGGTGCCAACAAGGACTGTTTCCAATGCTTTGAGTTTGCTCAGGGGAAAATATGCCCAAATATATCAGCACAACAAAACAAAGGCACAACTCAGCAGGGGTTTGATAGGCAGTGTTAAAAACATATTTCATAGATTACCAACAAATCAAATTCTTACTCTGAAACATACTGTAACACTCCAGAGCTGAGCTCCCCTTTGCCATGGTATTGCTTAAAGTGCCTAAATGCAGGTTGCCCTGGAGCTCCAGCATCTGTATTTGCATTCGAGGCTTTCCTCAATCAATCGCTTTGATTTCTGATGAGTCAGATTTATTTTTCAACTGCAGGAAAAATAAAAAAAGTGGTTAGCCTGAAGCCTGAAGTGCACTTGGCTCATAAAATAAAATAAATACATAATATATTGCAATAGATGAATGCTTTGATATAAAGAGGCTTTGACCAAATAAACAAATAATCATATACATTATTTGGTTTGTTTGTATGCAAATATCTTTAAGTAATATTTTTGAGGAGGCATCAACATGCAAAAGGTTCAGCTAATAGTTTTACTTTTAGCCAATACTAAAACTCTATTCAGTGTATAATTTGACTATCAACTATTTCACTATCTACTCCTTCTGTAGCAGATGTGTTTAAAGACAGTTCAGTATACCAAGGTCTGTCGTCTCAAGCTGCCTTGTGCAAGTTTGAAAATGCTACTCAATCCATTTAACACCTGTAAAGGCCAACAAAGTGATGCTTCAACGATAAATACTGTAAAATTATAGCAAGTGAATCTTTTGTGTTGGAGCCTGTTGTCTTTGTTTCATAAGACATTGATCTGATCTCTGCCACATCATGTCCACAGACTGAATGTGTCTTTGAACAGGATAGAGGACACAAAGCCCTGAGGGTCCTGTAATGGCTGTCAGTCACTAGTAATGTGTGAATGCGTAGGGACCAAAAACATTTAGCATCTTTAGACTTTTAGACCACTGAAGTGAAAATGTGTTTTAAGAAGTGTCCAGTGACCCTGTGAAGGAACAAGGGTTATACTGTGTAAAGATAAGGAGGAGGAAAACATTTTGAATAAGTCTTTAGTTTATGATTTTGGCAAAATTTTTATCATGTTAATAAAAAACAATGTTATCCTAAAATTAGAGTTAATGTACCTGAAAGCTATAGTCTGCAATTCAGTTCAGACACAGTTTTTGTTATACTGGGTGAAATGTTCCTGCCATCCAGAGAGAAGTCATTACATTATGTATTCAGAAGAAGCAACGACAATAATCAGACCTCTATAGCAACTGCAGTCCTGTAAAAACTCTGACCAATCCCTGCCATTAGGTCTGAATGGAAAGAACCAATCAGATGCCTTCATGTCTCATCCTGGATCACTTTGTAGAATTTCCAGCAGTATGAGATGAGAAAAATCTTTCCTTGTTATTTTTAGTGGTTGAAAGAATAAAAATAATTTAAAAACTGTCAGGGAATTTTAAGACTCACCAGTTTATTCATACATGTTTTTAAAGCTCTTTTATACTATGATAACAGACACATTTTGGTTTGTTATAAAGTCCAAAATTAGGCACTAAGGCCAAAGTTTAGTAAGGTGGGATACAAACTAATGATTTAAATTAAATGTACTAAATATATTATTGTCTTGCCCCATCAAATTAACTGTGCTCTTCATTGGGCTACATTTATTTTTGCAGCCTTTTGGGACCCAAATGGACCTGCAGCAATTAGAAATAATGAAAACAGGTCAAAAATATGGATTATACTGACGTCATTCCTAAAATATAACACGTTGTTTTATTGGTTCATTTTATTTATTTAATTATTTATTTTTAGTGCAATCTGTCTGTGAAGAAGACGTGAAACATAAATGTGAAAAATCTAAATATTTGAAATATAAAAGTCTGATGGTTAGGGAGTGATCATTCTCAAAATGAAGAACTAGAACAGGTTTATTTTACAGGACAAGCTGCTATTACATCTTCTTTTAACAGCACGTGAAGCTAACTTTGTGGAATAGAAAATGTAATTTTGTTCTCGTTTTTTCCGCTTTAATGCTTTGTTTCCAAGTTAAGTTGTATAGTGAATAAAGAGGAACTTCTGCGCTGCTGCTGTGAAGGTTAGTTGAGGAATATGCAGCATGGAAGGAGGCTACTTAATCAGAACAAAAGCCAGCGGTGATAAAGAGCAGAGCAGCATGACTGTGATTAAGAGGTTGTGGTTTAAATCCCATTACCTGGCTCTGGCCCCATATTTGCTTTTTGGTATACTTTAAACAAATAAATGGGTTATTTGCATGCCTCTCCTGAGGTACAAAAAAATTCAGTTTTCACTTTCCTTTCTACAAGGGGACAATCTTTGCTGCTTGGAAAATGGATTTAGTCATTTTTATTAAAATAAATAAATACATAAATAAAAACCCTGACATGTTTTTTTTTTATGTAGGGCCTCCGATTTTCTGTTTCAAAATGACCAGATTTTGTTTTCAATGTTTACTCATCTCTACGCCATTTTACACTTTTCCGTGTCATTTCTGTAGCGTCTTCTTTCCCTGTTTGGATGATGGCTATTAAACCTTCCGTAATTGAACCAAACCGACTAAACAGGGTTAATAGAGTCAACTGCTATTATTCATTTTACATGCTTCAGATGATTTACAAAATCGGGTTGGTTACGCTGAAATACGTTAGCCACACTGCTAGACCCTCACTAGCCCATTTAAGGGGGAAATGCCATGCAAATGTGTAATAGGGTCCCAAAATATTATTTGTGAAACCTTTTATTACCGCTAACCGGCAAATCACCCTCATGTTTTGCATAAAATCTCGTGCTGCCGTGTGATTGGAGGTGCAATGGTGTCATTTTCAGATTTGAATTCAGTAATAATAATCTGGACCGCTTGTTGATTCATTTTCAGTGACAGGATAACATAATAATCACTACTCAAATCGTAACACATAGCAAGAGATTTTGAACGGGTTTACCACTTTCTAGACATTTCATCAGGTCAGGTGGATTTTTTTGTCGGGTAAATTTTTCCGTTTCAGAATTCAAATTCCAAATCTTTATTTGGCCATTTCTCAAGTTGTAGAGGAGATTGTTTTTCAATCAAATTATATGATCCTCTCTATTGTTTCCAAGTTGACACTGACCTGCTGGAGATTCTGACCAGATGGAACAGTTCACAGTTCCTCAGGGTGATCTGTCTGTAACTATCAGGGATGTCAAGTTAATCATACTCTCCGAAGTGCTTCCATGTCCCATGTGAATTATGTGAATGTTAAGATTGACAGATTCATGACCTTAATGTCAATCTGGATAACAGTGGGTGTCACACAATAAGAGTGATGTAAAAAAGACAAATAGAGTGTACGGAGAGCAAGATGTGGCTGCACTTGTTTGTATTGTGACAGTTGCATCACTGTTGCACTGAGGAGAGCGCATTAACACAAACGACTTCTTTTTTCAAGAATATTCACAAGAAAACAACTACTAAAGGAATCATCTTTGTTCAGACGAGAGAAGGCCCATAAATACCACAACTTTGGAATCTGAAATGAATCTTTTTAGAAGCGTCACAGTTACAGACATGAGATCATCAACACAGAACCCATTCTAAGAAGTCGAGGTCTGCATCTGTTTGTTTGTTCCAGGATAAATTATTATGCTTTAACAATGATTACCCAAAAAGTATGTAAGACTCAGGTGCCTGTGAAAGCTATTATGAGAAGATTGTGTTTAAAATCATTAATGATTTAATGGCACACAGGCATATTGCAGTCAAATTTTAATCTGATGTGATGGGCCAAATGTGATCATTACAAAAAAGGACAATCGGTCCATCTCTTCAAACACGACAAAATGTGACTCATGCACAGCACAGCTAACATGGTTTCCCTCACTGTCTGAAAACGTATTTTTGAGAGAAACTGGAAAGTTGCTTCCTTTCCTATTGATAGCTAATGAGCATCATCCGCTCCCTTAATGGTTTGTCTGTCTGAATGTTGTTTTTGATTCATGGAGCATTTGTTTATGAGTGAAGCTAATGTGAACCTCAAGTTTGAAGAAAAGTTTGCTTTAAAGCCCTAAACAGCCTCACTTCCTCCCACTGCCACTGCCAATCTACCAGTAGCCACGCCTCTACTTTTCCACACGCGCATCGCGGAACATGACAAGGTCACATCGGGTCGCATTGATAAAGGTCTATGGTAGGAGGCCTTGTTTCTGTGCACAGTTCCACATTCACTTTAATTGACAGTCTCGAAAACAGGAAGTTAAAGCCTGATCAAGGCGCTCAATTCCATTTGTATAGAGGTCTACAAGATGAAGGAGGGACTTATATACATTAATGTACTGTATATGAATGACCACCAGCAGTAGACCATAGTAAAAGACTAGTTAAGTATTTTTTAGCATTTCAAAAGAATTAAACATAAACATAGGTTTCTCAGAAACTCCGGATATCAGCTTTGACTCATTTCTAGCTCAAACAGTTTTTGAACTTTCGAGAATTAACAAAATAAAACAAACCATCTTAATCACATTTGGATACACGTTCATATTCTACTAAATTAAGTGTATGTATAACTAAGGCCAAGCTGGTGACAAATGATACCATTAAGCAGGTGTGAAAAGGAAGAGACTTCCCAACACTAACAACTCATTATTGGTCTAAATGTGCAGATGAGTGATAACAAAGGCATCAACAATGTGGTGTTGTGCCTGAATGGCTTGCCCAGATAATTATACCCATGTGGAGCTTGGATTGGTTGTTTGGCCTTTCTTTTCTCTTGGTTTTTTATATTCTCCAATTAGTACATTTTCTAATTAGTACATACATGAATTGGCAACATCTCTTACCAAAGTCTTGCATAGGCTGGCAGTAGCTTGTAGTAACCCAACCCAAACATTGACCAAAATACTGAGTGCCTGGGCCAGAGATTCATCCCTTATGTCCTGTATGGGTTATTAAATGTGGTCGTAGTTGGTGATGCGTGGCTTCTTCTCATCTGAAAGACCTCATTGGGATAGCTTTGGCTACTGATAAAGCTTACCTTCATGAATTTGCAATGTGAATAAAGAATATTTTCTACTAGGAACATGATATGCTTTATAAATCCAAACTGGGCATGTTTTGCTACAAATCTGACCTGTGGTAGGTCCCCATTGAAGATTTCTTTTACAGTCTTTCACAGTACATAACCCAAGGGTGAAGACCTCAAGATATTCCAACGGGACACATGCACTGCTGCAGAAAGGAAGTGTGCATATTGCAGGAGAAAAGAACGCAAAAAGAAAGGAGAGCCGAACCTGCCAAAACCGACACTTTTTTTGTCCTTTGCATGTGCTGATGAAAAAAAAAAATGTTAATTAGCACTTCCTTCTTCCGGCTGGGTTCCAGATCCTAGAGCACTACAGTGGAGAAGAGGGGATCTTGTGCATTTATGGCTTTTTCTTTCTCTCTAAAGATCTGAAGCACACACAGAGCATGTTTTAACTCTAATTGCTTCCTTCTACAGTGCCCCCACTCTCCAATGCTTCTCCTGCTCATCTTTATTTTTGGGGAAGGGGTGCTTCATGCTTGGTTGTCATAGCAACAGAGAAGAGAGTAAATGACCCTCCTTTTACATTTAGCGATATTACTAATGCTTTCTCTATCTGTACACCATTAATCCACATAAATTCAAAATACTTGCATGTTCCTATATCTAATATACACAGTCTATAACTTAATATTTCATCTTTTTTCCAGATTCTTTACAAAGTTTGATTACATGAAAGAGCACCTATATAGTTTACAACAGGGATTCTTAACTAGTCTCACCCTGGGACCCACATTTTGCCACAGTCATTAAATCATGACCCACTTTTTTTAGAATTCAACCAACCAAATTTAGTTTTTCAAAAACAGCTGATGAAAACACACAATCTTTTTAAAAACATAAATCTATATTTTTTCCTGTGCAACATGCTTTTCACAGCAGCATGCCTGTTGAAAGAAACGTTTCTCTCGAATCAAAAGACAAGTCCAACACGAGAGACATTAAGTATTTATTTATTCATTTATTTTTTTGACCAGCTGTCCGCGACCCAACCAGTACAGGTTCGCGACCCACTTTTGGGTCCTGACCCACCAGTTGAGAATAGCTGGTTTACAACATCAATTGGGTTGTACGGATTTCCAAATAAAGAACTTAAAAGTACTTTTTAGATGATTGTTAAAGATCATACTGCAGTCCACAAGTGAGCAGGAGCGGGACCGGACGTAATTAAAGTTCCCTACAGGTACCCTATAAGTAGAGGAGATTTTGGAATGGATCATTTGATAAATTATCTTTATTGAGTTATCGAACCCTTATGGACTTGATTTTATATAGCGCTTTATCACCACACTGAAGCAGTCTCAAAGCGCTTTACATATCAGCTCATTCACCCAAACACTCTCACATTCACACACCAGTGGGACAGGACTGCCATGCAAGGCACTAGTCGACCACTGGGAGCAACTTAGGGTTTAGTGTCTTGCCCAAGGACACTTTGACACATAGTCAGGTACTGGGATCGAACCCCCAACCTCTCGATCAGAAGACGACCCACTACCACCTGAGCCACGGTCGCCAGGGACTAAATGAGCCACTTATCAGCTATTGGCCGAGTTTCCCAAATTTGATCGTTCCTAAGGACGAAAGAAGGCTCTTAAGAAGGGTTCGGCTAATAAGGAGAGCTAAGATACAGGTGTTCCCCAGACGCATTCTTAACTGCCTTCTTAGGAGAACCTTAAGATCAAGCCCAAGAAGGTTCTTAAGAAGCTCTTAGAGGGAGCTGTCCACCGCTGTGGTGCTGAAACTGAATCAATCAATGCCAGGCAAATCAATCACCCACTTTTTTTTATCAGCGCATAAGTCACACACAGCGCCCCGTGGTCCCCCCACACCGGTGCAATTAGGCTACACATGTATCATGTGTGTGTATGGGGGTGTGGGTGCAAGTGTATGTGTGGGTGCGCTATTTAGATTTTGTGCATTTCAAAGACTAATGGAAACACAGCTATTGATGACAGGTAATTCCCCAGCAAAAAATTTTTACTAGCCTCAAATACTTTGTAGAATTGTGGTCAATATGAATGCAAACAGTTTTTGTCCAAACAAAACTTAAAAACAGCTCTTAACACAGTAAGGAAGTAGGGAACTTGGTCTCCTCGTGCGTGCGTGTGTGCGTGCGTGTCGTTGTTGTCAGTAAGCCACTACATTTGATAAATGAGGGACGGGGTTGATTTTCAGTGAGCTGTCACTTCCTCTTCTCTCTCATATTTCATCATTGATGCACATGAACACAAACAGATATTCAAAGCGTTCTCTTTTTTCATTCCTCACATTCCTTCTGAAAATCAGCCTTCTCTCTTGAACCTACTGTAGATCAGCACTTCCAAGATACAGTGGTTCAAAGTATTTGCTGTCTGTACAAAATAGATGTTATAGTTCAGAATAACTCAAGGCAGTTCAATAGAGCAACACAAACTCATCAAAGCCAGTTAACTAAATACATTGGGTACACTGGAAGAAACCAGTGTCTTCTGTGCAGGGAATCTTCTTATTTTTTGGTCAGAGAAAATCCCACACCTTATGGCATGGATAAAAGGTCACCATACCCTCGCTTTGAAAAGTAGGCCGTGCTTAACATAGATCTGATCATGTGATATATTTAATAATAATAATGCTTCTTTTGAGCAATGATCAAAATAAGTACTTAGTAATACAAAAATCTGGGAGAAAAAAATCGCTTCACTAAAATGTGCCTTTCTTTTATGCATTTAAAGGTAAAATGTCTTGACATGTGAGAAACTTTGCCAAAAAGCACCAAGATTTTTAGATTCCGGATAAAAACCTTTGCCCAAACCAAAACTATTGTAGTCTGTAAAAACAACAATAAAAAAAAAATACCATAATGGTCAGTTTAGAGACTCCGCTGCATATTTTTAGACATGGGCCAAAACCTAAAACAGATTGTGTAATAACCCAGTACGGGCTTTGACATGAACTCTACTGCTGTTAAGGTAAAGATGCTGTCACTATGGTGTGAGGTGTATGAGTTACAGAGGAAAGATGGGGCTGAAGTACATTTAGATAGAAATCCATTTAATAATCAAAATCAAGATCAACAAAGTACAAAATAAAGATGGTAAAAGCAACACCAAAACGACCACCTTACCAACTGAAGATACAAAGGTGACAATTGGGAGATGAGGAACACCTGAGTGCAGACAGGTGTGGGCCCCAGGGGTGAGTTACCTACTCAACACACACAAAAACAAGGCTGAAAGTGGTTAAACACAAGGGACTAAAAATAGGAGTTGGGCGATATGAAAAGAATTTCATGGCACAATTACATTTTTTGCAAAAATACGATCATGATTTTATTAGGGTTTTTTAATTTAAATTATTCAGGCTCTTTTGCAAGCTATTTACCAGTAAAACCAACCAATTTACCGTTTTAAAATCATAGCCCTTCACAAGCCCTTAATTAAAACCACACACAGACTGAGTGGGAGAAAATGACACATACCAACTGACAAAATAATAACCAAAATACCAAAACAAGACCACCTACACAAATAGAATATGTTGAGGTTTAACTTATTCAGACAACTATCTTTCAGGATATTTACTTTGATCTCTTTACATGTTTTGACTGTCAACTGCCAGTTTTCCTTAGAGGCATCTGCGGACACAAATACAGGTCCAACTGAATAAGAACCCTGCTGGGAACTGAACTCGAGACCTTCTGTTTTGAAAACTGAAATCAAACTGATGTGCCACAAGCACAAAACGTATCCTCACAACACTAGACCAACAACATGCTACCAAGCAGTCATGTTGCACTTATTCAGAATAAATGCATTAGTTTATTTTTTCTGAAAACGGATTTTAATGGGCCTAAAGTATACAAAAGCCAGAATAAATCACTATAACATCTTGACAACCTTAATGTCACATTGTGAGCCTTTTATTCTGTAGGATAATGTGAGCTCTACTGCGGTCTAAGATTGTTAAAAGAACATCATGCACCACTCCATATCTACTTAAGCCTACTTGTTTGTTCCAAAAAACAGAAAAGTGGGTCACAGTTTCTCCAAATGAGAAGGTGATGGTCTCACCGATATATATCTCCCCAGTGACAGATGGTTCAGATGGTGACAACAATGTGTTGTGCATCTGTCTGAATAGAGAGATGAGCCATAATGGATGTTCATCAGTCATTCCTATCTACTTTCTGTCTCAGTGGAGAGTGGGATGATTTGTAATCATCATCAATTTGCTTGCTGAACATAATAATGTTATTATTAGGGTAGAGCCGCTTACGCACACTACAGTGGGTGTAGCATTGAGGGAGGAATGGATGTAGGTGGATGTACATGCTGATCTAGACTGGCAGTGTGTGCGGGTCTATCCTAATGACATGTATTCCCAAGTGATGAGGGATAATAGCGGAATGGCTGAGGATGATGCATTCATGTGATGTAAAGCTCACTGGCAGCAAATCCAGCTCCCTTCAGCACTTTGGGGAGGCCTCATTCGCAACGATAGTGCATTTTGTTATGCAGCACAACATCCTCGTCCGTCCTGCGTAATGGAAGACCACTGCCCACAAAGGTGTGTGTTAATGCAGCATGATGGTGATTGCGACAAAAGCTCAAGTGAGCAAAGCATTTCTTGCACAATTTGCATACATCTGGGCTTTTATTTTCCCGCCTGTGTTTTTATAAGTCAAAATGAATGCCAACAAAACTGAGAAGCTCCGCAGTCTCCCTTCTAGTTATCGTAGTCTGTGCATCAGTATTATGGGTACACCAGGAACTCTTGAAATGAGAAAGGTTCCAAACTATTTGGAGTGCTAAAAAAAAAGCGAATAACTGCTGAATTTGTTTCAGCGCGTTATTTTTCCTGTAATTAATTCATCGCAATTAACGCATTAAAGTGACAGCCCTAAATGGTAAATGGTAAATGGACTTGATTTATATAGCGCTTTATAACCACACTGAAGCAGTCCCAAAGCGCTTTACATATCAGCTCATTCACCCAAACACTCTCACATTCACACACCAGTGGGACAGGACTGCCATGCAAGGCGCTAGTTGACCACTGGGAGCAACTTAGGGTTCAGTGTCTTGCCCAAGGACACTTCGACACATGGTCAGGTACTGGGATCGAACCCCCAACCTCTCGATCAAAAGACGACCCTCTACCACCTGAGCCACGGTCGCCCATAACCATAATTAATCAAATAATTGAAATAAACACAAAAAGCTTTCCCAGCTACGTTCAATTTCTTTTTCTTATTATTGTCAAAGTGTTTCGTTATTTGGCCGTACTTTTGTTTCGTTTTTTAACCTTTACAGTGACTTGTCTTTGAAGTCAGATTTATCTACATTTGTTTTTAACACTTTTGTCAATTTGAAGCTAATCACGCCACCATGAATTTGTGAAAGAAAATTCTACGGGCATTCTTATTGGTCAAAATGAATCATCGATCCGTTGACAAAAGCCTGTTGTTCGTTGAGTAGACAGTACGAGATTGATTAGACACAAGATGATTTTGATTAGAATAAAATCAGTGAAAATCTGTGGATCAGCGGAAAATTCCCATCTATGCATCACTTATGGCAGTTACGCACTCTCTCCTATGCGTGTTCTACGGTCCAGGCTGCTGACACACCCACCGCGCTTAAGGTAGACAAAAAGCGCGTATGTGCGAATGAAGGCGGGTTGAAGGAAAGGAGGCGGTGATGTCATTTTTTTTGGGCTGTCTGGAAATCACGGAACCTGGAGTTTTCCCGACGCTTGTAAATGTCATTGAAATCCATGAAAACTATCAAGTTCACCTTTAATATGAAACTGGTTGATTTGATCAGATCATTGATCAGATTATTGCAGTGTGACTGAGTCACAGTTCATCATCATCATCATCATCATCATCATCGCTGTAAAGCATGACCGAGTTAGATGCTGGTGATATGAGGAAATAACCTGGCCTCAGAGTGTCCTGCTTTAATACAGAGAAATGTTTGCAGTGAAACAGAACTATTGGCTTCCATAATACACAGTTTTAAATATAAATAGTTTAAATTGACCTGAGTTGAGCCTCATTAAAATATGTGTGGGAACAGTTTCTGCTCCATCCTCATCCGCATATGACAGCTTGTTTCACTCTGTAGTGGATCAAACTGTGACTTTACGTTGGACAAAGTATAAAAATAGCTGAATCACTGTGACCAATGTGGACAGAAGTCTGCGTCTGTCAGTGTTTTAATTAACACAAGTCCGTGTGGCTTCAAATGTAACTAAGTCCATATTTCTAGTGCAATATAATGTTTCACCTTACCGGGGCACTGCACTTATTTCAGGAAAAGAAGCGCATAGGAGGAAAAGGACTTATGCACACCGGAGAATGAGTGTAAAGCTAGATTTAAATGGGAACACCCACATTTCAGGGCTGCTCCACCCACAGTGCGCAACTGGGATGAAGGTGCGCAGCGACTGACTTAAGTACAGGAGGATTATAGCACGCAGCGCGGCTTTTTGGACTTACGCACAATGGAGAATAGAGCCCTTAGTGAACAGTTCACCAAATAAAATTTGATTCTTCTTATAGAAGAGGAACATCGGTTGAACACAGGTGTGATTTTTATTCTCGGCTTATTCTCTGTTCACACACTTTATTTACCCGCCTTGTGTCCGTGTATGTTTTACTTCTTGTGCTAAAGTAACAGGCCAAAATATATCATCCATCCATCTAAATCCAATGAATAATGCCAGGGGCCTGCAAGCATTAAAGGTCTGCAGCGGACTTTCCAGTATTGTTGGTCTATTCTGGTCTATTCTCATAACATGTGCATACAATGTCTGGAACACAAAACGGAACATTTTTGAAAGCACCAGCCTGACAAGCTGCGCCTTGTCAACTTGGCCATCTTGGTTCAGATCTCACTCGGAGGGATTAGGAGGGAAAAATGTAGCGAAGCACCTTGAAGGGGGCTCCATATCTTTTATGATTGCACCTAACAGGCTGGAAAGAAAGCTGAGATAACAAAGAGTTTCACATGGCCAGAACACCTGCGGTCATGACCTCCACTGAGAAGTGATTAATAAAGCTGTAAGGATGCTTGACAGGGACGGCAGAAGGAAGGAGCTGCTGAGAAGGAGGGAGAACAAGAAGCTTATGATGTCCAATGTGAAACTAGAGTAAAATGGATGAAACAAACCACAAGGAAGCTCTAAGTGTGTGTGTGTGTGTGTTTAACCAAAAGTAGGCAACCCTTTGCCATCTAGGCAAGGCAAGGCAAGGCAAATTTATTTATATAGCGCATTTCATACTCAAGGCAACTCAATGTGCTTTACATGATAAAACATTCAATTGTTTAAAATCAATAAGAACATTTAAATCAATAAGAACAATTAAAATCATCAGTAAAATCAATTAAAATCATCAGTAAAATCATCATTACATCAACAACATGACCAAAAATCTCTCTCTCAATCATATGCAGTAGAGAAAAAAAGTGCCTTTAACTTTGATTTAAAAATGTTCACATTGGATGCTGACTTCAGCTCCGCTGGCAGTTTGTTCCACTTCTTTGCAGCATAACAACTAAAAGCAGCATCACCATGTTTACTGTGAACTCTGGGCTCCACTATCTGATCTGTGTCCATAGATCTGAGAGACCTGCTGGGTTCATACCTGACTAACATGTCACTGATGTATTCTGGACCAAACCCATTCACAGATTTATACACCAGCAGCAGAACTTTAAAGTCTATTCTGAGGCTGACTGGGAGCCAGTGTAAAGACTTTAAAACTGGAGTAATGTGCTCTGACCTCTTTGTTCTGGTTAAGACCCGAGCTGCAGCGTTCTGAACCAGCTGTAGCTGTTTGATGCTCTTTTGGGGGATTCCTGTCAGAAGACCATTACAATAGTCCAGTCTGCTGGAGATAAAAGCATGGACCAGTTTCTCCTGATCTTTCTGAGCCATTAAACCTTTCACTCTGGAGATGTTCTTTAAGTGGTAGAAGGCTGTTTTTGTGATAGATTTGATCTGACTGCTGAATGTAAGATCTGAGTCAATCAGAACACCAAGGTTTTTGACTTGGTCTTTAGCTTTTAAAGATCGAGACTCAAGATACTTGCTGACAGCAGTCCTCTTTTCCTTGTTACCAAAGACAATCACCTCCGTCTTGTCATGGTTTAGTTGAAGGAAGTTTTCACTCATCCAGCAGTTTACTTTTTCTAAGCAGTCACACAACACCTCAATGGGACCATGGTCATCTGGGTTCAGTGATAGATATAGTTGTGTGTCATCTGCATAGCTCTGATAATCAACCTTACAGTTCTGTAAAATTTGTCCTAAAGGAAGCATGTAAAGGTTAAACAGAAGGTGTCCAAGAACAGATCCCTGAGGAACCCCACAGGACATTGGTAATCTGTCAGATTCAAAGTTTCCAATGCTTACAAAATAGCTTCGCTCCTCCAAGTATGACTTAAACCATTGCATTACTTTTCCATTTAGTCCAACCCATGTTTGCAATCTGTGCAACAAAATTGTATGATCTACAGTGTCAAATGCAGCACTTAGATCCAACAGAATGAGAACAGATACTTTTCCTGAATCAGTGTTCAACCTTATGTCATTGATCACTTTGATAAGAGCAGTTTCAGTGCTGTGATGAGAACGAAAACCTGACTGAAATTTATCAAATATTTTGTTGAATGTTAAGAATTGACTCAGTTGGTTGAAGACCACCTTCTCAATGATCTTGGCCATGAATGGAAGGTTGCTGATTGGTCTATAGTTAGCCAGTATAGAGGCATCCAGTGTTCTCTTTTTTAACAGCGGTTTCACAGCAGCTACTTTCAGGGATTTTGGTACGGTGCCTGATTGGAATGAGCAGTTAATTATCTGACACAAATCAGTGACAATTGACTTTACAACAGTTTTAAAGAAGTTTGAGGGTATTGTGTCAAGGCAACACGTTGATGGATTCAGCTGCTGAACAGTCTCCTCTATTGTTTTTGGGTTCACTGTAATAAACTCTAACATTGTAATTGATTCATCCCTCAGTGGTTGAAGCTGTTCAAGCTTTTTGTGATTTTGCTGGTTTGTTCTGATGTTTGACCTTATTGATTGTATTTTTTCATTGAAATATACAGCAAATTCATTGCATTTTCCAGCTGACAGTAATTCAGGGGCTATCTGATCTGGGGGGGTTGTGAGCTTTTCAATTACAGAAAACAACGTGCGAGAGTTGTTGACATTTTTGGCAATAATTTCAGAAAAGTATTGCTGCCTTGCTTTGAACAAGCCATCATTGAATTTTCGCAGACTTATTTTGTACAGTTCTAGATGAATTTGGAGTTTTGTTGATCTCCATTTACGCTCAGCTCTTCTACAGTCAGATTTCAAATTCTGCATTATCTCAGTCCTCCTCCAAGGTGTTTTCTGTGTGTTTGGTTTTCTCTTAGTTTTGATTGGAGCCACCACATCTATGACATTACAGACGTTTCTATTATACTCATCCAGAAGATCATCAACTGTCTCAGCACTCAATGTTGGTGTCATTGCTATGGCTTCCATAAACTGTGCACTTGTGTTCTCATTTATGTACCTTTTCTTTAAACACACATAACTAGGGGGAACAGATGTTACAGTCTCTAGGTCAAAAAAGACACAGAAATGATCAGATAGAGCTAAGTCTCTTACATCAACAGCAGAGATATCAACACCTTTAGAGATAACCAGATCCAAAGTGTGACCTTGAGTGTGTGTCGGACCAGTCACATGTTGTGTAAGACCAAAAGTATCCATTAAAGCATACAGTTCTTTGGCAGTATTGTCCATGTTATTGTCTACATGAATATTTAAGTCACCTGTTATTATTAAAAAGTTGTATTCAGTGCATACAACTGACAGCAGTTCAGCGAACTCATCCATGAATTCTCCAGAATATTTTGGGGGTCTATAAATGACTAGAAACAGAACTCTTGAATCACCCTTCAGTAAGAATGACATATATTCAAAGGAGATAAAATCACCAAATGTTATTTCTTTGCACTGAAATATTGATTTAAAAATGGCAGCAACTCCACCACCTTTCCTGCAAGTACGACACTTATTTAAATAAATAAAGTCTTGTGGTGCACTTTCATTGAGAATAGTATTACTGATACCATCATTCAACCATGTTTCATTAAGAAATAAAAAGTCCAAGTGATGTGTCAAAATAAAATCATTAATTATTAGTGACTTGTTAACAAGAGATCTAACATTAAGAAGAGCTAATTTTAAAGACTTTACTGGAGACACTGGTGGACTTTTTGGATGACATGTTATAGGAGTCAAATTTTTATCTCTATAAAGCTTTTTGCTTTTCTTTAATTTCACAATTTTACCTGTGTTACCTGTCACCACAGGAATTAAAGAATCTGCATTAACTCCATAGGGCCCTGACTTTTTCTGGTTGTTCCTAAAAATAGAGCTATTGCAGTCTGGACCCAGCACACATCAGGCCTGTGTCGCTCTAAGTTGAACACAGCTGGCCTGAGGAGAAGAGTGATCCTGAGCCTGGTATCGTCGAGGAGGGATGGGTGGTGCAGATTGACCATGGTGGGGTAAAGGGTGGGGTGTTAGTCTTGTGCCAGCCAGAACCAGCTCGTTCATCTGGGCAGTTAAATCCAAGAAGGCAGGGGTAGGAGAGAAGCTGGATGAGGTGGAAGTAGGTGAATTTTGGGGTGAAGCAGGTGGGTCCTGAGATGCGGGGGTTGGGTTGACCTCTTCATTTTGGCGATTTTTATTTCTTGCTGGAAGCTCATTGACTCCATGTTCTTTCCTTGTTGTTTTGTTCTCCGATGGTACATGTTGTCCTCTGTCTTTATCAGAACTGATAGCAGTGTGACTGGTGAAGTAAAACAAGTTGGATGTGAAGAGTTTTACTCCAGCCTTGTTTAGACACAGTCCATCTGCTCTAAAAAGATGACGACGTTCCCAAAAAATAGGAAAATTTTCTATAAAATTTAGTGAAAGGGCAGCACAAGCCGAAGACAGAAATTTATTCAAAGAGTAAATCCTTGAGAATTTCAGATCTCCTTTGCGGACTGGAGGTATCGGGCCACTGATGAACACTTTAGGCTGTAAACAGCTCACAGTTTTTAGCAGATGGGTGAAATCCTGCTTTAACACCTCAGACTCCTCCTTGGCTAAATCATTTAACCCAAAATGAATCACAACATTTTTCAAATGTGGGTAATCTGCAACGATATGCAAGATTTTGTCAGCCAGGTCTGATACTGTGTCATTAGGTAAGCAGATCACTTTCACGTTGCTGCTAAACATCTTCTGAGCATCTTTAACAGAAACGTCTCCCACTATCAGTGTGTGAGGTTGTTGCTTTGGCCTACCATGTCGCTTTTGTTTTCCTGAAGCACTTTCAGTCTTCGCAGTTCCAGAAGGTTGTGTGTTGACCTCATTAGAGCCAGATCCTAGGTCATTCAGCAGTGGGGCGAATCGATTACCCAGTTCTACATGAAACTGGGTTTGTGACTTGGTGATACTCCTGCCTTTAGCAGATGTCCACTTTTGTGCCTGGGCAGACAAGGGAGTTGATGTTGAGGCTGCAGTCTGCGAAGCCAGTGCAGGCCAGTCCGTCTCATTATTGATATCAGGGCGCTTTGCTCGGCCCGTTAGCCTTTGAAGTGGATATGACTTTTTCTTAGGCTTAGCTCCCAGAGTATTCCAGGGAGGACTCGCACCTGTTGGCTTATCAACGGGAACAGGATCCTCCCTAGGCCTGATAGCTTTGTTAGCACGGGCTGGTAGCGAGTTAGCTTTATCCACTCCGCTGTTTTGAAATAGCGGCACAGTCGTATCATTATCATATCCACAGTGTCCATTAACCTCAATGTTTACTTGTATTCCTCGCACTGTAGTCTCCAGTTCAGTAATCTTTTGGAGGAGACTGCTGTATTCTGTTGTGGAAAGAGCCATTCTTCTGCTAGTTAGCTTGCTACTTGTAGCTAGCTAGCTTGCTACTTAGCTTTCCAGTTGAGCCAGCAAATAAAAAAGCAGTAGATGATTACCTCAGAGCCAGAGTCAGATGGTAAATGATAGAGTTTGATGTTGAGGTATCGTATCATTTCTCAGAAGAAAAAGTTCATGTTTAGTAAATAAATTCCTCTGTGAGCTCCGCTCTGCTCTTTTGCTGCTGTCAGCTCAGCTGCCGGAAGTAAACCATGAACCATCTACAAGCAGGTTCTTCAGCAACAGATCTCATTCTAGATCAGTTAATATGAAAAGAAGCCCATTAGATGGGTTGTTAAGAAGGCTGCCCAAAATGTTATAAATTTGTGCTCCAATTTGTCAGTGCTGATTTAACATATTCTCATCTAATCTAGTTTTCTAGGTGCTCCACTTTTAATTTTTCATACAAAAAATAAGTGATTTTAGGTTATTGGAGCATCTAAGAAGACCCAAGACATAAATATTTGAGGGTCTGAGATTGCAAAGGACTTTTATTCTTACCAATGAGCATTTATCAACAGAAGAAGAGCCTGATGGATTGATAGATGGATGTTCTTCTGCTTCACTAAGACATGTTGTTATTCTAGACTAGGATATAACTTTAAACTTGAGTAAAAAATGCCACTTTTATGTTTAACTGCTTTCTTTGGTATTTGCCTGTTATCTCTTTATTATTTGACTCTAGCAGGGATTTCCTTTGATTAAAACCTTGCTTTTTGTTAATCCATCTCAAATTGGAGATTTGAAAAGAGTCTAATCATAAAGAATATCATTAAATTATATGTTGTACTTTTTATGTATTTTCACTTTCATCCTTCATACGTTTTTGGTTCATTTCCTTTTTTTTCACGGCCTCGTGCACCTCTTTAAGCTTCTCTGGAACTTTATTATCCAAATCGTTTTTTATATATTTCTATAAGGCACAAGCATGTCTCAATTATCTCTCTACTCTCCCTGCCTTCCTCTCTGTCTTTGCCTCAGAGGGAGGAGGGTCACATCCTCATAAAAAAAAAAAAAAAAAAAGATAAGAGAAGCAGCGAGCGGAAAGGAAGGAGGGAAGTTTGCCTTTATTCATTTTCAGAAGGCGAGAGAAGCTGATGAGTTGAAGAAGGAAAGGTTTTCCAGGAAGACGGTTAACAAGGCTTCACACACTTACCATAGCGTGGCGACACACACACACACACACACACACACACACACACACACACTGCTAGGCTCCAATGAATTTCACAAGCTGCTTAAGCGGCAAAGTGACTTATGAAAGATGAATAATGTGAGTACACTCACTCACAGCTACTTTTCAATCATAAAAACTAATAAACACTAGAATCCCTGAAATGCTGCAAGCCAATTTAGACTATAACAGGAAAATCCATTAGGACGTAACCACAGAACCCCCTACAGCAAGGCCAAATACTGCTATCCCCATCAGGACTGGGGTGTAGTACCGTATATAATCACCCTTTGGTAAAAATCAGCTTATTCAGCTTGGTTCTTCCTCACAACGTTGATCTATTTCCTTTGGCTGTTGAATCAAGGCAAATGGTGGAGCAGAGGTGTAAAGAGTACTGATATATCATCCTCAAGTAGAAATCGTACTCAAGCACAAGTACAAGAAAGTCATACATAAAATACTCAAGTACAGGTAAAAAATAGCTCAAATAAACAGTACTCAAAGTAAAAGTTACTAGTTACTTTCAGCCCCCACATTTATTGTTGGTAATAAATCTTGCCACGGTTCCCTTGCATACAGTAAACATCTCGTGTATAAACTTAAAAAGAAAAAGACGAAATCTTGCACAATTGGAACTTCATTTATTTTTCTCAAAGGCATCTGTATAAAATAAAAGGTTTGTCAAAATGTACAATTTCAAAAATTAAACTGAAAAATAAAATGAATTCTCAAGTCTCTAAGTATAGCTACATTTATGAAGTTTAAAGCAGTGCCATTCCAAATGGGCCATGTGTGTAACAACATAATAGGTAGAACACCCAACCTGAACCATAGAACGTGGATGAACTTTGATCAGAAATGGTACAACTAAGAACAAATGGATTATGTTCAATGTGCTTCATAAACTGCTGACCTGAAATCAGTACAGTACTGTGGTTTAAAGGAGACATATCATGCCTTTAAGTCCTTCTTTTTTTACATATAAATCATACAGTTGTGGTCTCTATAAAGCGGAACTGCAATGCTTGGGTCTGAATTCCTCATTATTATAGCTCCACAGACCCCTTTTCTACCCCTTTTTCTGATGTGCTACTGAGAGCAACTCGTTTTGGTGCGGCCTCTTTAAATGCAAATGAGACAATTCATACCCCGCCCCCTCTTCAGGTTGCAGATGTGACGCTCGGTTTAACGCCACCCTGTTCGGCCATTTTTGTAGTTTGATAGAAGAGATACGATTATTTAGCGGTGCAGAAACTTTTTATTCACACATTATTTACAAAATGTCAACGGAAGACTTGTCCACCCAGCCTTACGTACATCTTCGAGCCAGAGTCGGACCCGGCGGAGCGAGGCCATATCGAGGATCTAAAACGAGAGCACAGCGCTAACATATGAAGACGGTGCACCTGCTAATGCTAATGCTAACAAAACAATGACAGGTACGTCTTATCATCACACTTTTTAGCGTTATTTACAGCTTCCGAAATGCCCTGTTCGTGCTCTGTTCTCCACAGATAGAAGGAATTGACCCCTTGACCCCCCCACTTCGAAAAGGTTCTGATGCTGGGAGACGGTGTAATGAAGCGTGTGGGTTACTACATCCAACAACAGAACATTTTGACTTGTCCTCTCGTAACTTCGGCATCCTTGAGCGGGGACTAAAAAATCACAGCGAAAAATAAAAATGGCAGATTGCTCAAAGTGTTGGGCCTGGAGTCGATGTCCTAATTTGGCAGTTCCGCTGCAAATACTGTGACGTAATAGTTCAAAAAACGTAATAGAGAATAGAAAAATCGAAACAGATTGAAAAATATGACCAAAAACAGAATATAAAGATATCTACGGAGCACCTGAAGAGACTAATTTGATTTTTTCTGTACTTCTAAACACTCTAAATATACAACAAAATGCATTTAAGGGCTTAAAAAAGTTGATTTAGCATATGTCCCCTTTAAGGTACCATTTTTTTTCAATGATTTACTCACTGGGTGTAGAAATGTAATCAATTACTTTGACTTCTTTGAAAACATACTTAAGTACAAGTAAAATTACTGATTTAGTAATATACTCAAAAAAGTACAAGTACCCATAAACGCAACTCAATTACAGTAACTTGAGTACTCAATTACTTTCACCTGTGGGGTTGAGCTAATGTGCTAATGCTAATGTGTGTCTGGTTTGACAACTCCCTTAGAAATAAAAAAGAACTCAATGGGGCATACTTTACAGTAAAGTAGTGTATGCTGTGTATTTTAATGTATCCGTGACCATGTAACAGTTACAGCATGTTACATATTTTGATTTCCAACAAATCAGGCACTTGACCCGTCCTCATAACACATAAATTGTACTCAAAGCTTAGTAAACAAGCTCTTATTTTGATAACGTATGAAAAGGAAAAGAGTTAAGAAAAATTAAATTAAATTCAAAATCTAACATGTCTTACGTTTGCCAAAAAGCATGAAACATAAAGAGAGAGATATGAATTCTTATGAACTCTTTATGGAGACAAAGATAAAGTTGAACATTTATTTAGAAAACACTTCATCCTCAGGGGCATGTGTTGTCTCGAACACACGGCTACTGAGGAAAGAAGATCAAAGAGTGTCAGAAATCAGAGTTATTACCTGTTTCAGGATTGCTGGTGTTACTTCATATGTTTCATTGCAATTCCTTCAACAAAAAATGGAGCTCAGCTTGACCCAAAGTAATGAACTGACCAAAGCCATGTGCTCGGAAGCTAGACAGGAGTCCTCAGGTGGTCTGTGCTCCTCAGTACAAATTAGGAACTCCAGGCTGTTAGAGAGTGTGTTATATGGACTGAAATAAAGAATTGATTCAAAAGGAGGAGTATCTTCAGCTTCAGTCAAACAGCAGATCATAGTGTCTTATAAGAGCAGTGGTATGCCGTAAGCATGGAAATATCAGGAGAATCCGTGTACCGTTTGTTCTTTGGTTATTCCATTTTAAAACCAAATCAAAATAACAAATAAATGTTGTGGTTATTTTGTTTTACTGACTTAAAACCAAAACAAAAATACAGAAACCATAAAAACCAGGAAAGCAGCATGATTCTTTTTTTTAATTGAAATATATTAATGGCAAAATCTTGCTCTGTTTGTGAGATATTTGGATATTTACGGGGAAATTAGAGCGAGACCTTAAGCACGTTGCATTCTGTCAGAGGGAACAAAACGGTCCAAATGGTATTCAAATAAACAGGTGACTGACTATCAACTGTGAGGCTGGTCCCAAAGCAACAACATATAAGTCAAATCATTACAAGTATTTATTCACAGTTCTTTAAAATGCCGTATTTTTCGGACTATAAGGCGCACTTAAAATCCTTTAATTTTCTCAAAAATCGACAGTGCGCCTTATAATCCGGTGCGCCTTATTTATGTATTAATATGCCAAAATGTTTTAGTACAACTTTGGTAAACTATGAAGCTGCACCGCTTGATGGATTTTTGGCGCTTCAGGGCTAATGTAGTCAGGCGCCTCGCGGAGTGATATGTACTATTATTATTGTATGTGTATAAGGACCAAAATGGCACCTGTTAAGAGACATGCTTACAAAGCAGATTTCAAACTCAAGGCTATCAGTCACGCTTTAGATCATGGGAATAGAGCAGCTGCGAGAGAATTCAACATTAATAATTTAATGGTGCGGAGGTGGAGGAAGCAAAGAAACAAGCTGCACTAAGTAAAAAAGACAGAATAAAAAACAAAGTTTTCGAGGGAACAAAGCAAGATGGCCACAGTTAGAGGACATCATTGAACAGTGGGTTATTGAACAGAGAACAGCAGGTAGAAGCATCTCTACAGTCTCTATTCAACTCAAGGCCGCAGTGGTAGCACTTGACATGAAGATCAACAACTACCGAGGAGGTCCTTCCAATTTATGAAAAGATGTAATCTCTCCATCTGCACCAGAACTACCATCTTGCAGCAACTGCCAAAGGATTACGAAGAAAAGTTGCCATCCCCCCGTGAACTGTACTGTCGACAAAACAAGGACCCGTACGGTATCTATATGCACCACAGGGAATGAGAACTCATCCTTCACTGTAATTCTTGGTTGCCACGCTAATGGTAAAAAAATACCACCCATGGTCATTTTCAAAAGGAAGATTTTGCCAAAAGAAACATTTCCGGCCACTGTCATCATCAAGGCTAACCCAAAGGGCTGGATGGACGAGGAGAAGATGAGTGAGTGGCTGAGAGAAGTTTAGGTCAAGAGACCAGATGGCTTTTTCCACAAAACTCCGTCAGCACTGATCAGCTGATTGGACACTGTTGAAAAGCCAGGAAAAACCAGAATTTTTAGCTTGCGTGCAGCATTAGCTTTAGCAGCTAACTCGTAATTTCTACCTTGGAGACCGATACCATGTTACCACAATATTTTTTTCAAAGAATCAAAGCTCCAACGGGGAAAAAATAATCTAAACATCTGTCAGACTCGCTGTTTACATCATCAGCTATGGCGAGTTTGTCCCTCTTGACCTTCAACCTTATGCACGAGAACTGAACAACTTTTTTTAAATACATTGATTTATTTTATTGCTTAATTGTGACCACCTCTGGTTCCTTTAATCACATATAATGTGCCATTTTTTGCTTTGATTTATTTATGTATTAATAATGTTTCAATTCACCAGTTCATCAGTAATGTTACTTTATGCGCTGCTCCTTTTTTTTGGTTTGGTGGTAAAAGTCCACCCCCGTCTGCGGGTCCCATCTGTGTGGTGAGCTTAATACATGAAGTTCTCATCCATAGTTTCCTTGAAATATCCAAATAGCACACAAATAAAACAAGATTTAATTTTATAACAGAAAATCATTGCTTGTTTCTGATTTTTTCTGTATTTCTGTATACTGTTCTGTTCATTTTCAGTCAGTAAAACAAATAACCACACTGTTTATTTGTTATTTTGACTTGGTTTTAAAACTCAATAACCAAAGAACAAAGGATTGGGGAGGTTACTAGTGTAGGATCCTCATTTATCACTGAAAGGCAGCAGGCTCTTTGTCCTAATGAGCAGTCAGGTTAAACTGGACTGTCACTGGACTCATTAATTAGCGAGATCACTTGGATTTAAAAGACATGAACTCGACGATTCTGAGCCGTGATAAAAAATAGAGAAAGAAGAACTTGTGCTTTACACACACACATGCACATGCACACACGCCGACAACCTTATGTAAATGTCATGTCTTTAGTGCCCCTGTGGTTTTAGTTCATAATTAAAGACTCTCACTCCTGTTATAACACAATACATGCAATGCTGAAGCTTTAGGAAAGGAAAACATTCAGCAGCTTGTCTCCTGATCATCAGCACTAGGACAGCCACTCATCCAACGGTATCTGTATTCACCGTGGTAACGCTCCTGCTTTTTGATGTTGAGGGCAAGTGTTACGGAGAGAGCATCTTATACTACCAGACAGAGCTTTCCATCTATCCCATACACAGTACTAGGAATGTGCAATATTTTATCGTTTATGATTTATCATCAAAAATATTCTCACCGGTAAGAATATGTCATCCCACGATATAAACGATAAATTCCCATGTTGGAAGTTAGCGAGGGTCACGGGCCATTTGTCCCTCAATTTAGCCAAGAATGCCCCTAAAAACCTTGTTCCACAGGCCAAAACTACCCATTTGTTGTCAACTTATTATTCTCTGGAGCGGAACGTTGTTTATGGCAGCTACTCAGCGAAGCCTCCCTCAACCCTCACGCACCCACAGACGGCGGTGCTCGTCACGGCTACCTGAAGCTGCCGAGCAGCGATACATCATGGACCGCTACTGGGTTAAGACCAGACAACCATCCAACAAAGTGAACCAGTCCAAGTTCCTCCGTCAAACCCACCCAAAGTTCAACAAACACAGGGACAGAGATGAACCTGTAGCAACGAATATGAACTGGAAACTCAACTAAAGCTAACTATGCTAAGCTAACACGCATCGGGTCGCATTGATATAGGTCTATGGATCAGGTAACAGCCAAAATCATATTTACCTGTTTGCTGTTGTGACGCGCGGCCTTGTTTCCGTGCACAGTTCCACATTCACTTTGATTGACAGTACTTATTAACATTAATTTATATGAATGACCACCAGCAGTAGCCCATAGTAAAAGCCTAGTTAGGTATTTTTTCGCATTTCAAAAGATTGATACATAGATTTCTCTTCAGAGATTTTTTTTAGGCAAAATCGCCCAGCCCTATGTCAGCCTTAAAACTTATATAAATAAATGACTAATGATTAATAATCCAGTGATCTCCAGAGGTTTCCCTTTCTACTTTGGTTTCAGTTTGAAAGACATAGCTTCTTAATACTTTAAACTCTACCCACTTGATACTTTGTCGGTTGAAAAGTACTCTATGTACCATCCACGCCCATGCAGTCAAAGCAAAGCACATTCAGTAATCAAGGGCTTTCTATTCAGGTGACAGGAGTAGTTCTGATCTACTTTTTGTTTGTTTGTTCCGACTCGGCGAGTGGGCGTGTGTGTGTTTGAGTGAGAGGTTGGTAGAAAAGGTCACATCAGTGAATCGATGATTGCCTCTCATACGATGCCGCTGCTGCTCCAGTGCAAAGTCTGCTTGGACTGATTAGAGGTTTTACCTCATTCCTGATTGCTTGTTTGGACTCATTATTTCCTCTGCCTTTGCTTTCTCTCTCTTATATCTGCTGTCTCAAAAAATCAATCAACAGTGCTTAAGACCTGCACACTGGTTCAGTCTGGTTTGTAGATAGGATTGAAAGGAAAGGGGGATGGAGACAGAAATGGGTTTATTCTGTATTGTACTGCCTGAAACTGATGAAATAAAGTCCTGGTATCTTCCCTTAAATCTTTAGTGTTCCTCACCAGGAAAGTTCCTTTGCTCCTTACCAATGAAAGAACCTTTACTTCAGCTGGTTACCAGGTGATTGATTACCAGTTAAACCAGTATAACAGAACTCACATAGAAGCCCCAGTGTTATGGTTCAACTAGTGACCATTATAACCAGTGAAAACACTGAGACATGATGCAGTAAATGTTGAAGTCCAAGTATTCCACACAAATATCAAGGTTTCTTTATTCAGGGTTCCTTTAGATTTAGATTAACGTAAGACTTTAAAACATTTTTAATACAACTTGAAATGAAATTGGCAAACGTGCAGCTAGCTTGCATGTAGCGTGCAGCTAGCTAGCGTGTAGCGTGCAGCTAGCTAGCATGTAGCGCATCTACAAAATCGCTATTTTGTTGGTACCGCTATCCCAATTTGTGACGTTATTCTGTAAACTGTTTCTCAAAATAAATCTTTTTGATATTTTAGACTAATTTTCATTTCAGAAAAAAATAATGACGTCTGGCCTTGTGTTAAGATTTTTGTTTTGTTTTTTGAAAGACTCAAGACATTTTAATCCCAATAAAGGTCTAAATTCATTGCCTTTTAAAGGTGTCATATCATGCTTTTAAATCCTTCCTTTTTACATATAAATCATACAGTTGTGGTCTATATAAAGCGGAACTGCAATGCTTGGGTCTGAATTCCTCATTATTATAGCTCCACAGGCTCCTTTTCTACCCCTTTTCTGATGAGCTTCTAAGAGCAACTCGTTTTGGTGCGGTCTCTTTATATGCAAATGAGACAATTCAAACCCCGCCCCCTCTCCAGGTTACAGAGGTGACACTCGGTTCAACTCCACCCTGTTCGGCCATTTTTGTAGTTTGATAGAAGAGATACGGTGATGTAGCGGCGCAGAAACTTTTTATTCAGAGGTTATTTACAAAATGTCAACAACAGAAGACTTGTCCATCCAGCTTTACATGTTGGAGCCAGAGTCGGAGCGAGATAAAAATGAAGATGATGAACCTGCAGAACCCTAACAAGTGAGCTAACACAAGCACCGAGCTAACGCTAGCGCCAAGCTAACGTCACAAAATGCACTTTAATACAGTCTTTTCGGAGACAAAAACGGCAAAATGAAATGACTAGTGAAAACTTTAGACTTAAATTAAATCACGTAGGCCATATCATCAAGGATCTAAAACGAGCACACAGCGCTAACATATGAAGACGGTGCAACAGCTAATGCTAACAAAACAATGACAGGGACGTCTTATCATCACACTTTTTAGCGTTATTTACAGCTTACCGAAGTGCTCTGTTTGTCGTCTCCAAAGATAGAAGGAATTGAACCCTCAATCAGACAAAGTCTTTCGGCAAATCCTTCTTTATACTGGTGGAGGTTGCTAAAGCAGTCATCCTTGAAGTGCTTCGCGCACACAAAAATGACCTTACCCACAGATGTGGGTACATTTCCGTGAAAAATAAAACTCAACCAGGCACTTTGAAAAGGTTCTGATGCTGGGAGACGGTGTAATGAAGCGTGTGGGTTACTACATCTAAACACCGAACATTTTGACTTATCCTCTCGTAACTTCGGCATCCTTCAGCTTGGACTACAAAATAAAAGCGAGAAATAAAAATGGCGGATTGCTCGAAGTGTTGGGCTTGGAGTCGATGTCCTAATTTGGCAGTTCCGCTGCAAATACTGTGATGTTATTGTTCAAAACACGTAATATAGAATAGAAAAATAGAAACAGATTGAAAAATATAACCAAAACAGAATATAAAGATATCAATGGAGCACCTGAAGAGACTAATTTGAACTTTTCTGTACTTCTAAACACTCTAAATATACATCAAAATGCATTTAAGGGCTAAAAAAAAGTGGATTTAGCATGATATGTCCCCTTTAAGCCTTTCTGAATCCTGTAATAGTCCTTGGTTGGAACATTCAAAGCCTACTTTTATCAAAGTTACAATGTTTGTGCGCCTCAAAGCATATTTAAAAAAAGTTAGATTTATGAACAAAAACTTTGAAGACTTGCAGCACGAGGCACTTTCCTTCCCTAAGTGTCATTGTGACAAAGCTTCCTTTCATTTTTCCACCCGTCTCCTTTTCTCCATTAACATAGGCTTCGTTAGCAAAAGTGTCAGTGATTAAAAGCTGCAGGTAATTAGATACACATCAGAGCTATTAGACTGACTGGGTGCATGACTGACTGACTGCATTAGGCACCAGTGGAAATGTTTTCCTTCCAAATCTATGCTGAGATGGATTGGGATGATGATGAGGATTGAAGTGTGGTGTATACATTTTAATTAAAAAATAATACATATTTTAATTATAATTTCCAGCTAAAGGGGGTTGGAGATTTGTTTGAAAACAATGTACAAAAAGCAGAAATAGAGATCAGAGTTCTGAATAAATCATGAAGTACGTGTTGAGCACATTGTTGGAAAAGTTACATTGTATAGCCTCCACTGTATGTGAGTTACAGTATATAGCATCTTAATCTCCAAACAGGCTAAATAATGATAACAATGTATTTCTAAAAGAATAATAATTCTACTCGTTCCAAATAAAAGGAAATGTGGTCTGGAGCAAAGTTCAAACACAAAGATTTATTTTTTACATTTTATTTTTAATTTCTTTCTAAATGTTGCCATTTTTTATGCTTAGGTTAAATACAACTCAATGAAGTAAGAATAGCTTACAGTTCCTGAAACAATCATTCCAGTTGCTTAGAAAAGTGCCAAAGAATGGCTGCGTTGTGTTTGAACACAAACAGCGTGAAATGAGGAAACTGTCAAGCGATTTGCCATTTTTATGCAAAATTACGGAAAGACCTGCAACAATGACTCCAGTAATAACATTTACACCTTGCTGTGCACTGACAATGATGGATATCAAAGCGCAAAATCTATCTAGTCGGCCAACAGAGAAAGGCTGGAAACAAAATGCTTAAAAACTGAGAAAGGAGAGCTTTTCCTTTGGAGAAAACGCCAATAAATACATTTCACAGCACCAACCCCTGTAATTATAACCTAAGTATTGACTATTGAGTAGAATCGTTAGGTAGAAGCAGTTAAATTGGTTGCACAGTTACTCCAATACACTCTAAAACTGTCCAGTGAAACATGTCTGTCTAAACCAAGTGCCATGTTACATTGTCAATAAAATACCCTGCAAAGCTTTGATTTTATTTCAGTACAACCACATGCTCCTGCAGTAAAATCCAGGCTAAGTATAATTTCACTCAGGCAAAGCATCTGCTGTTGTGCTGCCGTTGATTCATCGACTCATGAAGGAGTTTCCACTTAAATGGAGGCAAACAAGCAAAAGAGTCACAGCTTTTCCCATAAGTGCCTTTTTCTCCTTTATAACATAAATCCTGATCAATCCAAGCATGAGCTGTGGCAGCCACGCTGTCAAACATTAAGTGACCATACTGAAAATCTGTAACAGTTCGACGACAGGAAGTGAAGAGCGCAGCTGGGATCACTCCAGCAAACCTCCAGATAAAAATCCAACCCAAATGAGGAAGTGGCTTTAATTACTGTGGCTGAGTCGTGTTTTGGCCACACTGAGCAGAAGCAGCTGCACCCTTCAATTTCCTCAGAGCTGTAATGTGTACTGTGGAGTCTTGACAGCGTGGATAAACAGGCGTCCCTAAACGCTGTGCGCTCTGTCTTTGTGTCAAACAATGTGATGAAAATGAGCAGATAGGAGGAGTACTGAGGTAAGGAGTATACTTTGAAAACAACTTGGATTGGCTGTATAGTTTTGCTACTTATCTATTTTTACTTCAGCCAATTAGGTGATGAATTAACTTGAGTTTATTTAAAGGTCCCATGTCATTCTATTTTTCACCCATCTCCATTTGTTCTAAGAACCCCAAAACATAGTGTTTGAGGTTTATTTTTCCAAACTCGCCTGTTTTCCAGAGTTTTAGCCTCTGAAAAGTCACTTTCTGAGCAACTCTACAAACAGGCTGATTTGCGACCTACTTATGCATATTCATGAGTGGGCGTGTCTATAGAAGGCACACTGATTTCTGTCTCCCCGCACGGTGACGTAGGGCCAGAGGATGGACCGCCCTCCTCCCACCCACTCCGTAGCCGAGCTCATACTGCTTTATAAACACGAGACAGTGGGGGCGGGTCGTTCGCCGGTACATACATAGACTAGAAAAAACATACATAGCACTGTGCAAAGGATGCTGACATGCTCACCTTCGTGGGCGTATCTGTTTACATGTCAATCACGGCAAAGAGCTTCCTGGAGGCGCGGCTTCTCCAGCTCAGTGCCGCATCAAGTTCGTCATCAAAGTGGGAATGCGTCATCAAATTGGAGCGATGTGTTTGGGCTCGCCCTACAGTAAAAAAAAAAACACTTTGGGCGTGTGTATGAAGCTCTAATAGCACTTTTATGATGTTTAAAGCACAGAAAAGTCAATTTAGCGTAACATGGGCCCTTTAATACTTTGTCCGTCTGTTAGTAGGATTATGTCAAAAGTACAGTACTTAAAGGCACACCACAGACTTTTTGACCTAAAGAGTTGACCCATGTGAGTTATTTTACATGATTCCTCAGGCCCCTCTTGTAAGTTTGAAGAGATGGACCGTCTTTGGCCAGGTCATGTGACCTGGAGAATGCCTGGAGAACGTATCACTTTACGGCAGTCACGTGACCACAGGCTTGGGCGAAGGCTTTTGTTAGTGTTTTTCTGCCTGTTCGACTATTGGTCATGGCCGAGGCAAGCAAAAAGTTTAAAAGTGCTTCTGAGGAAGCTAAAAAGACGCCGCAAAGACCGGCAATGGGGGCCGATGACGGCGGCAAGGCCAGGGTGGAGTGGGGGAGCGCCACCGATGCGGTGAGGAGGGCCGAGCGCCGGACCTCCGGCGGCGGGAAGAGGAGCGCAGCGGCGGCAGCTGTACAAGCCCGGCCCAACCGACCCAGCCCATAGAGCCAATCCTTACCCCGAAGTTACAGTCAACTACTGCATACACAATCAAAAGACAAGGGAGGCTGGCCCAACTGACTGTTGATTTTTGCGACAGTGCTGCGGCGCTTGTGGCCACTAGGGACGCTTGACGTGAAAGTTACAGTGTGCCTTTAAGTATGTTTTTTGTTTTTTTTAGCATTGTTTTTACTAAACATTTTTACACAAAACAAACAACAAACAAGGATATAACAATAAGGATAGCAGACAGGGTCAATACAGGTTCAACGTGCATTATTCCTCAGTTTAATCTTTTTGAAAGTGTAAATCAGAAGCTGAGTGCCAGAAACACATTAATCTGTACATCATATTCATCAATATCCTCGGCAAGCGCAGAAAAAAAAGATATTAGTTCTACAAATTATAGAGTAATGCTGCGTTCACACCGGATGCGTCACAAAATGTCCGTACGTCCAGATTACATACAAAGTCAATGGATAGATGCGTCCCAGATGCGAAATCTTTCCAGTGCGGCAGTGCGGTCCGATCCGAACGTCAAGTGCGTTGGCCGTACGAGCGCGCTCCCGATTTTACGCATATTCGCACATCCGCAAGAGTTGAAAATATTGAACTCCTGCGACTGTTTCGCATGACGGAAGCCAATCAGACACCGGTCTGTTCACCCATTCAACCATGGAGTAGAAGCTGTGTGTGACCACCTGGAGCTGTATGACATAGCCTTTATAACCGGAACCAGACTAGGAAGGATTTGGCTCATTCCCTTCAGAGTGTCCCACTCTATCACAGGCGTAGAGGAGAATCAGCGAGGAGGTGTCGTAGCAGGTAAAAGTTCTCTCTGTAGTTTTCATCTTTGAAAGTCGGCACTGAGCTAGCATTGGCCGCTAATCACACCGGCTATTTTCACTGGTGGTTTATGTTTGTGAGAGGAGAAAAAGGAGCGCAGCTCCTCACTTCAGCAGGCAATGAAACTCACCGAGTTGAATGTGTCGCCGGTGGGCGGGGCTTTGCTTCTGATGTGCGTATGATGCATATTTGGGGGCTTTTTTTTTCACTTGTCTGCACATGCTGTCAAAGGTCAACACTACAAGAAGTGCAATCATTATGAGAAAGCAATGCATGTTTTGTTATTGCAATGAAATAAATTAATTTATTTTATTGCTTAATTGTGACCATCACCAGCCCTCCCTAAGGAAGGGTAAGAAACATTTTATTATAGGAAGGATATGAAAAGGGAGAGCAGTGTTACACCGAGGTGGAGGGGGAGGGGGAAGGAAGCAGGGAGGAGAGACTCAAGGTAGGAAATAGAAAGGGTGGGGACAAATAGATAATTTTACAGTGAGGGTGAGATGTGAAGTTGTAGTAGAACATATTGTGCTTATTATGTTGTGTAATCAAGCCAGTATGGTGACAAATGTGAAGCTTAGCTATAATGGTGGTGGCTGTGGACAGGGGGAAGGAGTGAGTGGTAGTACCTAAAGCAGGTATTTGGAATCAACGTGTCTAAAGTTAAGCCCAGTAAGAGTTTTATCCCACATCCGAAGGCGTGCCAGTGCATCGTAGACCAGTGTATGTGCAGAAACCGCTACTGCAAACCCAGGAGCCGCACCGGGCCCGCAGATGCAGCCAGGCCAGCAGAAAGAGTGGGGGCCAAGGAGCGCCAGGCCACCCCCCCACGGCCGAGCAGCCCCCCAGATGCCCCTGAGATCCCAGGCCGAGAAGCAGCCACCGCCCCCCACACTCACATCTGAGAAAGCCCCAAGGAGCCAATCACCCAGCGCATCCCGCCACCAACCCCATTGGGGACTGTTTTTGATCCTGTAGACCCTGATGTATGTTCCGTGCGGCAGATGCGTCCGTTGCTGCAGAAGACACATTCGGTGTGAACGCAGCATAAGACATTTGTACAGGACAGAACAAGCACTGTCACTGTTTCTGATTCATGTCAGATTTCCATGGTTCCCAGTACCGCTCAAACTTAGCACTGGCATATCAGAGAGAAGGTCAGACACTCCATAGCATAAATCTCCCCAATGATCTCTTTCCATTCTGAAATACATGGTGGCTCCTTACTGAGCCATTTTCTGGTTATTGCTTTTTAGCAACTTGCTAATAGGATTTGAATTGAATACCTATATTGTTTCTTTATTATTGTTGATAAATTCCCTAAACACATAAGACTGAAAGAGCAGTCTACAGTATATCTGAGCCTAGAATTAATCTAATTTCTCTTATCACATTTCCCCAAAACAGTGAACACTCCCAAAAAAAGTCTAGCAGACGTATTGCTACACAACCTGTTAGTCTGGAATTCTTTGATCTTTGGAGTGATAAAAAAATCTATGGATATTTTTCCATGCAAACTCTCTCCACAGACGCGAAGTTGAGGTAGATGACTGTGTTTTACAGATGTTGAGCCAGTCCCCCTCAGTTATCTTTACCTTAGCTTCCCGTTCCCATTTTGTCTTAACATATGTTGTGGAGTGACCTCTCTCTAGCTGCAAGGATGTGTACATTTTAGCAATCAATTCTTTGGTGACATTGCCTTTGTGTGCTTCCATAAATATTTTAATCATATTTAATCCTTTCTCTGTTGTCCATTTAATTATTATGTCATCGTAATATCTCATTTGGAGGTATCTGAAAAAATCTGATTTCTCTAGGTTAAAGGTGTTTCTAAGTTGTTGGAAGGTCATTAATCTTTTATTATTTGTTATTATTGAGAATGAAGTAATTCCTGAGTTTCTCCAGTAATTGAATCTACTGTCTAGTTTAGCAGGTATGAATTCTAAGTCATGTACTATCCAACGTAATATTTTTCCTTTTTTGTTCAAATTCTGTCCTTGAGTATTTTTCATCCAGATGTTCAGTGGAACTCTTACCCAGGGAGGGAGTTTGTTCAGATACAGTAGTTATTTAGAAGTTTTCTGTCACCTATTAATGAAGGGAGAGGTATTTTTATTAAGTTATGTTCTTTGGTCTATAATCATCTTCTAGACAGGGCAAACCCATCCCACCTCTGTCTTTCGGGAGTTGTAAAGTCTGAAATTTGATCCTTGTTTTTTTTCTTCTTCATTTCAGTATGTTTAAAAAAAAGTAAAGTAATTCATTACATTTCTAAACTCAACCGTTACTGAGTAAATTCTCATTTTCTTGTTTTAAAATGATAAACGAACATTGTGAAACTACAAAAAATGAAGTACCATACAACATTCAAATGCATCACACCATAGCCGACTAACGCGATTAAACGTTTTATTTTGAATTGAATTCATTGATGTTATTTCATTTTTCAAAAGAATTGTACATTTTGACAAATCTTTTATTTTAAACAGATGCCTTTGTGAAAAATAGGGATGAAAAAAAAAAATATTTCGATAATTTCTGGTATTAATCACGATAACGATAAAAATCACGATAAATAAAAACTATAAATAAAAAAATTCACAACTTAGTGTAAACAGGTTCTTTACAAACACAAATAAATGTGAATACACTAGACACATTAAAAAAAGGCTACAATTGCTGCTGACTCAAAGAGTTCATGAGCTGATATTTTATGGAATATATTTGTGCATGTGGATCACAAACAGTGGATCACTGTTATTTATTTATTTCCTCACTTGAAATAAAATTATTTAAAATTTAAAAAAAGCACATGAAAAGCACAAATCACTCCAATAGTGTTTTTACTGCTGATGAATCTTGTTTATTTCATATTTGATAATGACTTACATAAAGTTATGGTTGATAAATAACTCTGATTTCCTATAATTAAACCAGATCAAGCTGATGATTTAATCATTCAGTATATTTAGGTGTAATAATCTCAATAGTTACATTAGTCTAATGGGACCAACTTTGTCTGTGAACACGTGAAATATAATTAAAAAATATTGTGTTTCACAATTGGGACGAATGAAAAGTGACATTAGCGTTTATGCTAGTTTTATTTATTTCACATGTGTGACATGTTTAGCTTTTATCCTTCCATACAAGTGTTAAATCTGACCATAAACTAATCGATGACTCTCTGTGGTTTTATGACAGTAAGACGTGTTCTTTTTACTTGGTCTGTTCCTTATAAGGAGTGGTTAGCATTAGCTTTTAGCCCAGTCTGTGTGTCGGTGAGTTAGCTTAGCATAGTTAGCTTCGGTTGAGTTTCCAGTTCATAATCGTTGCTAAAGGTTCATCATTTGGGTGGATCTGAAGGAGGAACTTGAATTGGTTCCCTTTGATGAATGGTTGTCAGGTCTTAACCAAGTAGTGGTCCATGATGTACCGCAGCTTCAGGTAGCTGTGACGAGCACCTCACACACAGAAAGACGGCTGTGTGTGCGGGGGGCGGTGGCGGTGCACACCGTGCAGAGCTTCCGTAAACAGCTTTCCTCTCCAGAAAATAATAAGTTGTTGACAACAAATGGGGAATTTTGGTCCGTGGAACACGTTTTTTTTGTGGCATTCTTGGCTAAATTGAGGGACAAATTGCTCGTGGCCCTCGCTAATTTCCAACATGGGAATTTATCGTTTATATCGTGGGATGACATATTCTTACCGGTGAGAGTGTTTTTGGCGATAAATCATAAACGATAAAATATCGCACATATCTAGTGGAAAACAAATGAAGTTCGAATTGTGCAAGATTTTTGGTCTCTTCCTTTTTAAGTTCATACATGAGATGTTTTGCAAGGAAACAGTGGCAAGATTTATTACCAAAAATAAACGTGGGGGGTGAAAGTAACTAGTAACTTTTACTTTGAGTACTATTTAATTGAGCTACTTTTTACTAGTACTTGAGTATTTTATGTACAACTTACTTGTACTTGTACTTGAGTATTTTATGTACAACTTACTTGTACTTGTACTTGAGTATTTTATATACAACTTACTTGTACTTGTACTTGAGTATTTTATGTATGACTTACTTGTACTTGTACTTGAGTATTTTATGTATGACTTACTTGTACTTGTACTTGAGCAGAATTCTAATCAAGTAACGGTACTTCTACTTGAGTAGAATATATCTACACCTTTGGTTACATCCATCATCAAATTCAAACCAAGTTATTCTGCACACTTGGATACACCTTCAGTCAGCAGCGTTGGGACAGCAGGACCTGCCCTGAAACCCGCAGTGAGCATTTAGAGACAGAACGCGGCTAATTAAACCGCAATTACAGGACAAAAAATGTCAGCGCGATGATATTTTCACTTATTCCCTCGCTCCTCTTTCTCTACCCTCTCTTCTACTCTCCCACTCGTGGCCTTCTCTTCCTTTTAGGCTCCAACACCTTCTGCCTTTCCTTCTGTCAATCTCCTCCTTCCTTGCATCTTCTGTTCTCTTTAGGAAATCTCTCCTCTCCCTGTTGGCATCCCTCATCTCTCCTCTCTCACTCATTAAATCAGTTCCAGAGTCTGTTCCCAAGAGAGAGGAGGTTAAAAATAGCTCTTCTTTAGCTTTACGCTCAACGCTCTTTTTCTCTCCGGTTTGCATTACATACATCAAATAACAATGTTTCTCCATTAGAACCTACTATCTTTCGCTTCTATCTTGTGTTGCAGCGACTCGCCCAAATGCACTAATGGTTCATTAGAAACAGTTTTTAACTGGTTGAACTGCTGAACAAAGAGCTGTGAGAGAATTCAACAGTAGCTGGATTTTCATTACAGTTTTTCACAAAATAAAAGCAATATTTCTAAATGTCGACAAAGTATAGTTGCACTTTGAACGTGTTTCGAGCCTCCAAACTCCTGTGATATCTTCCAGACTTCGCTGCTGGAAGATATATGCTCCAAACCTCCTTAGAACACTCTGTATTCCTTTGTTGTTTGCTGTCTAATGTGTAATAATAATTTTTAAGTAAAACGCTAACAAATGACCATGTACGTCACACTTTGTTACGTGTATTTGTGGAAAAAGTGTTTCCATAGCGCTTTTGTCACACATTTTATTATCGAAACGTCTGAAATTCCTCCTCGTGAAACCGTAAAAAACTTTTTTGCAATATTTGAGTGTTTTTTTCAAAATTCAGGTGTTCCCATTACCAGTTTTTATTGCGCTATTTAGATTTTGCGCACTTCCAAGGGTAATGTAAACGCTGGTAGTGACGGGGAAAGAGCAGCGAGCTAAACTGAGCCATGCTTGGGATAAGATCGGCATGAAATGAAAATGTAAATTACACTCAACTGCTCTTTTGTATGAGAGCAGCTGGTAATTGGATAGGGGACACATTTTATTACGATGACAGCTGATGCCACATTGCACTAAGCAGCTACAATGAAGGCCAACCTGGAGCAAGTTGAATACCAGCTGGAGAATCTTCTGTCCAAACAATGCAAGAACAGCAGCACATCCAACCAGGCACCAAAAACTAAAATATACATTTCTATACAGAAATATAGTTCAGGCTATAGAAAGACTGAAGAGAAAGCAAAGGCAAACTCTTAGTAAACACACACTCACGCAGACACAGTTAGAGCAAATGACCATCTGGCAACCACGTAAGCAAAGCTCTTAATGTTGTTTCTTCTTGAGTTCTTTTGGTCTTTTTTCGTAATCGACACAGTGATGGAAAACTGGACAGGGAAGAAAGATGGATAGACCAAAAAAAGAAGAAGCAGGGATAAAGATGAAACTAAAATAGCAGTGCACACAGTGCCAGAAGGTGTAAACAAACTGCTCCATGGCACAACTATACACAGCAATAGAAGCGTTGCCATCATGAAACACTTGAGTGTCCCAACATGCTACGATTGCAGTTCACCACAGCAGCTCAGACAGCAGGTTTCTGCTTTACAGAGTCTGTGAGAGGTGGGAAATCTAAGACCTGGATTGTTACTATGTCTGTCAAAGCCCGAACAAATCAGTAGCAAGTATCTGGTACTTCCCCACTGATTTCTTTCATAAAAATACATTTAAAAACTGTATAAAATGAAAACCTGAACTTTAAATATCGATTTGATAATCCTCTGCTTTAAAGATAAGCTTTTTTTTTTTTAAGTTAGACCTCGAGTGAGGACAGACTGTACCCCGGGGAAACCATCCTGCCTGCAGGGTTTTCTACAGCTGACAAAGCACTAATGTTAGGATACCTTACAGCTCTGGCCACTGGGTAAAGAGTGCACAACCAAGATATAATATCACCTGCATGTTGGTTGCCCAATGTGAACAGGATCTACTTTTCAGTCTGTGTATGTTTTGGTCCTTGGATTTTCCCTTCAAAAATGAATATTTAAAAAACCAAAAATGAGTGGTTATTTGATTTTAGTTTTAAAGGAGCATAGGGCAGGATCTAGAAATCAGACTCCATAGTGACACCACGGTGGTTAGTGTAACTGCAGAAATCAGCCAAGCAACCCCCGGGGGCGCGCATCAACTGTTTGTTTATCACCAAAGCTGATACTGTGGATAGAGGATGGACACCCGACCGAACCCTGACGAGACCCTACGGCACCAGACAGGTCGGTTCAGACAGATATTTAGAACTGGTGGTCGGGTTCGGTCACAAAGTGTCGTTTGTGCGCAGTATTCTTCCTTTCCTGCTGCAGCAGCCACGCAGTGATGGATGGAGAATGGAGCAGAAGACAATTTTAAAGGAATACACCGTTGAAACATTCCTTTTACTGCACAATAACATAGATTATCTTTATCTTTGATACATGGATTATGTAAATAGATCCAATGGGTCTCTTGCGTGCACTACGCCCCCGTTTGTTTCACGTTCGCTTGTTACCTGTGCGCTGATCTGATGTTGACAACAGTTGTTTGTTAATTAAATCGGTGCTTATCGCTAAAACAAACGTACATATGACAGTTCTTTGAAAAAAGAAAATAGGTTTTTACTGTCGGGTCGGATGAGGGAATGTGGCCCGATCCGCACTCTAACTGTGACACACATCCTGAAACAGTGTTTGTCGGACTCACACTCACAATAGCCGCTTAAATAGCCATGTGTTTTACTGTAATGTGCAGTTTTTAATAACAAGAGTGTGTGGATAGCAAAAGAGAATTGTTCTGTGGAGTCAGCGTCTACAGACACGCCTACTCATGAATATGCGTAAGTAGGCCCCAAAACAGCCTGTTTTTAGAACTGCTCAGAAAAGCACTTTTCAGAGGGAAAAAACTATGGAAAACAGGCAAGTTTGGGAAAATAAACCTCAAAGACAATGTTGTTGGGGTTCTTGGAACAAATATAGATTGGTGAAAATAGCATAATACCGCCTCTTTAAATCTAAAAAAATAAGATTCAAATATCAGGTGTTTCTACTTTATCAGGGTCTAGAAGGGATAACCAAAACTTTAAAAACAAAAGTTGATTTTCATTTTTTGTGTTTCTAAAAACTAAAAAACTGTCATATGGTGCGATTGGAAGTTATTTTCAAAGTAAGAGCGTGTATGAGGTTGGAGTTGTGTTTCTGGCAAGAACATCAAAATATGACTTGTTCTCCCTGTAGCCCGGTCTGAAATGTCTTTGGAATCTTACTCTGATGTGATTTTTGACATGGGAAAAACAAAGCTTGTCATCTGCTGAAATCTCCGCATGCAAATCACACCAAAGTGGGGGTGCAATCATGCCCTATTCCTTGAGATACACTCTTTTATTGCTTCAAAAAACCACCTACTGATCTATGTCATCAGGTTGCCTAACACAGCATTGCTGAAATTTTCTCTACTAGACACTACTGCCCTCAAACGTGCTCTTACTTTGAAAAAAGATGTTGGTCTAAATCAGGGGTCTGCAACCTGCGGCTCTGAAGCCTAATGTGGCTCTTTGACTCTTATGCAATGGCTCCCTATAGCTTTAAAAAATGCTTTTTTACAGAGGAAATTAAGGATTAATGACAAATCAAGATATAACAATTTGTTAACCTAAAATAAATCACGTTGTGCAATGACTCAGCACCTTTCAGTTTCACCTCCTGCAACATCTACAGACCATCAACTTTCCCTCACATGTGGCAAACCTTAAGTTTTAAATCCCTGGTAAGATAACTAAACCAACAAAAACTCTATTCTGGAAGAAAATAGAGATTTTAATTGTGTGGGAACAGGTTAAATATGCTTTATGTGTGGCAAGAAATGAGCAATTAGCATGTGTTGACCGACATGATCACGTTATCAAATTCAAGTTACTTTTTCTAGCCTTTCAAATAGATGAACTAAAAAAAAAAATCTTCTTTATATAACATTGTGTTCATGTAAACTGAGATGCGTAAAAATGTGAAGATGCAGGATACTGTTTTATTTCTTGATGTCAATTTATTTTAAACTGTTTTTAAGTTGCCATTTACATGATGAATATTAGGGATGTAACGATTAATCGTACGGCAGTTAAAAATCGATTCATAGGTATCACGGTTGATATCGATTTTCTGAAAATTGAATCGCAGTACTTTTTTAACCAGCAGAGGGCGCTATCCACAAGTGTAGGCGGCGGGCGGAGTCTGCTAATACTTTCTTTCTGGCCGCCTTCTACTCTTAAATATGTTAATAAATGATTCATTTCCCCTTTAGCACCGAAAGAATATCTGTAATATTACTTGAATATCTGTAAAAGTTACGTTTTTCTATTAGCTCTGTCTGCTAGCATAGCTAAAGCATATAAAGTCGAATTGTTAAGGCACAAAATACATTTTCAGTTGCACTTTTAAAAGAAAAATAACTATTATGCAGTTTTGCATTGTTTATTATAGAACCAGAATTTAAATTAATAGGCTTCATTTTCATTTGTATTATTCCTTTATTTATTTCATTCAAGATTTATTTTTAGTTAAATTGCATTGTTTTGAATAGTTTATCAAAGAATTATTTTGACAATGAAAAATAAAAGGAAAAAAATACAGTATTTTCTAGTTGAGTGAATCGTTACATCCCTAATGAATATAAATCAAATCAAATTAAATGAAACATTATTCTATATCATTTTAACTGGATATAATTTAATACACTGTATTGTCTTCATTGAGAAGGTATTTTTTTTGGCTCCAGGATGACTTTAATCCAGGTGAGATGAGGCAAAATTGCTCCTTGTACAGTAAAGGTTGCAGACCCCTGGTCTAAATGCTTTTTCTTTATGTAATTATTTACCTTCTTCAGATCTAATGATGGTTCAGTTGATCAATCAGTTAAAAAACAGGACACTACAACCAATACCACACCAACCTGTCACGATATTCACTGATGCTCTTCTAGTGTTAACCTAGATAGAGATTTTTGAAAATACAGATATTGTTGAATTTTCCTTTACAAAAACACAGACAATTCTAAACCACGACTGCCATGGCATCGGTAGTTCATCTGCACTCACTCACTAACACAACATATGTGCTTGTAAAGTGTGAATTCTCTTCACACCAACGCAATCTTCCACAAACTAGCAGTTTAGTGCCGCACTATGCAACTGATTCAATGTGTTCATCCTATGCAATGAATATTTACATACAGACTATTGTACATGTATTATTTCCACGTGTGTTTTCTCATCAGGTCTGCAGAGACCAATTACAGTGAAAGGATTAATGTGTTTACTCACCATCTTTGTCAGCTCTTCTGAAAATCTGTGAAGAGAGAGAGAGAGAGAAAAAAAAGGTATAACAACATTAGCAAAGGTATTTCCATCAAGTCCAGGATCTTTGACTTGAAAGATGATGTCACTTTGTGATTTATAATTCCATAACTCAGACACAGCTGGGATATGATAGGAATAGCGCTAATGTAAATATCTTATGAAATCAATTGATTTAGTGCCAACATACATATGCACCATTATCTACGCTATCTATTATTTACTGTTACTGTACAAGCATGAAATAATGAATCTACACTACAGTGCGGATTAAACTCATCCATGCACAGACCAGGGCCGATATCTAACCCTGAGTAACACCATACTGAATATATAAGATGATGGAGGAAAACTAGCAATATGCAAAGAAGTGGAGACATTTTAATGAAAGCAAGTCATAAATGCAGTGCTTATAATTGATGATATAATGTAGTCGTCCCAGCATGCGGTGTTGGAACTGCTCTCTTTTAACCGCGCCGAACCTAACATTGAGAGCCTACAATGAGAGAGAATCATACACATGCATTTTGCAAATGACAGCCTGACACGGTGCAGTGATGTGAGACGGGGCGTGAGAGAACGTGGCGACGTTAGAAGTGTGTGCAACGAGATTTAAGAATAAACACAAAACAGTGTCTCAGATCTATGCGACGCATGGAAGCGCTACACTGTGAAAATGTATATAGCTTGACTGAAGCATTGATAGTGTCAGGACTGATACTTAGAAAACAACATAGGTAGGGCCCTATAAAACCTGTTTTATTTTTTTACAAATTCCGTTTTATTTTTTCCCAAATTTCATTTTTTCCACTTACATTTTTTAAATTCCGTTTTTTTTTTTTTTAAAGAAATATTTATCATTGTTTTAAAGAAAATATTAGTTTCCTGTGAGGGAACAAAATAAATACTAATAAATTAAAAAACTCATAATTAAAGAAAAATGTATGTCAAAAATAAAGTACATACAATTAAAAGGTAGATATAAGTTTTAATAATTTATATGTCATATAAAGATGTATGAGAACTGCATTAATGTCACCCAATTTCCTCTCAGGCATCAATGGTTTACTGAATCTGAGCAGGTTTATTGATTAAGTTTTGATCAACTTAGTTTAAATTAACCTAATTTAAATGATCCTATCTTCTGGAGCTCTGAAGAGATGTTGTTAGAATGTAACATTCTAATAATGTTGCTCCAACTGACTTTTATTTCGTAAACCAGAAGTTCCCACTGAAACGGTTGTACTTGAGGTAGGTTGCTGACTGTGAATGTGTACCTACGAGGCTGGAACAAAAAGAACTAAAAGACAACACAGACTGAGTTATTCTCAGTTAGCCAGGCACAACAGGTCGAACACTGAGCAGGTGAAGATGATTAAAGCTGATCACGTTTTCACGGAGCGCCGCTGCACTACACGAAAAACGGATGGGGCTTTACAGGCACAGCAAAGTTAAACGGGCACTGGCGGCTCTGTAGTTAGGAGTCAGTGATGATTTGCGTTGTTTTAGAGGGTGTTTGTGGTGGTTTAAGATGAGTAATGCAGCCAGGACAGGAGGAGGGAGGGTGGTGCACCTAATAAGCGGTCCCCGGAAACATTTCCCCATAAAAAAAAAAATGTTCTTTGCCCCACGGTGACGGCGTTTCATGCTGATGTTGTCCATTTCCACGTTTAATGGAATCGCGGACGGAATCACGGCATCAACCAATGAAAACGTCATTTGTCGATTCCTCGATTCCGTTAACGCAGATATTATAGGGCCCTATCGAGTTAGGAAAAGGGGAAAAGACAGGAAATCATAGGATGAAATTATCATCAGGATAATAAATGTGATGAACAAAATCATTTTTTCTGTATATCATGCAGCCCTAGCCAGGTACGCTTTAGCAAAGAGCTACGGTATTGATTTATGTGAATATGTGAATGGCTGGTGTGCGTCGAGGCTGGAAATGTAAAAATTGCCTTGATTATGGGCGGGGCTTCTGGAGCAGTTAGAACACGCTCTATACCAGTGGTTCCCAAACTTTTTGTGCCCAAGGTACACCAAAGGACAAGTAAAAAGCTGAATCCGCAACTATTGTGCAAAATAGCCTTTATTACACGTATCACTCATATCATGTACAATATCTGTAAATGTGCATAACTATCTACTAATGCCAAATAAAATGTGACAAAGACAACTATATTACTCATGAAATATTAATTAACAAATACTATTACAAAAAATTATGAAATGAGTGCATACAAAGCAGTAAATTTAAAAAAAATCATTATTTTTGTGTAGTTGAATTGTGCAAATATTGTATGGTTGACACAAAATCCCACGGCACACTCGGACTTGCCTCACTGCACACCGTTTGAGAACCATTGCTCTATACTATAAAATCTCCAAAGAACAATCTATGCTATGCTAACTACCCACTTAATATTAGTGACGTAAGAAGCCAAAACATCATTTTCAGCCAGTAGCTAATTTTGATTGTAATAGCCTATAGAGTGCAATCACTCTTACATTTTTACAACAAAACACACTTCCTGTAGGTGAGATTCATCACATTAATTAGGATGACTGTATGAATGGATGTGTGAGTAAAAGTGCCACACTTTTACTCACACGCTTCCAATTATAGTCAACTGTGTTGTCGTCATTTAAACCAAACTTTGTTTTTTTTTCATTACAGTTTTCCCGAATTAATTCGAAAAAATACAATTCTTAACAGTGATCCCATAAAACAGTATATATTACTGTTAGTTTCATGTCACAGGTGTTAGTCCTACCTCAGGTGTGTAGTATAAATTTTCTGTGAAATGGTCCCAAACTTTTGAGACTTTAGGTTGGTTCTTCTTCTGTTGCGTAATTCTTCTTCACAATGTAAACAGTGAAGCGACACTGCACTCAGCAGTTCATGTACGGTACTGCAGCAAAAAAATGACGCAGAAAGCTGATTTTATCACGAATTTACAACATTAAATGACGAGTTGACACAAATTTTTATTTTATTTTTATTTTACATTAACAAATTTGTTACTAATCACTTTGGCTATACTGTATATGTTACACACATTGTGGCCGGCGCGGATCTCTATATATTTAATTAGATTTTTTCTTTTGCACCCCCGGCAAGAATCTCAAACTCCACCTATGACAAATAGTAATAATGGTATGACCTAAACAACACGTTCCAATACACCACTCGCGACTTAATGGAAACCATTGTACATTTACATCCAATCATACTGGTCCAATGGAAGGGTGGCCTCTGATCTATTAAGGGGTGGTGTGTAGCTCAGTGGGTTGAGCGCCCGCCCCATGCACGGAGGCTGTAGTTCCTCACCTGCAGCCGGTCCAGGTTCGATTCCCAGCCTGGGACCCTTTGCTGCGTGTCATTCCCTGCTCTCTCTGATCCCTTTCCTGTCAAGCAACTGTCATATAAAGGCCACTAGAGCCCAAAAGATCCTTTAAAAAAATAAAAATAAAAAAAATAAACTATTAAAGGGAAATATCAAAATCTGTGAAAGAAAGGCACTATATACAGCCGCACCCTAAATTAATAAATAATTCATGTTAACAATTCACCCTTAATCGACAACTTAAAAGTTAACCTTTTATTTGGTTTTAAAACGTGCCTATTGTCTTACTAATGCCATAGTTGGTAACATCCATCACTTTAATACAATAAAATTTTTTCCACCTGCAACACAAACTATGGCCACGCATGGTTTACACACTGTCAAACTACTGTATAAGTAAGTGGTGCATTCAGGCAGTGACGGCAGCCATCTGCAGGCCGAAGTAAAAAACCATTAACCGCTGAGATGAGCAGCGTTCCAAATGACAAGCTGTTCTGCATTGTTCCCCCTTAACAGCTGCACCCTGGGGTGTGCTCAGCTCAGAGGGAAAAAAAGAGACAAACTCTGGGACTGCTGGAGACAGCCACAAAGTGTGGCAATGAGGAGGCGGTGTGTGTGTGTGTGTGTGTAACGTTGTAAATAGAAACAGAAGAGGAGAGAAACTGAAAGGAATAAACAAAACAGACACAGGGGCTAAGACAGAAGACAGACTGGTGCAATCCATCTCTTAACCATGTTAACCATGTTAAGAGATGGATGTTTCTGAGGAGAGAGGGAAGATGGACAAATAGAGTGGATGCAAGGAGAAGGAGAGACGAGAGAATAAAATGATCTAAAGCAGAGATGGGCAACTTATATCAGAGCTGTCCCCCAAAAAAACTGTCTATTCCGAGGGCCACGTGATCAACATTTAAGTTATAGCATTTAGAATAATGACCAATCTTAGTATTAATACAGGAAAGTCCTTTTGTATGGATTTTCTTTGTGCTTTTTTGAGTTTTTAGACATTTTGTGTTTTTTTTTTTCGGTTTCTTTTATTCATTTTGACTATTTTCTTGTCAATATGGCAACATTTTGTTTCCTTTTTGTGTGTTTTCTGAGTCATTGTGTTTTTTGTTATATTTTTGTGTTACTGTTGTCTTTTTGTGTATTTTTCTGTCATTTTATCGGCATTTTGTGTGTCTTTGAAGTCAATTCGTATATGTTGTTGTTTTTGTAGTCATCTTGTGTTCAAGCGGTTGTTTAGTGTGTCTTTGTTATCATTTTGTGTACTTTTGTTGACATTTTGCTGTCATTTTCTGCGTTTCTGGAGTTTTTCTGAGGGGGGCCCCATGTGGCCCCCCGGCCGCCAGTGGCCTATATCTGATCTAAAGAGTATCAAGACAAAGAGTTAGACAAAGCATCGATGTCTAATAAGGAACATGCTGCCTTTAGGCATAAACCATCACAGTCCTTTGGTGTGCCGTGCACTGCCTCACCATCATAATATATGTCAGGTCACAATCATTGAGAAACAGGAAAGTGATTAAAACTTCAAAGTTGGAGGCCACCCAAATCGTGAGCAACAATGAGTTTTGCCACTGATGTCAAAAAGACAGAATCGCCATGCCAATCACAGAGGCAGGATAAATATAGCTGCCACATGGCAAGTCAAGACTTTTAGCAGATGGCTGTGAGAACAAGAAATCAGGACAGGTTTGACACAGAGAATGTAGAATCCCTAAACAACAGGAGGTTAGTATTCCAGAGACGAAACATTGATGGAAACCAACAGGAAAAGAAGATTTCCAAGAAAAAGAAACCAAACACTCAGACAGAGGGTGGGAGATCAGGGTGATCGATTGGTGCTACTGGATACTAGGATAAGTCGGTCCTGTGAGCTACGATCAGAGCTTCTCAATTGATCTTGGTTCGGGACACACCAGCACCCTGTCATCAATGTTCATTCTGTTGTGGCTTCACACCAAAAGTTAAATACATAATTTGTCAAACATATTTTTTTTCTCTGCGTTAACCCTGTGATAGAAAAGATAATACAGAGCGTACCTTGTGCTTATTGTGAGGAGGATCAGACCACAATGAATGAACGAATGAATGAGGTCTCATGGGTAATATGTGCTTGAAAATGTTCTTTTACACTTAATTTAATAAATAAATTAAAAAAAAGGTAGATTATCTATTTCCGTTCGTAATTTTACAATTTGACAAATAATGAAAATATTCTGTTAAAATGCAAATTAGATCCTGAAATCCTGCCTCCAAATAATACAGGACAGAGACCCCCTCTTCTAGAATCTAGATCATAATCATAAAGTCTTTAAAACCAAACTTTGTCTTTTTTGAATGTTTTAGAAGTGATTTGATGTCATATTTGTTTTATTACCTATTTAAACAAGACTGAGGTGTGAAAAAATGCATTTATTGTTTATCGTGTTAACATTACCTCCACAAACATATACGATCACATACTGTACAGGTGTGTGAACAATGATTAGGTTTTAGTTCTGATAGGATGTTGAAACATGAAATTCCGAGAAAAAGGAGCCCGTGGTGTAACTGCAGAGGATTAAAATCAGAATCAGAAATACTTAAAAAAGTCCCACTAATAATAAAGTTAAAAGTATGGCCAAAGTATGGCGACTACACAAAATCACATTTACAGACAATCCACCCAGGAACAGGAGGCAGACACACACTGAAGTCAAGTGGCAGTGAGATGGGATCTGTATTTCACACAAACTCCGTGCGTAAGAGCGCTGCGCACCGGTCCGCACCTCACTGGATGTTTCCCCGGGCGCGCCCATCCTCCCATCCTCCCAGCCCCCGGTACACCTCCGTACTCACATCCAAGATCACGGAGATGCCTCTGCGTGGTTCCGGGGCGAAGAACTGCTCCTGGGCCACGGCCACCTCCTCCTTGCTGGAGGCGTACTCCCGGCTGGAGATGTTTTTGTTGTCGCTCATTTTGGTGACGATCCAGCGGACGAGCCCGTCGATTCCACCGGGCTGAGCGCCGCTGTTTCCGGACTGCGCTGCCGTCGCGGACTCGCTGTCCTGACCGGGCCCGGGATTCGGCTGCTCGCGGCTCTCCTGAGCTCGAAGTTTGGCTTGTTCTTTGTTGAGCAGTTTGTGGACTCCGTCCCGGCAGTAGCGCGCTGCCTGTTCACACATCCTTTTGCTGCGGAGCGCTCATGCTGCGCTCTATGGGGGAGAGAGAGGAGCCCCCACCCCCCTGATCCCCTCTGACATCATAGTAGCCACCCTAAAACACACCCACTGAGCCCCATAAACCTCACACATTCATTAAAGGCTTACTCACAGGTCTAAAGAGTACTAAGATATGTATATATAAGTTCCTAAATGTACATACATTTACAAGAACAAGTAAGTCATTCATATAAAATACTCAAGTACAAGTAAATAGCAGCTCAATTAAATAGTACTCAAAGTAAAAGTGACTAATTATTTTCACCCCCATGTTTATTTTTGGTTATAAATCTTGCCACGGTTCCATTTCATACAGTAAACATCTCATGTATAAACTTAAAAGACCAAATCTTGCACAATTAGAACTTCATTTATTTTCCACAAAGACATCTGTATAAAATAAAAGGTTTGTCAAGCTTTAGTTCTTTTTAAAATGAAATAACACTGATAACATATTATTTGTCATCATGGGTTACATAGTGATTGTAGAATCTCCCGGTGATGCTCTAAGGAAATAACCAACATTCAATTCTGTTTTGGCGAGGTGCATTATGTTTAATTTGATTGTTGTCTGCTCATTTCATTTTTTGCAGTTTCACAATATCTGTTGATGATTTTTAAAATAAAAAAAAATAATAATTTACTCAGTAAGGTTTAGGTGTAGAATTGTAACAAATTACTTCTTTTAAAATGTACTTAAGTACAAGTAAAATTAGTGATTTAGAAATGTACTGAAAAAAGTACAAGTACCCATAAAAGCAACTAAATTACAGTAACGTGAGTACTTGTAATCTGTAGTTTTACCTCTGGCTTTGTGTCTATGTGACTTTTTTTTAACACTTCAGGGACAGAGGTCACCAAACTTTGTGAACCTGTAAGTTACTTCAAAGATACAGAATAATCCGAAGAGCTAGTAGTTTAATAAACACTTAATAAATGGTGAGTTTTCGTGGTTAGCAGTATCTTAAAAAGACAGGAAATGTTTATGTTTCAACATGCAACACTTTGCTTTTTCTAATTTATGCAACTCTTTCTTCATCAGTCAATCATCATGTTTACTATAGCCAGCATAGCCACTATTTTACTCTTACTAACAACTTTTAACTAATTGTGCATGTAACAATGTTTGTGCAATTAACAATTTTATAATATTTTAGAAAAATACATCATAATCCAAACTAAACACCAAATCTAAAGCATCTTGAACACAATCAGCAACACTTTAACAAATGTGTCTCAAGTTTTCATTGAAAATAAACATTGAAAGATGGTTGATTTAATACAAAAACGCATCAATTGCAGCAGTATTCATTCATTAACATTGATTTAGTCAGACTTTAACTCTAGTAAGAGTTTGTAAATCAAATGACGGAGCTCATTGTTGATGACTCCTACTCTATACCTTCTTAAAGTTGGCCGATAACTTACTAGCTACACCCTAAACTGGAAAAAAATGCCTTGATAATGGGCGGGGATTCTGGAGTAGTTAAGACACGCCCAGTCTATAGTATAAAATCTCCAAAGAACAATCCATGCTACGATAACTACAAGCTAGTGGCGGGTTGTGCATTTCCCACCTGGGCCTTCAGTGAGGTCCTACACCAGTAAACCCAGCAGCCCCCGGGCCAGATCCGGTCCACACTGACCCTTACATTACATGGAAAAAAAGTGTGATAGATCGATTGTGTGCAATGCAGCTTTACTCAGAGCTGTCACCTGTTTCCTCCTATGGCACGTAAAAACAGCTGATCGGGCCAGAACTCTGTCAGTTCTCTGTCCTCGCACCACCAGTGCGGGGGTGGTGTCCCGAGTGTGTGGGAGACTCTGAGGGGACATACATGCTCTCACATGCCTGGGGCGCAGGGACAGAAGCAGCCACAGCTGGGTCGGAGACGTTTATTCTGAAAGTCCATTTTTAGTAGGTGTTATACTGTTTCCAAAAAGGGTGCGTTCTTCCTCCGGTGGCTCAATTCAGACTCTACCACCACAAGGGGCACATTTTCAGCCTCTGAAGGACCAGACCTATCCACTGATACCAGGCACGAAGTTATTGCGTAAACGTACTGCGCACGCTTGCTGGCTCCAGTGCTACACTGGTGCTACAGCAGGTCAAGCTAGAATAGCCAACTTAAAGCCAGAGTTTCATTTCCATTCATTTAATCTACAGGGACCCACACTGTTGATTCTGAAGGCCTGAGGGCAGATTTTAAACACTGGCAACACATGATGGCTGAAAATGATTGGATAAAATCTCTAACATAAAGGCCAGCCCTCCTAAACTTAACCTGAGGCTGGAAGCAGAGCAACCAAGAGGAAAAGTATGAAACAAAGAGTATGACTATGATGAATAATTTAATACATAGTTGTGTAAAAACATATTTAAAAAAAATTATATTCTGATTATGTTTATGCCAGCAGAGAAGGCCTTGCTGGCTCAGATGGCCCACCACTGCAATACACAGGCTGTCTTCAAAATGGCATACTTACTAACGTACTACTCATACTAAGTCTGATGTCAAAATTAGTGTGTAGCGTGTTCACATGAGATAGTATGGAAAAGTTGATTTTGCAAGAAATACCCTGATGTATACTTTATTCTGACTTTTTTTTTTTTAAGTGTACACAGTGGGCACACTAGTCATACTCAACCGCCCCATGATGCATTGCAAACGGAACATAAAATCGTCCTGAGACCGGCTTCAAGCTAAAAGTCAAACATCCTCTTTTCAAAACAAAAGCATCTTTTCTTGTATGTCATTCGTTTTCTGAACACTTTTGTAAATAGGGCTCTTGTTTTGAAGTTAACCGGAAGTTTTGTCAGTAGCAGAATTGCGGAATTCCAGATTGAAAGTTTTCTGAATCAAATGATCACATGCTGATAATCTACTTGGTCACTTTCTTGACTAAGATGTTTTCATAACTTTCAAAGGTGGCGAATCAACAGATATTTAGCCTCCGTGTGCTTCAGGTTTTTGTCTTTGTAGGTTTGAAATGCATTTTGGGAAAATTGGAAGTATACTTTAGTGGGAACAATCATCATCCTAACCCACCTTACCATACTTTTAGTATATAGTACACAGTACATACTCATTGAGTTTGCAGTGCTTAGTACTTTGTATGACATTTTGAACACAGCCTCACTAAACCTCCACAAATCTCTCAATCCAAATACTAACAAATTACAGTCAATAGGTGGTAGTTTTTTGGAGAGGCGGGGCCTAAAATGGCGGTTCGTGAGGTAACAATTCACCAAAACGTCAAACCACTATTCTCAGCCAATAGCAAAATTGTAGTGTAATAGCTGGGTTTGAACCCATAGAGGGCAGTCACTCTTCCATTTTTACAACAAAATATTTCAAATTAAAATGCTCTAAAATGTCAAGAATTGGATTAGGATCAATCAACAACAAATTCATTCCCCAATTCCATTTGTTTTCAGTTGAGAAACATGTTTTTTTAGGTTTAAATAATGTTCCCTAAACCTGTCACTCCAGCTCCCAATTAAAATGTGTTTGTGCACATGTATGTGTGCACGTGTCTAACCTTTGGTAATGAGGGACTCCCCCAGCTCTGCCCTTTCTGCTGGTTAACTCGTACTTCCTGTAATGTGCTGACAGTAAAATAGCTCACTGGGTGGTTTGGACAAATTAGCTGCTGGTTTAGAGGGTGACACTTTAACAAAGAGGTGAAGGAGATCACCACGAACAGCAGCACAGACAGGTAGAGTGTGATGCAGGGAATGAAGTGAATACTCGTGATTGCCCTCCTGTGGAAATGTAGGTGTAATGGCAAGCATGAAAAGCTTTATCTGCAAAGTTTACCCAAGGAAACATCAAATCAACTACTCAAATGACCTGAATACAAAATGTTGACACATTTATGTGCCATGAACTCTAAATGTAACACACCACTATGCAAACACAAATAAAACAAAAGGTAGGTAAATCTCAAATAGATTTATTATTCATATCTCTTTTTTCATGCAGAGTCACCCTTCAGGTAGTAGACCCATGAGCAAGGCCTTCTGTGGCCCTCAGAGCTCTGACTGGTCACGGTCAACCTGCTACACAACTGTCCCACTGAGGGTCCGGGAGGAGCTTCAAACGACACCTCGATGTTTTGGGTTTTCTTGGAAAGCATGCTCTTCACCGCTTTGACAGTAAAGTGAGGGCTCTCAACCTAGAACGAGCACAAATAATACAATGATTACATAACAGCGACAAATGATGAGGAAAAATTCAATTAAATAAGCAATATCCATGAAGAAGGTGAAGATATAATGCGTGTGCTACACTCTATAAACTGTTCCAAGCTGTTTTTAACTACGTTGGCGTCACACTGGCAGGCACAATTAACTGTGTAAATGTTTCAAATGAGCTCGACTTTCTTTATCAGAATCAAATCTATTGGCTGTTTAAAACGTGGTTATGTCACTCAGTCCATTGTGTAATCATCACATTCTTAGATGAATACATTACCTGGAAAGCAAACTCAGTTTTCTGCAGGAAGACGTTTTTAAAGTGGATGTTGATGCTTTGCCCGTTGCTGATGCTGAATGGACCCTGGGCTTTAGGAGGAAGGCAGACCCCACACAGAGGGAAGATGTATTCTCCTACGCTTCCATTGGACACAGTCAGCTGACCTCGGCTCTCCCCGAGCTGATGGGGCTCAAAAGAAACTTCCACTCTGGCCTTGGAGCCTGGAGACGCGCTGATGTTCTTCTTCACTTTGTACTCTGGACAATCAATCTAGAAGCAAGAACAAGATAATTAAGGCCTGTTGCTTCCATCTCCAAAAATGAATTCAACATAATATTGATCATTTCTTTTAAATTTGATGAAGCTCTGCTTATTTGACATGTTAAGTTTTCTACTAGCCTGTCCACCAAAGCATGTTACTGTAAAAAAAAAATTTTTTTTTTCTACTTAATGCATTTATATAATTACTGATTATTAGAAAATTGGTGTCTTAAAGAGATGAAGATGTTTTTAGGACTTCAGCTTTAAAAAAAAAAAAAAAATCAGAAAAATTAACATTTCAACTCAAAGCTCATTCGCGAAGTTAAAAGTTAACGGTGTACCATGAAGTTATTTAACTTGTTTATAATGTGTTTTTAATTTAAATCTCATTCAAAAGGCTTAACAGTGACAAAAACTGCTAATTAGCCAAAATCCCAATTCCACATCCATTATATTTTCTTTTGTGGCTGTTCTTGCTGCAGTGTTATGTACTAATAAATTCACTCATTAAACACCTTGTGCCACTAAGAGATTATTAATTGTTAAAGTTACTGTCTATGTTATTTAAAATTTGGGCGATGGGATTTGTGGTACAGTAAGTAACATTGCAACATATTGTTTAATGCTAATATGAATTGAAAATCAGATAAAAAATTGCAAAGTATTGTTTTAAAACTGATAATAATGAAATTTCACCAAACATAATTGGAAAAAGTGTTATTTTCCTCTGCATATTGTACTGAAGATGTTTCTAAGAGGCTGTTTTTTGCTTTAAATTGGAAAAAATAAATAGCAAAGAAAACGTCCTATAGGTCCCGTTGCCTTGATTATTGAAGCAGATATTTGGTGAAAAATCTGGTATTTTTCATGCTCCGGTAGAATCGTAAAAAATGAGAAAAAGAAACTTACAAAACATAAACCTTTGTAAATTAATTAAATAGAAAGCCTTTTTTTTACCTCAAAGAAATACTTGGAGGAGTAGCTGATGAACTTGACTACAACACATTGCCTGCTGCCCAGTGAAGTGCTGAAATTGACGGTTTTCTCTGGTGGAGGAGGCAGAGCTCTGAGTATCAGGTCGTAGTGAAAGTAGCCCAGTTCCTCACTGAACAGAGTCAGACGTGCTGTGGACTCTCCCGTACATGAAGGGTGATACTCAAAGCTCAATGCACCCTAAATACAACACACATAAACACACACATATAAGTCATCAGTAGGTTGGAAGAAAATCATTTCTTTTAACAGGAGGATTTAGTGTTCACCTTAGAGTTTCCAGGAACCGTGTGGTGAGATGGGGCCCGGATCGCTGAGCTTTTGCACTCCACAGTGAGGGTTGTGGCTGCGCTCAGTGGGTTTTTCATCTCTACGGTGGCAGAGGAAGTCCGACGAACAGTCGCCTCCAGCTCGATGGTGGACAGAGCTCCCGGAGGTGCTACTTTGAAGGTTAAGAGGTAAAATAAGTACTCGCCTGTCTCCTCATTTCTGAATGTCACCTGAAGAAAGAAAGAAAGAAAGAAAGAAAGAAAGAAAGAAAGAAAGAAAGAAGACGTGTAAACAGGAATGTGAACACTTTCCACAGACGTATTTGTGTAAGAGAGGGCTCAAACCTTGATGGTAAACTGTCCTTCTTTGTATGAGGAAAATGATAACTCGTACTCCCTCTTGGCCAAAGCAGCAACATCAATGTAGCTGAAACCATTGATTGACACTGTGGCGTCTAGTTTGTCTGGCTTCACTGGTTCAACCAGGACAGAAAACCTGAGAGGACAAACATGCTTTGTTTAATCATTACAACATACAATTATTGCATTTCTAAAAAAAAAGTTATTGAAAATAGAAAAAAATAAAAGTCTTAGCTAACAAAATGTGATGTGATGATTGCATCTGACCTCACCTACACCATTAATACCATTACAATCACTTAACACAGCAGACAGTAGACACACACAGTCAGAGTGAAATATGATATTTTCCTTGTGCTTATTGCCTTACCAGTGCCAGCCCAAGAGAAATGCTACTTTGTGCAAAACCATGATAAAATATAGCATCACTTTTTCAACAAGCTATTGTGGTCCATCTATTAAAATATGCACTTCCAGTTTGTATGGCTGTAAGTTAGTTAAAGGCCAACATGTTGTCATGCTTCAGGCACACACTCACTTTATGCACTGAATTTTTGGCAGGAAGTTTTATACATAAGGCTGACATTACGCTATCGTGTCATTAGCATGAATAAGGTGTCGTGAAGGCTGTCATTAAGTGTCGTTCACAAAATTATGACACCTTTGGAGCTATGTTGGCAGTTTTTGGGATAGGTGTAGGAATCTAATGGGGTTAGGTAGGGTTAGAGTCAATTATATTTTTCAGATACAATTACGTTTTCAGTTACCCATGTTCAACTACAATTCAATTATGATTACAGCGACCAGTAAAGTCAGCAGAAAGACAATTACAATTACCTTCTCAATTAATAAGTTCAATTACAATTATTCACAATTCCTGAGCCTGAAATAAATAACCTAATAAAAGTTAACCTTCCTCTTGTGTTAGCTTTCTGTTAGCACCTCTGATGATAACGGGTCCTAAATCAGCTGTAAAATAAATATCTATCATCTTATTTCTTTCCTATCTATTGGTTACATTGTTAGGCTTCATAATCAATGAAAATATAGGTTTTAACATTTATGGTGTAGACTGAGCCTTTTTTGTGTCAGTATACCCCTAGATTATTATTTTTTTTTAAATGGTAAAATGTGGGTAATCTTGATATGAAACATATTTTAATAATTGTGAACTACATATGTGTACAACTGCACATGGAACTGTAACATGGTTCTCCAGTTGTGCGTTAAATTATAAAATTACAATTAAAAAGTCAACTATCTGAACTTGGTTACAATTTAATTACGATTACGACAGCAACAGATTTTTAAAATTAAAATTACGATTATAATTACACCATAATTGTGATTAATTATCAATTACGCAATTACAATTATAATTGACCCCAACCCTGGTTAAGTTAATGTAGGGTTAAGGGTTAGGGTAACAAACGACACTGACTGACAGCCTTCATGACACCTTATTCCTGCTAATGACAGGTGTCATGTAATAATAATGACAGCATAATTTCAGCCTTAAGAATAAAACGTCAAGTCATGTTACCAAAATATTTATAAAGGGTCATGTCATATATCGGACATTACAATTAATACAAATCTTTGGTCAAGGGTGCTTTTAAAAGCAGAAACATTGAGCTCTGTATGATGACGTCTTAAGCCTTCATAAGCTTATTAAAACGTCTAAAAAATACATAAGAACCACATCTAGGAATATGTTATGTGTTGTGGCCTTTAGAAGAGTGTGTTGTACCGCTGTGGTCTGCTGAGCCAGTTGTGCACAGGAAGCCGCAGTGAGAGTTGAGTTTTAGCAGGAAGCTCATTCACAATGGAGTCTTCTGGTTTGGGACAATCAGCAGTTCCCTGCAGGGCGTACAGCATCCCTGACCCATCAGGGAAGGAGAAGAACACTGATCCCTGTAAACATAACAAGTATCAATATTAGTTATGTTCAGAAGTGAAAGTACTCACGTTACTGTAACTGAGTTGCTTTCATGGGTACTTGTACTTTTATTAGTTTTTTTCTAAATCAGTAATTTTACTTGTACTTAAGTATGTTTTAAAAGAAGTAAAGTCATTCGTGACATTTCTACACCCAACCGTTATTGTGCAAATTATAATTTTTTTTATAATTATTGTTTTCTTTCCGTTTCATGGTCTCACACTGAACATAATCCAGAATGTCTTTTTAGCTTTTTTTTTTTTTTTTCAATTGAATTAATTGCCGTTATCTTATTTTAAAAAGTATTGTACATTTTGACAAACCTTTTTTTATTTTGTACAAATGCCTTTGTGGAAAACAAATTAAGTTCTAATTGTGCAAGATTTGGTCACATCCTTTTTTAGTTATACTGTACATGAGATGTTTACTGTATGGAAGGAAAGCGTGGGAAGATTTATTACCAAAAGAAAAGGCGGGGGGTGAAAGTAACTAGTAAGTTTTACTTTGAGTACTATTTAATTCAGCTACTTTCTACTTGTACACAGTGTTGGGAGTAACTTGTTATTTTTACTACAGTAATATATTTCTTTTATAAGTAACTCAGGAGCGTAACTCATTACAAAAGTGAAAAGTGGTAATATATTACTAGTTACTATTAAAGTAACTCAAGTTACATGTATATTTAATTTAAGTGCATATTTGCTTTGTTTTCTCACTGTTTGTAATTATTTGAGGAAAAAAGGATGATCATTACAGTTAAATATAACATATAGGGAACAAAAAAAGAGCTGTTTGCTCCTGAAACATCAAAAGTATTTGAAACAAAACTTAGAACGATGTTATTCGAACACTATCAGTGTGATATAATCAGTGTTCTGAACCAAAAGTAACTCAAAGTAATGTAACTCAGTTACATTTTTTTAAAAAAAAGAGTAATATTGCAATACAAATATATTACATTTTTATCCCAGTAACTAGTAATATAAATATATTACAAGTTTAGAGTAACTTACCCAACACTGCTTGTACATGCGTATTTTATGAATGACTTACTTGTACTTGAGTGGAATTTAATCAAGTAATAGTGCTTCTACTTGAGTAGTATACTGTATATCAGGACTCTTTATATCTCTGTTTATGTTAGGGTTAGAACTTTTCCTCGCGTGTGTGTGTGTTTTGTTTACCTTGTGGTTTTTTCCATCAGTGGTCATGGTCAGTGGTTGGTAGATAATATCCAACGTCATGTTTTGATGAGGCTCAAGTGAAACCAAGAGTTGAGTGCTCCACTCTTTGCCTTTGATGACAGGTCTGACGCTGCAGCGTTGATTGGTGGGATTGAGCAAAGACACGGGCAGAGTGTGTGAACCGCGCACAGGGCAAGCAAAGTTCATCACCTGTAAAGAAAACAGAGATGAGTTCAGTGACACATATACAGTATATACTGTTGCTACTTGAGAGTGGTGCCAAGAGCAACAAACTCAAGTCTAGCACTTATTCTCAAAGAAAAATCATCTAACGATGACAGATACACAGTATATTTGGTGCCTGTAATTCAGTGGTTCCCAAACAGGGGTACGAGTACCCCATGGGTACAGCTGCACATTGCAGGGGGTACTCTGAAAGATTTAACAATTAATTTAAAAGTAAACAGGAAATATTCCTCATTCCTTTTTAGGCAATGTTTTGAACAAATTCACCACAAACTAATAGTACTATTACTCAATACAATACTACATTTTCTTATTATTTATTTAAACAAGATAATTTTATGCTGTTGAGGCCATTTTATTACACTTATGACAATAAGAGACAACAATTAGCTACATTCTACATAGCAATTATATTTACTTACTATTGAAGTAATCACATGAAAGTGAAATTAGGAATTACTATGTTTCACCATTTCTTTCTGTTTTACACATTTCTGCCTCAGTAACATTTGATCTAAAAACTGGAGTCACTAATGACATGATTCAATATCTGTTTTTAAAAGACCAGACAAGAGACTGAAATAAAGCCATTTTCCAGGATCAATGTAAAAAATGTAAAGAGGTGTTGCTTGTGCAGTGTGTATGTATAAAAAGGGATGGAGTCAAACCTCTTTGTTGGGAGAAGCTGCGACACAGGAGGCTGCGACAGTGAGTTTGGTGGGTGAAGAGGAGCCCTCCACCAAGCAACACAGGTTCTCATATCTTGTGTTATTGCTCAGTTTGACAGGGGCATAGGTCAACTCAAATGGAACCTTCATTCCTGGACAGATGCGACCTTTAGCTGGTGTGATGGACAGCTCTGCAGGAAAGCTTTCTGCTTTCCACTGGAACCTACGAAACATTACAAACATTGTTATTAAATAGGATTTGATACAAGGCCACTACAACAAAAACATTAGTTTTCCCTTTAAAATGTCAAAAATCATTTTACATACATTAAGGACTTCATCTAAATGTTTTAAAACAAATATTTTAAAGAGATAGACTATCTAACTCACCTTGCATTGACCTCCCCAGTATTGGTCAGGGAGATGGTTTTCTTAGCTTTGCAGCCAAGGACTACAGCACCAAACGACAGCTGGACCGGGTCAAGGAGAACCTTCACATCCTGGAAGTTTACACAGAATCATGCATTAACATTATTTTAGTCATTTATTGATTTTATAAGACCAAACAACAAATCTAACCTCCAAATTACAGTATATCGGTATCTAGAACAGGGGTCACCAACCTTTTTGAAACTGTGAGCTACTTCCTGTCTAGTCTGAAGTTAGAAAAGCACTTCTTAAATACTACATGTTCATGGTTTCACGTTAATTAGAGGTTAATTCAATTCAACTATATTTATATAGTGCTAATTACAACAAAAGTCATCTCAAAGCGCTATCAAAATATAAAATTTGTAATAAAAAAAGAAAAAGGAAAAATAGGCAAGATAAAAAAAAGGCTAGCAGTAACTTAAAAAGGTAGGAAATCTAGAATATATGAAAATGTTTCCCCCCAAAGGAAGTAGGGTTATTCATTCATATACAACCATAAACAACTATCATATGACTTGGCCTCCATTAAACATCTGTGTAATAAAAAGGAAAAAAAATATTCCTTGTATTAATTGTTGATAGCACACGCTTTGTACCTGGCAGCAGCCGTCAATGGTCAGCAGGGGGTGTAAGAAGCCTGAAAGATCTGCCAGCAGCTCAGCAGTAAAGGGAAGAATGTGCTGACGAGGTGAAAATAGGATGTCAACCTCACATGAACCGTTGGATTTCAGCTTCAGCTTCCCAGCTGGAAAAATGGACAGATCCTGTAGAAAATGATCCCAAGTTAGGAAATGTTCACCTCAATGCATGATAAGTGTGTGTTTCAGCCCACCTTTGGATTCACTGGGGTGTTAGCATTAAGCACCAGGCTGAACTGAAGGTCCAAACTGCTGCGGTTGACAACAACCACTTGTTTTTTCACCTTCTGACCGGCCATTAGAGTTCTCAATTTCACTTTCCTGTGACGAGCTTCTGCCACTTCCAGCTGGTACACACACAAACAATGAAATGTTCCATTAACTGTCATTAAGACACAAGCTTACAGAAAAAAATTACATCCCAAATAAGACGTACAAAAACTACAGATGTACACTTTGGCAACATCGAAAGTTTTTATTAGTGAGAGTATCCTCACTATTGTTTTACATGTACATCATTGTTGTAGAACAGAATTAGTCCGATTTTTACAAATTTTACTGCATTAAATTATGAAATTGCATTAGATATGAGACCGGAAACTGAATTTCCTTTTTTTTGGCACAGATTACAAACAGTGGTTATTCCCTGTATTTTTTAATACTGCACTTTTAAATTAATTTTTTTATGCAGGTGATTAGTTTAATTCAGTTTTTGATTAACATTATTATATATGATGTTACTTGTTTCCTGTTAGTTCAATACATTTTAAAATGTGTTCATTGTCAGGAATATTTGGGGGGCAATGGGCGCAGGAGGGGGTTTAAAGTTCACCTTCGTTCAAAGTGGGGAATACCCTTAAAATTTTGCGAACCACTGACTAATAGTGACTCCACGGGGTTATGCTGACTCTGAGGGGTTATACTAAGGGATTTACTGACTCCGAGGGGTTCAGCTTAGCCATTTTTCCTCTGGAAATGCAGTTTGTCGAGTATGAATTTGATATTCTAGTTGACTAAAACAAACAACTCTTCTTACCTTTATTTCCATGCCTTGCCCCAGTATGTCCACCTCTTTTGTAACACAGCTGTTTAGGATAAAGGGAATCTTTGCATTGTATTGTCTCGCTTCATGAGGATAAAAAGTAAATGGAACTTCCATCACAGCACCAGGGGACAAGATGTCGGCCTGGAAGTTCATTTTAAGGAAGGTAGTGTCTTGGAACGGGCTTTGGATGCTGAAGGAGTCAAAGAATGAACAGAAGGTTTAGTTCGATTACTATGACATATATTATCATATATTCTTTGAATATAAATAAAAGACTGCCAGAAACCTGATGTCCATTGTGCCATTGTTGTTGATCATGAGGGTGTGAGAGGGTGGCACAGTGCTTGGGCCATGTAGAAAGCACGTGCCAAAGTCGTGCTTTGTGAAGGAAAAATTAAGAATTGGCTCGACAGCCCTGCCTTTGATACGAAAGGTAAACACTGGTCCAAGTCTCACCTAACGAAGGAAACCAACAGAACATTTTGAATGCAAATTTAGGTAATATTACTGCAAAAAACATACAAAAAATAGTACATTTGACTATCATTAGAAGTTAGTGCAACAATTGTTCTTTTCTTGCAGTTGGATCTTTTTTCATTTCAACTGCTACCTCTGTTGAAACAAGCTCTATTGTGTCTTACCCTGACAGTCATTGTGATATCCTTAAGGATGCAAACGCTTCCAGGACATAAGAAGAGTGACGATTCCAGCTGTTCTCCAACATTAACAAGTGCATTTTGGGGCTTTGCCTGGAGATATTGCAGCAGTTCTTTGGGGCCCGACAACTCAATGTCGACTTCCTGATTGAATCTTGCCAAATTCGTCACAAACAGCCTGAACACGCCTTGCTCTGTTATTCCCACCTGCGAAGAGTAGATGTATATTATTCACTCCCAAAAAGCCAATTCTGACGTGAAAAGCGTAGATGTAAAGTTACAAGAATGGAAACATTTGTTATACTGCGTGGCAAATACAGAGTGGCCAAGATCAAACTTTCTTTGAAGTTTTATACATAAGGCTAACATTGCGTTGTCATTATTATGACATGACACCTGTCATAAGCATGAATAAGGTCAATGTCAGCCTCATGTATAAAACTTAAAATAAAGTGTTTCCATAAAGTGTAGGTATAGAATACAAATAATAATAAAAAAATGAATAAATAAATAAAAAACAAATCAATTACTAGACATTACATGCGGCCCCATTTGAATTCCAGGTGATCCCACATGTTGAAAAATCCCACAAAGTTAAAAAACCCTGCACTAACCTTTCCAAAGTCTAGCGTCTCCTGTTGGTTGTGATCAATCTCTTGCAGGACACCTTTTGACTTTTCAACTTGAACAGAAGCTCTGACGGTGAATCCTTCTGCTTTGACAGGCAGCATTAGGGGCTCAGACTTTCCGTTCAGCTTTAGTAGCATCCTAAAACCCACGTAGCCCTCATGGGAAGGTCTGAAGGACACTGACAAAGGCAACCTACAACAACAAATTTATGTCAGTTGAGACATTTTATGTTTTTTTCTGCGGCGTGTGATGAGTGCAAAGCACAAGAGAAGCTCTGTACCTTTCTTTAGGTGCAATTTTGCCAGACATTGGCTGCAAAATGAGGCTTTCCTGGTCTTCAGAGAGAAGAGACGACTGTATGACTGAGAAGGAGAAGGATTCCTCCTCTTCATTCACAACCATAATTTGTTGCTCCACTTTGTGACCTGTGGACATTCACACATTGATGCTTACACATATGAAACATTAATTTTAGTGGAGTGTAAATCTATATTATTTACCAAGAAGCAGTTCTCCAAAGTCAAGATGAGGTCTATCAAAATAGACGAGTGGTTCTTTTGAGGTCCCCACACAGAGGAAGGGAACAGACAATGACAGAGTCTCAATCATGAAGCTCCACACTGACTCCACTGTATCCAGCTGTTCTGCTACATACTCAAAGGAAACCTGCAGATGTGAATGGGCATTAGTTACGGCTATCAGCTAAAACAACACAAAGTGAAAATATTAGTTCAAACAAGGAAAAGAGGATAAAATACAATTACATTGGAACATTGATGGTATAGAAATATTTAAAGTTAAATGAGCATAGGGCAGGATTGAGAAATCAGACTCCATAGTGACGCCACAGTGGTTAGTGTAACTGCAGCCATCAGCCAAGCCACCACGGGACACGCATCCAACAGATAATACTGTGGATAAAGGATGGATACCCCTGACAAGACCTGACAGCACCGGACGGGTTGGGTTCAGACAGATATTTAGAACTGGTGTTTGGGTTCGGTCACATAGTGTCGTTTGCGCGCAGTCTGAAGGGAGAGCAGTAGCAGCCACAGCTGATGTTGCCCTGAAGAATGCACAGTGAGAGCTGTGATCCACGGGCCAAGGAGAACAGTGCAGAGGACAATTTTAAAAGAATGCACTGTTTCTTTTACTGCACAATAACATGGATTATCCTTATCTTTGCTACATGGATTATGTAAATAGATCCGGTGGGTCTCTAGCGTCTCTTGTGTTTCACTTTCTCTTGTTCCCCGTGTGCTGATCTGATGTTGACATTAACAATTGTTTGTTAATAAAATCGGTGCTTACCAATTAAAACAAACGTAAATATATTTTTCACTGTTGGGTCGTACTCGGATGACAAAATGTGGCCCGATCCACACTCTAACTGACACAGTTATTTATTCATGTTCATTGACTGTTTACTGCAAAACCTGCGCACATGCCTCTGCGTACAACTGTGGCACCAAACAGTAGTTTAGTCCACTGTGCTGGTCCCCAAGCCATCTTTTTCATGCATATAGGAGGAGCTTAGAGGAGGTCTTGTTAGCTTTCCAACACTGCAAATTAACCTTTAATGTAAAGACACTACCACATCAATAAGCTTTGCCACTTACTTCAACTCTCTGCCCTGATAGGATGATACCAGAAGTGGTGAGGCAGCGGAAGTGGCTGCTACCTCTGTCTTCACACCTCCATTCGAATGTGTATGGCTTTCCAGTTGGATTCAACACAGTAAAAGTTCTGCAGAATAAGTTATGCAAAGTATGTTGTTAGCAAGAGCTTGCACTGTAGTGATAGCATTAAGGAGTGTATAACATATATTTCTCTAACCTTTGTGATGTTGAAATTCCAAAAGTTGTAAACTCCAAAACCTTGGTTTCAGGGTCCAAAGAGCTGATAAACTCAGAGCTACGACGGTTTCCACTGAGGTAGTCAGAGTCTTCCAAGTCAAAGTGGCAGTGGGGCAACAGACTTTTCCCGCTCACTGAGATACTTGGAGAAAGGTCCCCATCCTTCAAATTGGGAATACTAATAGGAGACAGAAAAAAAGATTTATACAGGTGTTCTCTTTGTTCTTAGGAAAAGATAGGCAAGTAATAAACGACACTATAATGTACTTTGCGTTGATTAATTATTGTCAACCATGACTGCCAATATTTTATGTTAAGTTATATATATTTTATAGAACAATGTTATACCGTCATGAATTAATATTTTCTATGGTGAATTTCTGGCAACCACCACTGTCAGCATTTTACCGCAAATTCTATGAATTGGCAGGATTAAAGCAGAACTAAGTAACTTTTTCACCCTAACAAATCCTTCTCATAGTCCCTGTAAGGGTAATACAAGTGTTTATGGGGTGATTGGGGGGTCTTTCATCTCCCCCTGCAACTTTCCTGCCTCCTACCCAGTAGCAAGACCTACAGCTTTACAGCAGCCCAATACAAACTAATGCTAGATTATGCACACGGTTGTCTACAAATTCACTTTTCTCAAACTTAAATTGTGGCGTAGCCAGCAAAAAAAGGCAGAAAAGACCTTTGTCTGAGGAATGGAGCAAATCCATGCAGTGACAGCTCAGCAGCAATCACACACAGTCTTCGCGGCGCCGCAACGGCAGTGTGTGTGATTGCGCAACAGGCATGCACACACACTTGCAACCCAGTATTCCATCAGGCAGCACACACACAAATATCCATCCATCCATTTTCAGAGCCGCTTTGTCAGCACACACACACACATTTCCACACTCCCTTCTGTATTACTCCCACATCTTTCATTCATTTTACGTGTCTCTCTTCCTCATACTGTTCACATGGGACTATATGTGTGAAAGCACCCTTAGTGTCAGTGTTGTATTAGGATTTTTCAGTGATCGGTTGCTACCGTCTTGTGAGAGCAAAGGTGCGCATGTAGCTGTAGGGTGGGGCAGGCGGCGGGGGGTGCGGAGTTTTTACGACAGTGACATAACCAAAAGGACCTTTAGGGGGAGCACTAAGCGCAAGTTACTTAGTTCTGCTTTAAGCTAAAGTTATTTGCAATGATTGCAGTACTTTCTTGGCCAACTAGAGACAAATCATTGGAAATACTAAGGAAAACACTAAATAACTATTGTATAGTAGAAAACATGTTATTAATTGCAACGCAGACCTGAACTTTTTGTTGTTTTTTATTAACTTTTGAAGTGTAGTGTAATTAATACCAATTGTTCCTTCTTGAAATAGGAAAGCTAAAAAAAATCAACATTAAGCGTTTTCCCAAAAATGTCAACAATAAGATCACTGCTAACGATGTAACTAAAAAGCTAGGGTGTCTTCACGAGTCCATTTCACTTACCTGCAGACAAGCATTCCCTGAAACTGACCCACTTCCAGGGGAGAGAAGCGTATCCTGAAGTTCTGCTCTGTCGCAGGCTTTATGACTCCAAAGCTGGGCTCCACGTGAAAAGGAGGCTGCTCAGGGCTTCCCATAAAATGAGACACAACACCTTCCAGAGCGCTGGATGGAGGGGATCCAGAACCTGCAGCACTACTGCTAGGTTGGGGGGAGGAGCCTGCATATGACATGACATAGTCTCATTTAAACCAAGTTGTTTGTTCCTCTCAAAGATTTCAAAGAGTTCAAAAAACAACTAGGATAAAGAAAAAATATTCAAAACAACCCAATGTGATTATTTGCTCAAACAAAATGTTTTTGTTTTACCTCCTTGTTCACACTTTGCTTTTTTGCTGCTTGAATCCATCACGATTTGCCAAGAGAATTCCACATCCACACTGCCCTTATTAGCTATCTGCAGTCTGGTAGAAAAATTCACAAGATGAACACATTTTTCCTTCAGGTATCAGTGGTTTACAGTTTTACTGTGCGTACCATACTTTACCATAATATTTACATCATAATATTAAAACATCCTTTTGCACCATTTGTATGATGACTATATGTATTGGTAATTAATTAATTATAAATTCTATTAAACAGCATTTTATTTCAAACAAAAAGTGATTGATTCTTAAGTTTGCAAAATAAAAATGAAAAAAAAAAAACAACAAAATCCTGTTTCTAGATTATGTGATATTGCCTGTGAGCAATTTGTGAAAGATTTACGTGAAAATAATATTGGTGGCATTTTTTTATACATAGAGACTTTTTGACTTGTAATTTTACTGGAGATAGTTAGCATTGTGATAGTCATATGTACATAATTATTTATGTCCCAATGGGTCAAAGGAACCAATTTTGAGAACCTCGGTCCAAAGGAGAAATCACTTCATTATTTTAAACTTGAAGCCACTGTGGCTATTTCTAAAAGCACAATATGACATGAGTTTTGTGAATTAGTATGCTTGTTTTGTGCTAATGCTGTATTTTCTTCATTCAAAGTGATACATAACATGTTGAGTAAAGGGAATGACTCACTCATGGATCCTGGTTTGGTAAAGCATTGTGTCCTGGAACTGGCTGTTTTCTGTGCTACAGCTGAATTTTGCATAATCACAAACTGCGCTGATATACAAGTCCATCGTCCACACAGAATCCTTAACCACAGAACAGCTGGGCTCCGGAACAGTCTGTATCACCAGCATATAGAAAATTCAACAGATAGATTATCTAACACGAGCTTTATAAACAATATATTTTTGTGATGGAAAGATTCATTCTACCTTTTTCATTTCAGGGTGCTGTGATGACTTTGAAACCTGGTCTGTAGAGGTGAGCCGCTGCATCGCCCTCGGTCGATCATCCCAGTCATGAACCTGATCTATTGGCTGCCCAAACTCTACTTGACTAATCTTACACTTCACTGGTTGTCTGGTAAGAGTCACAGGCTTATTGGAAGTAAAGGTAAGCTTTACCTCTTTAGAACAACCAGCATGAAGGTGCCCCACCTAAAAAACAAAGAATAAAGAGACAGGATTCACCAGGTTTTTTAAAGTTCAGCAATTTTTCCTTGTTTTGTACAGAATTGCTCATTTAGCACCTTTTGAGAGTTATAGTGACTCACCTGTGGTAAAAAGGTAAGATGAGGGTCCACTGGAGGCCATTCAAACTTAATTGCCTGGCTGCTGCTGTGGTTGGTCATGATGAAATGCTCTTGGTATGAACAGCCAACATAGCAGTCTCCAAAATGTTGCACTTGAAAACAATCTATGATGGAGAAAAAGGTCATAGGAGTATCAAGTTGGCAATTCATATGTCTGTATAAGCTATTAGATGATTGTCAATGACTGTGTGAAAACCAATTTCCCCTCATATAATCCATTCATTTTCTGATTTATTTCACATACCTCCTTCATCAAGCTCATCCACTTCCTGCCGTGACCTGTTGACGTTTACTAGAGATACGATTTCCTGGTAAGTTTCTCCTGTGACTGGGATGGTAATGTTGTTGTACTGGTTGTCTTCAACCTGCAGTGATATTGTTGCCTCCACACTTTGTGGTGTGCCAGAGCAAAAGCTGACCTTAAACTCTACTGTTTCATCAACATTTAGCTTTAGGGTAGCTTCATGCATCATCTCATAACCTGTGGAGAAAATAGAGAAATGCCACTTAGACTTTACCCATGATGTCCTACTTAAATATAAAAAAAATGTGGTTGTGGTTTAAGGGGAAGATGGTGTAAATTGGCAGCCATGCTTTTATTTTATCTCCCCTTGCCCTTGAATGAATATACTGATATAGATACCTGTCCAGTGTACCTATGTGTTTAGTATGAATTAATTGTCTGTTTTATGCTTTCTATTTCTTTTATGAAACAGCATCAGAAACTGTTACACTACATGGGTCATCTGTAGCATAACAACTTAATGTATGTATGTTTGTATGTGATAATGTATGTGCATGAGGTAATATTCCTATTGAAAACACTGGGATATTGCAGCAGAAGTAGTAACTGGTTTAACATAAAATCCAGTAAAAACCGTGGTGTGTAAAAGCCTTAAAGCCTATATTTAACATCCGTTATCAAGTCTTTATATTCCTGCTCAGAGCATATGAATAAAGTCTTACCCAAAGTTGAGGCATCTTCCACTTTTGTAGATTTAACAGAGCAGCTGTTATTGGGAGCAGCTAGAAAGTTGAAAACACCATGTTGATCCTGCATGGCAATATGAACCTTTATGAAGAAAAAATAATTAAAAAATCAGAAAACATTATTGTTTAGGAATTCATCATAAAAATGGCTCGACTGATTGACACAACTCAGAGATTTCTTCTAACCTGCGCAGGAACGTTCCCATCATTGTGCAGCACCAGTGCTATGGTTTTGCTGAATCCCGCCAAGATTCTTCCAAACTGAAGCATTGGGCATCCTTCACTGGTTCTCAGCACTGGACGTACCACACAAACACTAGGTAGAATACCGTTTCCCGTCAAGGTAAAGTTCAGCGCCTTGTTCTTTGGTATGTGTGTCCGTCTGGTTCCAGCCGTGGAAGATCTGTGCACCCGTCCAAGAAAATAAGACATGTAAACGTCTCATAGAAAACACAAAATAAATACAGTGATGTAGAATAATTTTTAGTCAATCTTGGGAAGTGATTAAAGCAATTGGACTTGAATTCTTGATGCTTCAAAGATAAACTCTTTCCTACTAACACCCAAAGTCTATTCACTTCAAAAAACAAACTCTCAACTCATCAGTTCAGAAACAAAGATGTTTCTGAAATGAAAGTTTTTATGTATTTACAGAGAACTTTAAGCAAGACCATTTGCCTTCTTTGTTTTGGGGTGGTAATATACAGTACATAATATGATTGAAGGGCAACCCTAAGTGAATGACTTTACCTGCTGGACCCTTCGATAGTTGCCTTAAACACACCACTGTATAGCTGCATGGATTGTGGTGTGAAGGTGACTACAGCAAAAGCATGAGACTGAGGGGGAATAGTCATCGTTGGGGTCGACAGATGAAAACCCTCCACATTTTGTGATCCCTGTAAAAAAAGAAATCTTACTACAGCAGTCTAGAATACAACTTTTTGGTACGAGTTTGAGACTTATATCTTTGTATATTCACTGCAGAGTTTTCAAGGTCTTACCTTTGATCCAACAGCTTGAATAGCCATGTGAAGCACACACAAGACCTTGCTGATATTGGTTAGTTTAAAGCGGGCTTGAGCCGCATGCCCCACCAACACGTTAAAGACAAACTCGTTCTCATCTTGGATGTAAATTCCTTCAGCGTTGCAGAACTGTTTGGATGAAAGCTGGCTTCTGTTGTTGCACAGATAGTGCTCCTCGAGGATTGAGGCCATGTCTAAATCTATAGCTAAGAGTTGGATAGGAGCGTTAGATTCAATAGATTCAAGTAACTATCAACATGTAGGCAAAAAGTTCTGACTTAATCTGGTTCAGACTATTAAAAACAATGGAACTCATCCTACCTGGTTTGCAGACCTCAGCTAGAAGTCTGTAGGGAATGCCATCCGGATGGTCAGATGGGTCGCGGTCAATGATGTCTATAAGCAAACCCCGATTCCAGCTGCCTAGCTGTTCGGCAACACAGTCCACCTGCACGTGCTGCTGAGTCCCTGGTTGCAGTATCCCTGAGCAGGGAGCCACAGAGAACACCCCCGTATTGAGGCAATTCTGGGGGACAAAAAGAGCAAAACAAGATGAAAAATGAAACCAAAAGACGTAAAGCTCATTAACTTTGTCAAGGGAATTATTTTAGTGCCATTTTAGTGCTCTTTCCAATATGTAAAATATATAAATGCGCAATGATATCAGCACGTTATCGGGATCGGCCGATATTGGCTTTAAAATTAAGTTTTGGACATCGACCATTATGTCAATATAATGAACTGATAGAAAACCAGGCTCTGCTTTCTTAATCAAGCCATAGACATCATAAATGTAGACAGCTCATCACCTGTGTAAAGGCATGAATAAACTGCAGGAGTGACTGTAATCAAACGGAGGTAAGAGGCACGCAACAATCTCAAAGTAGAATTATTCACTGAATTTGCCGATTTCCAAATGTTTTTCTTTTTTACATCACACATACAGTAGCTATGACACAGAATGCTTGGATCTTGTAAAAATGCTGTTTATATCACTTGAATACTAAATTTATTTGGGTAACTGTTTTAAGTAGGATAAGCTGCAAGTACATTATTTATTTTCATGACATACACAATTATTTCGCACAAGGAATGATTACTGATGTTCATTCATGATCATTTCCAGCTTTGTCTCTTTTCTACATTTGCCAGCAATGATAAAGGGTATGCAGCATAATTATTTATGTTAATTTCACTGCAGAAACTAGATGATCTCTGCAATTAGGTGTGAAGGGCAAAATATCAGTTATCGGCCAAATGAGTTGAAAAATATTGGTCTATTGGCACAAAAATTCAATATCATGCATCCCTAGTATTACAATAAATGACAAAACATTATAAATCATTTGTTTCTCATTGAGGTAGATATGCTAACAAAAGCAACAATGAAATGATGAAATTATATTAAGTATCAAACAGCTGGTGAGCAGTTTCTGCGGAAGTTCAACCTTTTTTCCTGTGTCATGGAGGAAACATGAATGACACCATCATTGCAATCAGCACTCCTCACCTGTATAGAACCCCTGTCTCGCTGGGTGGACTCTCGCTTTCCTTTGATGGTGGAACAAGTGGATCCCCCTGAAAGACTGTCTCTAGCACCCCTGAACAAAAAGAGAATGTAGTGAAGTGTGTTCAAGTTGTTCTTTCATCTTTCACAGTATAGAAGTTTTTGTGCAAGTAGTGAGTAAATTATCAGGTACGCAATTTTTTGAGTAACTTGGAAAATAGTCCTTTTTTTTCCCTTTTTCATTGAAAAAAGTAAAAATTCATTACACTTTGAATTATTTTTACCCTGATTTTTCGTCGAGGTTTTGGTCCGACGGCATGCGGAGGATGGTGAAATGGTTCTCTAAGTCTCCGGTGTTTTTGATGATGAAGCTTTGGCTTTTCTTTGAGCCAAAGGCCAGGGGACCAAAATCCATGTCACGTGAGGGTGTGATATCATATCTGCAGGGTGGATCACCAAAATTTGTGTAACCAATAAATATCGTGTACATCAGATCTGGTCTTACAGGAAAGTAATCTTATATTGTTGCATATAAAAGACAAAAATAAATCAAGATTTCACCTGGAGAAAACAGACTTGAGTGAAGCCTTGATTGCTGGAGTAGCAACGACTTCTCCTTTTCCATGCTTAGGGTCGATGACCTGCAAGAGATTGATTCTATTAGTATCAAGAGTGGATCTCTTAATCATTTATACACAACCTTTAGTCAAGTCTCAAAACGCTGTCACTGTTAATCAGATTAAATTGTCAGATTTGTTGTTCAGTTGCAGCTAAAAATCAAATTTAAGAGGCAACATTAGATCATTAAGAGACAACTTAAAACTTAGTTACACAACAATCAGACCTGTAACCACTAGTGGGGAGTGTACTTGTCTGAAGCCACTCATTTATATAGATCCTAAATGTTGCAAATAGTAGTACTAAAGCTATGATTGATGCTTTTGGTTCCAAAAGTAACACTTTAAAGCTCTACTTAAAATGTGTCTTAGCCAAATCCAATAATGGCCCAATTTAACCATTAAAACTAGGGATGTAACGATTAATCGTAAGGCAGTTAAAAATCGATTCATAGGTATCACATTTCACATTGATACTCCGAAAATTGAATCGCAGTACTTTTTTTTAAACAGCAGAGGGCGCTATATATTTATCCTTCTCGTCCAAAAGTGTTGGCGGCGGGTGGAATCTACTACTTTCTTTCTGGCAGCTTCTACTCTTAAACATGTTCATAAATGATTCCTTGCCCCTTCAGCACTGAAAGAATATCTGTAATATTACGTGAATATCTGTAAAGGTCACGTTTTTCTATTAGCTCTGTCTGCTAGCATAGCATCTCTTCTTCACTGCTAGATTAGCTGCATGCCAACCGACCACTGGGGGACCACGTAAATACAGTGCAGACTGTTTTTTTTTTTTTTTTTAAAGTCCAATTGTTAAGGCACAAAATACATTTTCAGTTGCACTTTTAAAAAGAAAAGGAACTATTATGTAATTTTGCATTGTTTACTATAGAACCAGAATTTAAATTAATAGGCTTCTTCGTTTGTATTATTCCTTTATTTATTTCATTCAAGATTTATTTTTAGTTAAATTGCATTGTTTTGAATAAATTATCAAGGGATTATTTTGACAATGAAATATAAAAGGAAAATAGTACAGTATTTTCTAGTTCTTTCCCCCCCCAAAAAATAAAGGAATATTTTTCAGTCATCATTTGTCTACAGTTCCATTTTGTAAAATAAATCGTGAGAGAATCGTATCATGAACCCAGTATCGTGAATCGAATCGGGATGTGAGTGAATTGTTACATCCCTAATTTAAACTAAGTAACAATGTGAGCAAAGCTTATCAACATGATAATAAAAATAATAACATTTCAGGAATATTACAGGCATAGTCGTGCACACACCTTGCAATATAGGATAGTTTGGTCATATATATTGACTTCTCTATCGGGCTTGCAGACGATGAGTACTGATGTGGGTTTTCCTTTAGGTAGTAAAGTACCAGACTGAGGAGATACTGAGAATATGGAGTCCAGTTCTGTCCCCGCAAATGCCATCCTTTGAAAACCAGAGCAAAGAAAATTATTGCATGTGAACATACAAAAGCTGCCAAAAAAATCTAAAGCATTGTTTGAACTCACTTGAAGTCTATGGCATATTTTCCACAGTTTTTAATCATGAGAGACTGTGTGGCCTCGTCGAACACTTTGATGGTTCCAAAGTCATGGAACCCATCTGTAAAAGGCAGAAGTTTGTTGTTAATTATGCATCAGACTTTTTTTGTGTACAGTCATTTCTGCACATTGAAATTAAAAAAAGAACATAGGGAAGGTGAACTTTGTGACAAACATTAATAATAAGGTGATGTTGACTTTACCTGGTTTTATCGCCAGCTGAATTTCATAGGCTTCTGCAGTGACCTGAATACTTTCTGTTTGCACAACTCCCAAAATGTTCCCCACATCAGACACCTGAAAAAAAGCAGATGACGACAATCACAGATTAAGGTAGTATTTACAACTACTTGAATTAAGTCAATAGTCTGTTTATCTTCTTATGTTTTGTTTAGTTTTTTTTAAAATTTGAGAACCAGGAAGTTTTTAGTAACATACGCCTACCTCAAGATGTAGAGTTTTCTTGATGGAGAGCTGCTTCCTGGACTTGAAGTATACATTTAAAGTCAAAGAAGAGTATGGCGGGATGACGCCCTGATCTTCAGGCACCTTGAATTCAGAACCCAGCTCCTCCACACCCTGCAGTCTCCAAGATACCGGGACAGCAGTCATATTAACCAGATCCAAGCTGCGGCTGTCCTCCCTAAGTGTGTGTTTTATTGAGAAAAAGTAGGAATATGTAACTTGTTACTGTACACAGAAAGAGAAAGTTCAAATTATTTATGCGTTACATATCTCATAGCTGCATACCTGTGCTGCAAAATTCGGTCAAAATGCAGCTTCTTTTTCTCCAGCACCAACTCTGGCCAGACACCCCAGCAGGAAACGTTGATGATCACAACTTCAGAATTGTCCTTTACACGGCAAACTATGCTATCTCTCTCTTGTCCCACTTGAGTCGGATAAGCCATGACTGTCAACTCCTACCACGAAAGAAGAAAGATCACACATATGATATATAGTCTTCTCATTTCAAATCAGTTCAAGTTAGTCTTTGAGTACCTTTTCCTCGTTAGGTTTAAGAGTCATTGTTGGAGGGTCCAACAAATACGTAGAGGCCTTAGTGTCGTGCTGAAAGCAAAACTCGACTTCAGCCTCCATGACAGAGTTGTTATGAATGACCAGTTTTTCTGAGTTCTCGGGGTACTGGCTTTCCTTGTATCTAGAAGAAAACAGATTCATATGTGTAAATAAAAAATGAAAACCTGACAGAAGCATGACAGACTGTTAACTGCCATTCACTCACCGGTCTCTGCTCTTACTGCAGACCAAAGGGCCAAACTCAAAAACACTGGAATTGATGGCATAAGCCTTCTCAAGTCCGTTTGTTTCTGCGACTTTCTTACTGTGGGCAAAAATTGTTCTGTGGAAACGAGACATAAAGATAACATGAATACATTTTGCTAAATAAAAATTCATATAAATGTATATAATGTAACTAAGATTGCAGACATACTTATAATCTTGACTGATCGATGGATAGGTGCTAATTCCCCTGCAGGGAAGGTGGTAATGTTTTTGAGTGCCCAATAGCTCAAAGTTGAAGGTCTGTTCAAAAGTCCCTGGTGACTCTGAGTAGAACCAAATCCCAAGAGTTACTTCACCACCAGCAGGCACAATCCAGCGAAACTTTGTCACTCTACAAGCAAAAAAAATACATACATAGAATTTATCAGCAACAAATGAAATAAAAACACTGAATCAATTATGCGAAGTAAATCATTTCCATACCTTTGTTTGCCTGCCAGCTCCAAGGGTTGTAGATCTTCGTCAATTACTTTGGACTCATCCAGTGCCTTTAAATTTGTCTTGCTAGTGGATTTTTTCTTTCCTTCTTTTCTGTTCTTTTTTTCCTTGTCCCTTTTGCTGCTGGCTATGGGGCTTTTAGAGGTAGCTCCTTCCTGCTTATCCTTCATTGAAAAAAGTTGTAAATTTAATGATTTCTACCGTATAGTCCAATGCATTTTGAAATATTTCTTTATACTTCCATATGTCACACATATACATATTCTAATTACCTTTTCTGGTGAAGCTTGTACTATCACTTCTGCCTGTTTTTCCTGTGCTGGTTGGATAAAGGTGAAACAGCTTTGTTCAATCTTAGCTTGTTCTCTGTTTTTTGGGAAAGGAACAATCGAGAACGTAACGGGAGGAAGAGCCAGTAGGTCACGAGGTCCCAGTCCCAAATCATTCAGCACCTAAGAAAAAAGAAGAACCATTTATGAATGGTAGAGTAAAATATCTTCATACTCTAAGCTATGTTGATAGGTAGAAAAGGACAAGATTAATAACATTTATGCACCAAACAAAAACAAAAAAGAAACTACGAGTAAAACTTTTGCCTTACTTCTTCTTTTGGAGGTAGGGCGCCAGATTTGAACAGCTGCTGGACACTCAGGGATTTCTTTTCCTCTACATTCAGTACAATAAAGGGAACAATGTCTGGTGGAGACACCTCTTCTTCTGGGATTACAATTTGACTGGATGATCGAGACATGGTTTTTCTGTTGCCTTTCTTACTCTCTTTGCCGCTCAGGAACTGTACACAATGAGAAAAGAGACAAAAGAGCTTAGTTTCAGCAGTAAAATCTCAAAAAGTTTCATAACACGATGCTACATGGTTTAAAAGGATAATTGACACGTCCATAGGGCTGCTCAATTAACCAAAATTCGATTACGATTTCGAATATTACACCCAATTACAAAATAACATAATCGAGAAAAAAATATTATGAAAAAATATAATATTATATATATTTTTTTTGCACATTATTCATTCACTAAATAAAGCAAACTCACTATTACTACTCCGCCCCTGTCAAAGCTAAAGCTAGCCTGCAGGCTAACACGAGGAAAGTTGTTGCTAATGCAAAGACACATCACATGCAAGAAGTGTTGTTTTGTGCAAAAGTGAAGATACTTGATTTTAGAGTTTGAAGGACTTCATTTATGTTTAAAGAATATATTTAATGTTTTTTTGTACAAAAAATAAATACATTTTTGGTTGACAAATAATTGTTTGAATAATCGTGATTTCAATTATGACTAAAATACTCATGATAATCGAGCAGCCCTACATGATCATGTTTTTATTATTTGTTATTAAACATATTGCCTGGTCCCTGCACTGATCATTTTGGGCACCATTGTAAATCAATGATAGAATACAACTGGCTCACTTTTTTCTTTGTAGGTATAATATCTGTCCTGGGTGAAGCTGCTTCCCTGGAGATAGGAGACATCAACAAGCCCTGGGAACGGTCCCAATACTGCAGGATATGGTTCATCTGAGCCAGGTTCTTCTCATATTTAGTGAACTCATGCTGCAAATCATCGACATCCTGCAGGGAAGGAAAAAAAAGCCAGAAAAATATAAATAGTGCTCATTAATCAACAGAATGTTCCTTAAATTTCAACGCCCTGACTCTAAATGACTTATATATACACCAGTACACACGCAACAGATCAATGGCTCACATTTTCAGAGATTTCCTCTCCACCAAGATGACCATTCTGACCCATTTGTTCTTTACTACAATTCTCTGAACCAGTCTTGATTTGGTTCATTTCTGTGTCCTCGCTTGGTGTCTTTCTCTTTGTGCTTTCTGTAGTCTGTGATCAAGCAAAGAAATTTATTTATTCATAAAAAGCACAAAAACAGACAAACAGTAAAATAAATCTGTATATGTACAGTGGCTTCAAATATATGGACTAATGGAAGAAGAAATGAACAAATATATTATTGCATTGTCAACAGAGAAGATACAATTTGGATAACATTTTCACACTGTCTCTTTAAGTTAAAGAGACAGTGTGAAAATGTTGTCAAAAGACTTTAACATTTACGGTAGATTGAAAAATATTCAATTTGAATAATAAATATACTTGAATTCCATATGTATCTGTTTGTAAAATGACAGGTGGAACCTTGTTGGTGACGGAGTTCTTTCTTCCATTCAGAGTTTCAGTTGAGTCTTTTTTCTTTGTAGATACGTCTTTACTGTTCCTTTTTCCGTTCTTTTTACTCTTTCTCTGTAAGTCTTCCTCACTCAGTCTCTTCATCTCAGCCTGTTCCATTTTTTCTGCTTCTTCCTTCTTCTTCTTCTCAAGCTCCCTAACACAAACAAGTCACATTTATTCATAGAGGACATTGGAACATTGGTTCTAGATCTCAGAGTTCACATGGTTGAAAACATGATGTCCTATTCAATCCCTGGAGAGTTAATGCATGGCTCGACCAATTTTATTTATTTCCCAAACAAAAATAGTCGAGGTGTCATCATCTAGCTTTGAAAAAATGATAACAAGCCACTTATTACAATGAGTATCATTACACTTATTTATGTATTTGTTGTTTTTGATGATTTTTAAGTATTACTCATTCTTAACTCACAGGATTCCTATTGACAAAAATTAATATATATTGAAAAAAAACAAACTGCTGATGTGACCTTCATTACAAATGATGTTGTCACCACTGACCTAAAAGTAAACCAAGCAGACATGATCCTAACAAAGTATAATATAGTGAAAACAAAAAGACGTGATCAACATCCGCCGCCAGATTGGTTGTCATTATAACTCACAACCTTTTCCTAAATGTCCTAAATCTAAGAAGTTAGATGTATACATAAGAAAATATTATCACATCTTAAACGATTTGTAAGAAAAGCTGGAAAGAATAATTGTGCACTTCTCATTTTCGGACTCCATCAAGGTATTGATACCCCAAAGCCTGAAGTCACACACCAAATTTGGTTATTCTATCTTAAACGGTTTCTGAGAAGAGCTGTCCCCTTTGAAGATACCTCGAACAGAGTAAAAAAATGAAACAAGAGCAATAACTCCAGAAAGAATAATTGTGCGCTTCTCATTTTCGAACTCCATCAAGGAATTGATACCCCAAAGCCTCGCACCGAATTTGGTTTATCCTATTTTACAGTTTCTAAGAAAAGCTGTCCCCTTTAACTCAGACGAACGCACGGACGGACAAGCTCAAACCCTTCACACTTTGTGGCGGGGGATGATAAAATCAATTTTGTGAAACAAACGTAAAACTAAGATGTGTCTTGTTAGGTTTAAGTTATTAGTGTTGCTGTTTATATACTAAATATTTCTGAGTGTTACGGTGATTAAAGCTGTAAATAAGAGCACCTGAGTAATAACTCATCTTATTTTATGAGATTCTTCAAATATATTGAGATTTCTTGCCTACATACAGTACATGACACAAATTGATCGCACAAGCAAAAATCAAACTTGTCTACAAACATTGGACACATTAAAAAGATATTTCAAATAAAAAAAAAATGAGCTAATTAGATGTAATAGTTAGGCATAGGACAACTCTTCGAAGAAAGACTTCCCTTATAAGTACCTGAGTTTCCGCTGCTCAAGTTTTTTAACTTCGATAATTCTTTGCTTCTTCTCTTCTGGGAGACCATCAAATGTCTCTTCATCAAAATAATTTAGTAACTCGTCGTCGCTCCCATCAGCACTTGCCTTCCTCAGGGCCTCTGAAATGCAGACAGCCACATATTCAGTGTCTTCATTCATGAGATGAAACACCAACCTGTTTCCATTTGCCCACTCAGTTGAAGACAATTAACATTTGTGTGCTTTTTTTACCTTCTGCTTCCCTCCGGGCTTGTTCGCGTGCCTTCGTTGCTGCATACGAGTCCGATATGTTTACTACGTAGATGTGTTTGCGCTTCTTCAGAGCCTTGAGAACAACTTGCAAAGTGGCTGATGGGGATTGAGTGTAGACTGAGTCCAGACCGTCAATCACAAGCCCACAGTAACAGTCGCTTGACTTTTTATCGGCATAAAAAAACACAAGGAACAAAAATATGAGAAACAATGACGCAGATACAGAAAACACCAAACTCTAGGCCACAGACTCAGACTAGTATACAGAGTTTTTGTCATTTATATTATCTATATTTAATATTTTATTTTATATAACTGAAAAATCAATCCCCTATGCTGGACAATGTATCCCACTCTCTCCTATGAGCAATATGTTCCTTCAACTCAGGTTATATTTATTTATTAATCATTTTATAGAATATAGTTCTGTTCTTTCCTTGTTTTCGTAATTTTTTCAATCTGACTCTGGGCCATGCACAAGAATTCCATTGTACCTGTTCTTTTTAACAGACATATGGCAATAAATTCTATTCTATTCTTTTTTCAGCTGAATTCTTTGGTCATTAAAGTAAATAGGATGCTTTCCTAGATATTTCACCTGAAATCTCTCTGCCAGGATGTCGACCATTATCTGTTCCGATAAGAGATCCTGTAGTGAGGTCAAATCTCCACCCTGAAGTGCATCCAATGTGTGGGGGAAAAAAACAAAAACAAATGTGTAAATACAATCATCTTTGGGGTTGTTAAAAATTAGAACTGCATTGGCAAAAAAAGTATTGAAAATTATGTACCAAACACGAGGCGATGTTCTTGGTAATGGTGTCCAGATGGGCCTCAGGATCCTTTTCTCTGCTGTTGTTTTCGTTGTGTTTTGCAGGACTTTCCTCTGAATCAAATGAAGCTTGAGCTGGATTTGGATCAGGAGGTTTTGAAGACTCTACGGGTGCTTCGTTTGTGGCATCTTCCACATCTTTGTTCTTATCTGACTCCTCAGTGATTTTCTTAGCATTCTCTTCAGCAGCTTGCTGAAACACCTGTCTGGCTGCCAGACCAACAGGTGAAAGACCATTTAGAAGAGCATCTGAAACCACTGAATCGATACTCAGACCCACGACATCGTAGAGCAGACCCAGATCGGCGACTGTGCTCTTCTTGTCTGGAAAGACAAAGGTTAAATAGATGATTCCTGTTTGATTCCATGATTCCAAAACACGACCTTCTCTGTCTTACCTGTTTGTGGCGCTCCGTACACAATGATTGCAATGCCTTTGGAATTACGAGCAGCCAAACCCTCAGGAGACAAATCCAAACCCATGTGGATTGCCGTAGCCCTCCAGACTGGGTTGAGCTCTGATTCTCCCCATCTCTCACCGTTTGTCTGTCCGGTCAACTTTAAAACTGATTGCAAAAGAAAAAGCATTTTAGGAAAAAAATATGTTTTTGAATGCAGGAAAATATTATCATGCACTATTATGTATCTAAAAAGTGTCTTTACAGTTCTCAGTCGCTTTTAAACCCGTGGGGGTCACTAGATTGGCATCATTTTGTTCGGGTTGATTTTCTTCCTGTTTGTCTCTTTTTTCCTCACTTTCGTCCTCTGCAGACAATACAAAGCAGACTTTTAATGACATACATAAAATGTTATATATATATATATATATACTGTCAGTAGATAATGTCGCTACCATCATCTTTTTGCTGAGAGGAAATGTCCTTGTAGTAGTTGTGTAATTCTTTGGGTAGACCTTCACCAGGGAACCTGGGAGGAAGCAGCAGTGTGTTGTTTTCATCATAACCTGGCATCAGACGTAGGATCTGCATGAACAATAGAAGGGAAAAAATAAGGAACAATCAGACCAAAGAGGATAAAAACAGAACAAAAAGTGTCTCAAATTGGTATATTTTACAATCTAATATACCTTTTCGTCCTCCAGGTATTGATTGTCAAACTCCAGAGAGTAGAACTCAACGGGGAAAGTGCAGGGGTTTCTGACTTTGATCTCAGCCATCACATCAGTGCTGAGAGGAAGGCAAGGCCTGAGCTCCAGTACCTCTGGACAGAACTCCAGTTGTGGCTCCACACCCTGACCCCGAGCTGTAATCCATACCTGCTGAGTGCTCTCTGCAACATTGACCAGTAGTCTCCTGTCGTAAGCACACTGCACAACATTCATCTGGTTAGCAGTCATATACTGTATCTTTGTACCAATAATCTGTCTTTGCAAATCATTATTACAATAAATGCATTTGTGCAAAAAAAAAAGATTTTTAAAGATGTGATTTGTAGTTTTAATATATGGAAATTTCTTACCTCCTCAATAGGGCTGAAATTAATTTGGATATTGACTTGTTCGCCCACAGACAGCATGCCAGAGGAGGGAAACATTTCAAACACAGCTGGAGGTGGTCGCTGCTCTGCCAGCAACCTTTTACGCTCATAAAAAGGCAAGAATTTATCCACCTGTGGGGAAACCAGAAGTTTGTCTAAAATATCTTCGAGAATGCCTTGATTTTTTTTGTTGTAATTGCTTAAACAAGAGCTGTTTAAAAAAGATTGTTTTGATTATGGACTTTGAAAATGTAGTCTATTAAACATGTTACCTCTTTGAAAGGTTTCACTTCCTCAGCCATGTTCCACTGACATGGCAGAAGCCCATGGTTAAACAGCTGTATTGTCCTCATCTATTGGAAACAAATTGAAATACAAAAGATTTTCAAAGATGTGTATCACATGCCAATTAACAAAGAGCTCATTTTTGTGTCACATTTTTCATAAATAGGAGATTTCATATTGATGCAATATGATGGTGTCAATTACTGTAACTGTTACTGTAATTGCACATGGTATGCTCACTGGTCAGTGCTTAGATAAGGAACTGCTACTGAGTGGCAAATAATCAGCCAGGTGAGAGACACAGGTGTGGTTGATGGAGGATACCTGGCCTTGGGGAACATTGGCTGTGTTCAAAATCTCATACTAAGGTACTACCCATACTAAGTTTGACGTCATGATTAGTATGTAGTGTGTACACATTAAATAGTATGAAAAGAGTGAATATGCGAGACATACCGGGCTGTATACTATATTGGGACATTTCCTAAGTATGCACGGTGGGCACACTAGTCATAATCAATGCCCCATGATGGATTCCCAACAAAATATAAAATCGCCCTGGGACCGGTTTCAAGCTAAAAAATCAAACATCCCCTTTTCAAAACAAAAGCATCTTTTTTTTGTCTTCCATTAGTTTTTTAAAGCTTTTATAAATAGGGCTCCTGTTTTAAAGTTAACCGGAAGTTTAGTCAGTCGCGAAATGGTGGGTCTCTGAAAATCTCTAAAATGTCAGCATGAAAAGTGTTTCTGTGAGTTTTATGGCTCAAATGAGCACATGTTGATATTCTACTTGGTCACTTTCTGGCTTAACATGTTTTCAGAACTTTCAAAGGTGGAGAATCAAGTGAGATATTTTGCCTCAGTGTGCTTCAGGTTTTGGGCGTTCGAAATGTATCCTGTGAAACTTGGAAGTGGGAACGGTCATCATCGGTCATCATCATCCTCGTCATACTGATAGTATATAATAGACAGTATATACTTTAATTTTGTAGCATATAGTAGGGAGTGTCCCATTTCAAACACAGCCAGCGTTTCTCATCCCTAAATTTACCACAAGAGTAAATGTGTTCCTACATGTGGTTGTTAAATGTGCTGGACTAGTAATCATTCAAGCATCTTCTCTATCCTATTTTCTTCCCACTCAAAATATATTAAAATTCCAGCATCTAAAACCATTAACATATTGGACAGGAGTCTAACATTAGAATATACGTTCTAGTTTGACACATTTTACTATTGCACAAGAGCAAGTACTGACAACCATATAAACATTCAAATTTGCAGTTTGAATACAAGGTCATCCAGAGATCATGAAGTGTGAACTTGTAGGGTAAATTGTTTACCTGACACATCCCACATTGCACTGTCTCAAAATGTAGAACGTCCACAGAAGCAGAGGCAGCAGGCATCGTTACCACCGCAGACATCCGCAGCTGCACCGTTGGACCAAACATGATCTATGAAACCATAAAAAATAAATCATAAGAACAAAGCTGGTAATCACAAGACAAAATATTCTTATTTTTGAGGTGACATAATGAATAAAGTAAAGTTCAGATATGTTTTATTGCACAAAAACACAATCCCTAAACCAGATTGAATATCAACCACTAGCTGTGATGCTTTAACATGGACAACTGCTAAATAGAGGGCTCATTTAATATCGCGCACACGTCAAAACGAATGGTGCAGATATCTATTTATTTAAATCAAACCTTGCTCTTGAAAAAGGCAGGGAGACAGCTGTTTGACAGGAAGGTGCCAGTTAAAAGTTGTTATTGTGGCTCTGGACTTTCTTCACATTATTGCACTGGCAGTAGCAAACAACTTTAGATGTATTTTGGATATTTGGCTATTAATTTGTTATTTGAGAATGAATACATTATTAAACAATTCTCGTAGAGAGAGTATACTGATGCTTAAACATAATTATTTTAATTTAAAGATGTTGGCACCATGGCATGTTGCGGCACTTCTCTTTATATGGCAGCACTTTTGACATAAAAACACTCTATAATTTACTTGTGTATTCAGAAATTTAACCCACAACACTGCAAGTTATCAGGGTTGATAATCTTTTTTTTTTTTTTTTTTTTTTTTTACCTTGTCTGCACATGCTGTCGAAGGTTAACACTACAAGAAGTGCAATCTTTTGACAGCAATGCATATTTTATTATTGCAATTAAATAAATTTATTTATTTCATTGCATAATTGTGACCGTCACCAGCCCTCCCTAGGGAAGGGTAAGAAATACTTTATTAAAGGGAGGATGTAAAAAAGAGAGGGCAGTGTTACACCAAGGTGAGGGGTTGGAGGGAGGTGGGGAAGTTAACAGGGAAGAGGGATACAAGATAGGATATGGAATGGGTGGGGAATAGTTTTAAGTGATGCGATGTGAAATTGTGGTTGTATCAGGGTTGATAATCTTAATCGTATCAGTAACTTTTTTTTTAAATTGTTGTCATCGAGGTCCACGAAAACAAGTTTTAGATGTTTTTTGAATGGCTAATGACAATGTTTGTGTGCATCAAAACATTTGTTTCAGACTGCGTACCTGTATCGCCATCGTTGCACTCACGTTACCCATCTGTACATCCGCTCCTCGAGTATCCAACATCACAGTCAGAGTGTGTGTCTCTCCACAGGGCAGGTCTTTTACTCTTTCAAGTTCTGCCTTAAAGCCTTTTTAACCAAAAACATAAACAAAAAACAAGGGTAAAACAATGTGTCGTATTTACGCAGACGCATCACAATGATGCGTTGTTCCGTCAGCATTGACAAACAGTAAATGAGAGGAAAATAAACATATGAGAGACAAACACCGTTATTAGGGAGTAGTTACATTACCTGTGCCTGCAAGCTGTCTGCAGTCTAGTTGGAATGACACAGGTATTAAGCCACTGTTGATGACTTTCACAGAGTGAGAGACGACTTTTCCAAGAATGACGTAGCCAAAGTCCAGGACATATTCAGGCAGAACAAGTCTAAAGAAAGGCAAGGAAAACAATATAAACTGATAAATAGCTTCAGTAATAATAATAATGAATATTCTATTCTATTTTGCTTTCTCTTTCAGGGGCCGAAAATGAACCAGTTTGATTTCATGAGGGTTTTAGGTGGGGAAAATGAGCAATTTCAACATTAATGTGCCCTAGTTTGTACTTCAACGCATAACTCAGTGGTTCCCAAACTGGGGGGGAAATAGAAAACGTCTTTTTCTTTGCACTTGATTAATAAAGAGCGTTATTACTGTTCTAAAATATGTAATTTTTTAAGAGATTTGAAGAATAGTCCAAATTTACATTTTGTTCAATAAATGTCATGCCTTTTTCCCCATTTCTTTTTTTTTTTTAACATTTTGTCGCGATGGCGGGGGGGGAGCCCTGAGAGTCTTTCAACAAGTGTGAGCGCTGGAAATATGGTGCAGTCTCATCAGCATCACATTGGCACATATTCTACACATAAATTGATTGAGTAACCATGTTTCCCTGCATGTCATTAGCCTTCATACGTACCTTCTTATTTTGTTCCCATTTTTAAAAAGACCCTGTGCGTCTCTGAGCTCCTGCAGGTTAGCACACTGCTTCAGAGCACTTTCCTTCACCAACAACTTATCAACCTCCAAGTGAAGCAGTTCTTCATTCTACAGATGATGAAACATAATGGGGAAAAAAGAAACAGGTTGAAAATAAACTGTTGAGGGGTAAATTGTTCGTTATTTGTTATTTGTTATGTCTTTAGTTAAGTTATTTGTTGTATAGTATTGCTAGTTGTTTTTTTTTGTGTGTTTGTTGTGTGTTAAGTGCTCTTTTTATGCACTGCAGGTTTGCACTGGGGGTTGGGGGGGATTGCTATTTCATCTGTGCTGTATGTTTAACATGGGGCATATTTGACAATAAAGAACCTTGAACCTTGAACCTTGAACCTTGAAATGTAATAAAGGTAATATGCAAAAAAAAAAGTTCATTTTATCAATGGCAAACAAATTACATTCAGTGCAACCTGATTCAGAGGTGTGATATTTGCAGCTGACAAACAAAAACCATCAAAATGGGAATCAGTATTAATGTGACTAAGGAAGGTACATGGTTGTATTTGACTGATTCAAAAACTGCAGTTACAATGATTGTGCTGCCAAGAAAATTAATATCAAGTCAGGTGTTAATGTGAAAAATCCAGGGTTATTATTATTATTATTTTTTAATTAAAATATAGAGATCAAATACTGACATGTTGAGCAGATAATAGCTCAGATATTTTTTGTGAGAATGAGACAAGCAGGTTTCAAACATTGAGGCTAACAGGACTACAAGAGAAATCATTGAAAACAAAGCATGTAACGCTGTGTCTTTGGCAGTAGGATGAATGGACCTATGCGTGATTATGTGCAGGCTGACTATGCATGTAGGTGTTTGAATTACTGACCGTGATTATGCTTGTTGACTCTGTTGCATCCTCTTTTTTCTTGGACTCTCGTTTCTCTCTCTCTGCTTCCAAAGTCGCCCTGGCTTGCTCCATGATATCATGGTGGCTTTCATCTGCTGCAAGAGAATTACATTATTATCTGTTGTTTATATTTATAAAGTTACATAGAAATACATGTTGTGGGAATTGTGTCTCAGAACAAGCCATTTACTAAGGTATTTAATATTGTAAAGTGCTAGTGTTTAAAATGCAAATCTAAGATCGTGACTGGTTTGTTCTACAACTAAATATTGAGTTTGGCAAAACAAGTTAGAGAAAGAGAATCTGTAGCAAGCATGCAATATATTACAAAATAATCAGAAAAAATGTCCCAAAAAGCTTCAAGCATGTGACAAATGTGTATAAAATGCATACATACACAGATTGCGTGGTAAACTCAAGCTGATCCTTGGAAACACTCCCACCCCTGACAGAATGATGTCCTGTGGTGGGAGAAAAGCCACCTGCAACCGAATCTTCTTACTAAACTCCCCAGGGATACCAGGCAGGTAAAGGACTCTTAGGCACTGCTCTGAGTACGCATTAATGTGACCCTAAGCCAAGGAGACAGAAACACACCAGCACAAAATATAACCATTGCTTTCACTAGAATTGGCTGAAAATGTTAAGCTTTGGCATGAAAATCATATGAATAAAAGTAAAGTCACCTGAGCAGGGATGACAACAGGGCAGCTAGGCCTGACCTCCGGGTCCTCCTCATTTAGCTGTGTATAACTGGCTTGCTCTGCAGGGTTTATTGTGGTAAAGAAGAAGTGCACCTTGCCCGTATTCCTAAGGACCACCTCCACCTCTCCTGTTTGGTAAAAAAGCTGAAAGAAAAGGTGTGATACTTCAGTTTATATTTTATCCTCATCATTTTTTATTCATGCTAAGCTATTTTATAGTATTCAAGTAAAAAAAATGAAAAAACAGATAGCCAAAGAGACAGATGTGCATTGCATGATCCACCGCTCACCAACTCATGCATTATGAAAATTTGTAGGATAAAGACAAATGAATGAAGGTAGTGTTATGTGCAGCTGGCATAACAACAACAACAACAGGAGTAGGGACTAAATTATTACATTACCATACTTATTCTCTTTTAGGATGCAAGAAAATAAATAAAACATAAAATAAAATATTTTAGCGCAAGAGGAAACAACAAGGAGAAATAACAAGAGAGAGAGAGAAGAGAGAAAGGAATGCTGAACTAACAGGAAGGTCAGAGCAGAGGGACGTTCTGCTGAATCATTGCTTCGCTTGAATCCAAAATCAATAAGTTCTTGTTTTGAATATCAATGATTAACTGGTCTTGATGCCACACATACTTGAAGGTAAAGTAAAAGTTATCGCTGTTTGCCTGATCAGTGTGTTTCCTGTTAAAAAGTGACTTCAATACGTTACTAAAGGTACTACAGTCAATGTTAACAAATAGAAGTGAACTAGAGCCTGTTAAAAACACATTAAAGTGAAGAATAAATAACAAGGATAAAGAATTACTGCCTGAACAACACATTTCTTTTCATCATTCATCTGCTGTACATTACCGGTACTTATCAGCAGCAAAAAATAAAAAACAAAACAATTGATAGTCAACTATTTCAGTAAATTAAGAGGATGCTAAAATTGATAATATTCATATTATTACTGTGTACAGGCCCATGTGTGTATATATCTTTATTTTTTATTTTGTTTTTATTTTTGCATTATTTATCTGCTGCTGAAACTGTGCAAATGTCCTCTTGTGGGACTAATAAAGGTTATCTTTATCTTTTTTAAGATATGTAAAGAATGTACTAAAGGTATTTAATTTTGATAAATAGGAGTGGATCACAGACATCTGATCACAGCAATGTTGAGGAATGTTACATATATCTTGTTGATACCAAAGCAAAATTGTCAACAACTTTCTGTTCCCATTGACCGAATACTTCCAAACTAGGAAGAGTTTGAGTCACTTTAGACTAAAAAAAAACAAACCTTTTTTTTTAACAATCATCCATTTTCTATAATGACTCTGCGTGTACATGTACTTCCACCTCAGAATGAAAGGTGCGCTACACCCAGGAGAGGTCACTAGTACATCATGTTTACCATTGCATCCCACACAGGCAAACTGTGTCTGCATGTACCTGAAAGCCAAAGTCCAAATGGGTGGAGCTAAGGCTGTAGCTGATTTCAGAAGCTTCTCCAGTGAGTTGAACCTCATATGTCGGCCCATCCTCCACGTGGCACTGTGCTACCACTGCACTGCTGATGTCTTCATGGCCATAAAAAGAGAAAACCACTTCCCGTTGCTCTTCAGGTTCAAGATGACCGTACAGTGGCAAAATGTCAAAAATCTGTTTATACGTAAAAAAGATAAAGAACACAATTAAGTTAGATAACACTTTTATACATAAGGCTGACATTAGCATGAATAATGTGTCATTAAGGCTGTCATTAAGTATCGTTCGCTAAATTATGACACCTTTGGAGCTACGTTGGCATTTTTTGGGTAAGGTGGAGCGATCTCGCGGGGTTAGGTATGTTTAGGGCAGAGTTGGGATCAATTACATTTTATTTTTATCTCTAGAGAGTCATTTACAATTACATTCTCAATTACTAAAGTTCAATTACAATTAATTACAATTACTGAGCCTGAAACAAATAACTTAATAAAAGTTAACCTTCCTCTTGTGTTAGCTTTCTGTTTCTATCTTATGATAACGGGTCCTAAATCAGCTGTAATATACGCTAAAATCTCATTTCATTCCTATCTATTGATCACCTTGTTAGACTTCCTAATCAATGAAAATATAGGTTTTAATATTTTTGGTGTGGACGTCTGAGCCTTTGTTGTGTCAGTATACCCCCTTAAATTTTCTTTTAAATGGCCAAATGTAGGAAAGATTGATATGAAACATACTTCAATAACTGTTAACTACATATGTGTGGAACTGTACATAGAACTGTAACATCGTTCCCCAGTTTTGCGTTCAATTACAAATGGGAATTACAATTACAAAGTCAATTATCAAAACTCGATTAAAATGTTATTACAACTACGAACAGATTAAAAACAGATTTTTTTAAATTACAATTATAATTATGTCATAATTGTTATTAATTATCATTACGCGATTCAAATTATAATTGACCTATTTAATGATGTACAGTAATTGGAAACAATAAGGTGAATCTTTTTATTCCACCTCTTATTCACAAATCTTTATCCTGGTGCAAATTCTGCTGCACTTTGTTACTAAGACGGTCATTTTCCTTATTTTTACAAACGATAAATATAACATAGGGAAATCTCCATTATGATTAGAATAGGACATAATAAATAGTACAAAAAAGTCAGTTTAAGCTGTCGGCATTCATCCACACACTGAGGAAAAAGGGATCTACAGACTGACGCTTTGAATGCAAAATGTATGCACATGAGTTTAACCTTGCACAGAAGCCGGAAAGGACCTACCAACCGACTGACATGCTGCAAATCTGAGGGGAAAGCTGATTTGTTTACGCGTGAACATTTGCATACCTCTTGCAGATAGGGGGTGCAATCTCGCTCGTCCACACTGAAGCTGTCAGGAAATGAAATGGCTGGAGAGACCAATTCAGAGGAACCCATGCTTTCCTGTGGATGAATTTGTAGGCTGGTGTTCTCCTCCTCTGCTGTCGTCTTCTCTCTGTTTTTTGAGGGACGTTATTCATTACTTTTAAAGTTCAAGAATTCAGTTCAGTTCAATAAAAACATATTAAATTTTTCTTTTACCTTGTCTGCATATGTTATTAAATATTAACAATAGTCATGCTTGTCCAATCTTTTTTTTATGCACGATTTATTCTTTCAAAAAAAACAACTTATTTTATTGAACTCCATGCAAAATTAACATTTTCATCACTAAGAAAACAGTAGCACATTTGATATAAAATCACACTCTAAAGTCTACCATCCCAGAACCTTAAGAACTCTTATTTTTGCTCCACTCTGTCCCCGTGGGATCTCACTGGGTGCATCCGTCAAGCTAATTAAACAAAGTGTTCTATAATTAAGAGGAATTTGAATAGGCAAGCAATAGGAAACAGGTCAGGATGGATGGCAGTGAAGTGCTGAATAAACATGAAGGAGAATGAAAGAGATTCAGTGAGTGAGGCCATCTCAACGCTGTTCAAGATCAGGCTCACATTAAATCACCCAGCAGTGGCAATAGTAGAGCGATTCACTGTTAGTTATCGCTGCAGTGTTTGTGTGTTGTTATAGTGTGTACATAGACATGCACCCACATTAGGGCAGAACCAAACTGATATCTAAACCGGCAGGAAATTTCACACCAGCCTAATGTTTCAATTTATCGTTCAACGAAGGAGGAGGGAAACCTCAGCAGGGGGCGCTGTTGTAAGATCACTATGGCAGCCCTTTTGAGAAAATGGCATTTACATTTGGCCTTAAAAATAACTCATTTCAACACTTGCATGTGAAAGTCAACAAACATTGTATGCAAATGCATAAAAAAAGTTGCGATTTTAGGCTCTGAATTTAAAAGAGGCTAAAAACACAAGGTTAGGACAAGGTTATGAATTTTCATAATTAAAGTTTGGGAGCACCTGTGTCTTGCTCCTGATTTAAAATTAAAAAAGAGATACAGCACCAGCCTGCACTCTTTCTCAGTGGTTAACTTCTAACGTTCCAACCCCGAACTTTCACACTTACTGTTCTTAAAGGGATCGTCCACTGTTTTTACAAATGTGGCCTAAAACCTTTAAAATGTCCTTATTAGAAGATCCATACTTAACAAAATGCATTATTTTGCACCACATTTGTTTTATTTACTTTTAAAACTGGGACTACTTTACCCTGTACGCCGCCATGTTGAAATGACATCATTGGTGACGTGATTAGCCCCTTTTAGTCCATTGAATTCTACAGGAGGTCAAGCATTTAGGATCATTTAGCAGTTTTTTCAGTTAAAATGACAACTTGAGCTGCTTCGGGTTGCTCTAACAATCAGTAAGACTTAAGAAAAAGTTGATGTAAACCTCTTTTGTTTACTGAGAAATGAGCCGTGACCGCAAAAAATCAGTGGCCACAGGGGGCGACAGTTCCCACTCTGCTGTTTAGTAGACGCCATTAAGGAGAGAAGAAGAGCTTCGTGTGCACGTACATAAAGGCAACCAGGATCACCAATGATGTCATTTCAACATGGCGGCGCACAGGGTAAAAGTAGTCCCAGTTTTAAAAGTTAATAAAACAAGTTGGTGCAAAATCATGCATTTTGTTAGACACAGATCTTCTAATAAGGACATTTCAAAGGTTTTAGGCAACATTTGTAAAAACAGTGGATGATCCCTTTAACGTCTGAAAAGAACGACAAAAATATACGTTAGCTGCTCCTGTTTTTTTTTACAATAATCTGATAAAAAAAATTCAAGTCAATTAACAATAGACAATAGTTTTTAAAGCTTCAGACAGACAAGGAGGTGCAATTTGTAGAGACTTCGGTAGATTTTTCAACTATTCAACTTAATTGTAGCCATATTTTTGCTGGTTCTTGGGTAAATAAAGCTTAGTTAAAATGTCCAAATATAATAAAATCTTCTTTGAATAAAAAAAAAAAACATCTTAAAAATAGAATTGACTACACCTCGAAGTACGGTACTGTCTTACTGCAATAAGGTTAAAATAAAAAGAATTCTTTTCTCCAAGGACTATGATGTACTTACTGATAGGGGTGTAATTAGCTGAGCATGGGTAGATAGCACAGAGCTTTGTGGGGGGATAAATAGACTCTGGAAAAAGTGCTTGTGCAAATAAAGTGAGGTCTTCATTTAATTAGCAACACAGTCCATGAGATGGATAGTTAAAGGGGTCACAATCCAAGCAGGACGGGGTAATAAAGACGAGAGAAAGACGATAAGGATTGAACGCAAACACGGGCAGTGGAGGTGGAATAGCAAAAGAAGACGTAAAAAAAGATGAAGAAGCAATGTGGAAGTGTAAGGTGGCCACAAAACATATTAGTGTATACTAATGTAAAGGTGGGTTGGAGGACAAAATGATCATCCTTAAAGGTGATTCATCTTCAGAAGCTTTTGCAGTCAGGGTTCAAGGAAAGGAGCAGAATTGATACCTCATTGTACATTTTTAGGGGAGAAGAACCAAAGAAAATAATTGCTACAATTGCATCATTAATATTTTGATATGTTTGCACATAGTCTTCAGAACTAAAACCTCCTCTATTATAATTTATCTTCCTCATATTCTATTTTAGTAGATAACATGTTAGCATGTGGTAGACACTGTATTGTCAGTGTCCCCTAAAAAAGCTATAACATATTTGGAACCACTGGCTTGTGTGATAGCTTTCAGTCACCGCTGTACTAAAATATTAATAACAATATGTAATCATACAAAATACCAAAGTGGTACACAAAAACCAGTGGAACAACCAGTTTAGGGAAAAAAGGTACCTGTTGTCAGTTTCCCTGTGTTTCTGGCCATCCACAAAGGTCCAGTGATATGATACAGGCAGGTGGGAGCAGTTGGTGATGGTGATTGCTCTCTCCTTCCTCGTGCAGTTTATTACACAGCCAAAGTCAACTGTGGTGGAGGAAAAGTGGAGGTTGGGGTAATGGACCTCAGCATGCAGTTCCACCAGGTCTGTCTGTGGGTGTTCGTGGTAGTGAATCTGTAGAGCCTGTCCACACAGGAATGAATGTTTTTTTTTTTAAAGCATCACTATAAACAACAACAGCTGTAAAATACAGTTGGAGAAATAACTCCCATGTAAGGAAAAGGAAAGAGGTTGTATTAACTCTTTTTTCATTAAACTATCCTGCAAATTTTACAGTATCAAAAACTTTTGAGGGAAAATAAGTTACCATATCCAGGCGTCTTGACATCTCATCCTGATAATACGCTGGATTAAAGCAAATCCAACATTCGGCCAGGCTCTCATCTCCTAAAACCATGGACTAAAAAGACAAAACTATGTCATGAAAAAGTACAGCATGATAACAAACGAATCATCTTAAATTTGCACCAATTAAAGTTGTGATGTTGAATGTAAACCTATTATATTCAGCTCTATTTCAAAATCTGTGTACCCCACTAAATGAATGAAGAATATATTGCTATATGTAAGGAAGGGAGGTCATTACGTAATAGGTAACTAACTCTTAAATAAGTAAAATCATGTTACTCTTTCTACTCATTCATTCAAGTGAAATATTCTTTGATAATTACAGTACTGCTGAGCCAATATGCCCTGTTAATCATGAAAATATAAGTGGGCGGTGGAAGTTAAACACCTTAGCTGTGGTTACGCTCTGGTCTCCAGGGGCATCACAGAAGAAGAAAGGCTCTTCAGTTGAAAGTTCCATGGTGAGGAGCAGAGATGTCACGTTCTTTAGGACCAGCTTCTCATACAATAACGGTAAATCCTTCCCCATCTCCTGTAAAATTGAAAAACACATCCTTTAATAACAAAAAGCAACCTTTCAACTTACCAGTATGACACTAAGAAAAAACACAAAAATAAATGAATGATATGAGAAAAACCTTTTCCATCAAGTAGATACGAATTAAAATGTTTGATTTCTACATGACCATTTATGTTTTCTTTGGCAATTTTGCAAATTGTTTTAAATAGAATCTGAATGACAGAAGTTTTCAAGAATAGTGTTCATCTCTAACTCTCCAACTAACGCAGGTATGAGCTGTTCATGAAGCAGACTATCATAGGACATGTTCCACGTTTACATTGAAATATAAAGACTTATTTTCTATAAAGACAATCATTTTGTGACATTGTTTGCTTGATGTGTGAGAGTGTTTGCTTGTGACTGAACATCAGACAGTTCTCTCTAAACTGCACTGGCTAACTGTGCCTAACGATGGATACTCTGTTCTTTTACATAACACTGATACTAATGAATTCGTTTTGAAGGTACAAGTCATACACATTCTCCTATCATTTAAAATTGTTGGGAGATGAGGAATTGAATTATAGGGCAAATACGTAGTAAATTCTAACAAGTTCTGATAAAACTACGGCCCCTTGAGTCCCCGAAAGAAGAAAATCGGGCTTTGAGCGTCAATGTGTACACATCCATAGATTATACCTACTACATTTCAGCCTGATATGTTCACAAATAACAGAGGAGTAGTGATTTTAACTAGTGTACACAACAACAACAACAACAACAACAACAACAAAGTCAGTGGCGTCCGGTCTAAAAATAAACAAAAGGCTTTCTTTGAGTGAGTTTCTTAATCATCACCTTCTTGATGCAGAAATTCAGCTCCTTTGGAGAGATGCTGAGCTTTGGAGCCACAAACTGACATGTCATATTTACAGCCATGATGTTCTGTTTGGAACCCTGTTGACCAATGATTCCAGAGCATATCAAACACTCTTGAACGACCTGAGAGAACAGGAGAGATGCATGATTCAATTATTCTTACATTTATTTTTTAAATCAGCTGACTGTGATATTTAGAGATAGTGTATAACTCATTCACTTTTAGCCTAAAGGAAACATGTTTTACCTTGGGGGAGTGTGACAATCCTGTGAGCAACATGTCAACAGAGTCGCCGGGAAAAAGTTCCACGCGGTTTGGAGAAATGCTGAATAGCGGTTTCTGGGTGCTGGAGTGTGGTGGTAACCCACTGCTAAGATCATCGTTGTTTTGGGGTAAAAAGGTTGAATTCTCAATCTTCCAGTATATCAGGTGGACCCTCTTCCCTTGATTGGTCAGCTTAAAGCTGTACTGACATGGCTCATGGCTTGAAAAACACAAAAATAATTATTTAGAAAAAAGATAATTCTACAGTTTCTAAATCATCCAGTTATTATTGTACGTTTAAGTGTGAATGTGGTGTACTCTACCTGAAGTATGTCCCTAAGTCCAGGTTGGGCCCCAAAGGTTTGTCACTAACAAGTGTTGTTCCAGTTCCTGTCGCAGTCAGAGCGACAGTGTGCATATGGCTGTCTTGTATCGACACATTCAGCTGGCCTTCGAAGAAAAGCGTGTCCTTCAGGTTTGCAACAACGTTGATCTCCAGCGTGCTCTCTGGTGGCACGACCCCGTCACTGGGTTCAACATGCCAAAAGGAGCCTTTAAGCTTTAACAGGAAACACAAACACAAACCATGAGTCAAATTTCAGAACGAACCAGGAGAGCTAAGGGGTTAACACAGAGGGTCTTCCCTTAGAAACAGTGTACACTAAATGTTCCAGTAGATATATGCATGTCTGTAATGTGATGCATAAAAATAGTTCCCTTGTGGGAGCACTTTCCTCTATTTGTGCCGCATTGGCAATGGGCAACTATACAGCGGATGCCTTCGGGAAATAGATGTGTATATCATGTAGCTTTATAATCGCATCAACATTTTAGTGGGGTATGTGATCCACAGAAGAGAAGCGTAGTGACTTCCTATCTTACGCGTCTAAGAGCAAACACAATTTCAAAGGACAGAATCAATGAGATAAGTGCTGTATAAAGATATACATAAAGATCCATCAAATTGTAAAATTTATAATGTAGGATCTTGGCTCCACCAATGATTTTGCCTTTATGTTATACTATAGAAATTCAAGTGCAATGTAAATTTTTTAATAACAACAATAATAACAATGTATACTTTGTTCATCACCGTAGTAAAATTCTTCTCTGCATTTTACCCACTTTCCCCGAGGGGAAGCAGAGGGCTGCCAATTGTGGTGGCGACCCTCTGATTACAAGCCCGCATCCTGAACCACTAACTAAGCCACCACTCCCAGAGTTGCCATAGATTTTTGTCGACTACATTTTTTAAGTGACAATAACTAGACTGACTAATTAAAAAAAGTGAACAAAAACTATGTCAAAATGTAATGATATTTTCGTTTACTGTACTGATAAAAAGTAAACTATAATGTTCACATGGGACAAAATCCAATCAATTGTATTTTTTGGAAGGTATCCAATCAAAACTACTAGTATTGTGTGCAAAACAGGAACACGCCAGTAAATGATCCAATAGGAAGTAAGCTGATTGTGTTTGGAGAGGTAATGATGATGATTCCCTTTATTTGGTGTGGACATCAAATACAACTTCTTCATTTCCGATATGACACCGATATTGCAGCCTTGCGTATCGGCCGATAGCGATATTGATCAGATATCAGTATGAATCATACTTTTTTTAATTTTTTTTTTATTTAATAAAAAAATTATAATTACTTATTTTGTTGTGTGGGATGTTAGAAAAGGCTTGATCAAGTGATGTTACTCAAACAGAGAACAATAGTCAGCAACAGTAAGGAAAAACTGACCCAATCATTATGAACCAATTGGTTACATGCATTTTAACCTTCAACATAAAATCTACAGTATTCTACAATTGAATAAAATAAATTAAAAAATGAATTGAAAAAAAAGATTCCAAAATCTGAATTTGATATTTGTTTTCAGGCTGATATCGTACCATTATCGATATTGGATCAGGACACCCCTAATCACAAAAACATTAGTTACCCAGATGATATTAGCACATGCGCTAGTTCATAACACTTGTCCACGGGAGGCTTTTAAAAAGGTTAAAAGTAACAGAATTAATGAGAAACTAGGGAGGAAGTTTACACTGCACAAAACATAACCAAAAGAAAAGCAATATTCAAAGTTAAATACAGTCATTTAAATAAATACAGATTTTTGCCATTTTTTGAGTCCATTGTTAAAAGAATCGTCACTAGTCTCTAATTTTAGATGCGTGGATAGAGTCTAACAAGATCTCATCCAATGCCAAGTGAAATGATAATACATTTTTTTTTTAAATGCAAAAGTATAAAAATGTTGAAGATGAAAAGACTTTGAGATCGTGAATAAAAATGTCCAACTCAGACAGGCAGCGTACGACCACAGAGCCACTTTGTGTCATAGATCACTTTCTCAGCATTTGTACGATGGGACAAAAGAGCTGCTGAAAGCAAACTTAGAAGTGGGTCGATATGAAGGTGATTACGATTAAAGAGGTGGGAGGAGTCATGAGAGGGAGGAAGAAACAGGGTTGCGTCCCCTGAGTGAGGAGGAAGACAACTGAAATCTCAATAATCACATCAAACTGGCTGCCTCCCACCGTTTGATTAGCATCGATTGCTTATAAATGCAGTCAGGCAAGTTTGGAAAACGTGGTGGAAAGCCATGAGATCTCAAAGCTTTACAACACCACAGAAAAGTTTCTTCCTGGAGTTCAGTTTTTTAACTAAAGAGCTCCTATTCTTTAAATGATAGGAATAAAAAGACAACTAGTTTTTTGAGAATAAAATGTATATTCTATGTAACTTTTATATACGATTGTGGCAGACAACTTCAAATTTTATGTATCACTACCTTTTTTGAATCCACATATATCCAATCTGTGCTGAATAATTTGACACTATATAAATATTTACATAAAATATCTTTTGCCTTATTAAAGATGACATAATTTCCAAGATTGTCACTAATGCAACCAGTAAGGGTGGAAAGCATGTGCATTATCCCCACAGTGTTCTCTCATCACATTTATGTGAATGGCTTGGTGCAAGCTTATTGACCAAGATATAATGTAATTCTAGCAGGACCTGCATTGATTGTTGCTTTGAAAGTGCAGAAGAGGAACTCCATTCTACAGCACTGCCTCAGCAGGAAAGACAGGGTCACACAACTGCATCTACACAGAGGGAGGGGCCAATGCAGCAGGGAACCATTTTTGATTTTTAAATGACAGTGATAGGGTGATGCCAGAAAGCCACTTTGAGGAAGCAGGTGAATCGCTACGTGCTGTATAGTAAACCCTACCGGAAAAATATGGCTTTCAGATTGTTACACAACAGGGAATAAATATTATGATAATTATAAAGCAGTCAGACTCTATCAGTGACTTTTACAAGACTTGGAAGAACTGAAGAAGTAAGTTCTCTATTTTAATTAAGTGAATGGTAAATCAGCATGAACAGTATTAAAATCAAAGTGTCTATTTGTACAGCTGCCGTACGGACAACCCCCGTTAGTTGGAAAAAACATCAATCAGGGTTCCCACAATGATCTTTCAAAACTTTTGCAAAATTTTCTTGACACCCATTTTGCAATATTTTTTAAATAACGATGCATCAGCCATTGAATGCAACGATAAACATGAACTAAGTGCTACCATGTTTAATTATAAGATTACAATTTCAAAAATACACTTTTATCCACAGCGATGTACAACACAAGGTGTTAGGGTTCAAGGTCGGGCTTAACGTCACTTTGAGATAACACTTAACATCTTGGGGGTTTAATATATTTTAAACATTCAAATAAAATAGGCTATATTTCCAAAACAGTTCAATTATTCCATGACTTTTCAAGACTAGAAAATCGGTTATTCAAATTCCATAACTTTTCCAGGAATTTCATGACCGTAGGAACCCTGATCAATATTCAATTTTATTATTCAAAAGGAATACAGTCATGATTCTGCACTTTTAAACAAATACGTGTCAATTTGAAAATTAAACACATTTTTTAGCAGCCAATGTCAAATGTATGCTTGTTAAATTTGTAAAGACGAAAATAGGATTTTGGCCTTGGTTATGTATCCCAACTCCATACTAAACCAGGGCTCTGTCAGAACTACTTTCATATTGTCTCCACAGACACTAACCACTGCCATATACTGTATAAACATTCTCAATATGTTCTGCTGTATCTCTTTAAGTGTAGATAAGGTGTTGATTTATACTGAAGTGTTGAGTTGGTTCTACCTTTGGAGTCGAGAAGTTAGCTGGAATCGGAGACTGATTAGTCAGCTGCAAGGTTCTAACTGTGTCTGTGAGTACAGGGATTCTTCCAAAATCCAGGTTGGTGTCTTGAACATGAACAACAGGTCCTTGTCCAATAATAGACAACTTTACTTCCTGTGACAGAAAGAGATTTAATATTAAACAGAATTCACTGACAAATCAAGGAAAACATGGATTGAGGAGCATCATGATGATAATTCTGTAACATACGCTTACCAGAGGTGTTTGAAGGCTGCCGAACAAAGCAATCTTTAGTTCATGCTCCAGCCTCCCTACAGCTAGAGCAGACACATTAACAGGGATCTCCACTGAACAGCCACCAAGGATCACTCCTCTGGGTGAGGAACTGTGAAACAGCAGTAAAGGAGTCCCATCATGTTCCTGAAAACCCGGACAGGAAAAAGATGCTGTAAATACACTGTATATAGGAACATATGAATGAAATCATGAACCATTATTAATTCTCAGATGAATGCATCAAGTTGTTTTTTTGTAATGTAGAGAGTGGGCTAAGCAATGCTCTAATTCCCACGTTTCTTATATGCGTATAAGGTGTTTGTCCTCTTACTTGCACCAATAAATGACTTTACCTGGTCAAGCACGCCGTAACAAGCCGGCAGTTTGCTGGGGTTCGTCAGTCGCACATGTTGTTGTTTAATGCAGTTGATGAAACACCTTTGATAATCCAAAACTGGAGTCTGCACCAAAATGTCAGGCACAACACATCTATAAAGAAAAAAAAATGAACAGAAACATGAGAAATGTTTCAATCTAAATATTATATTGAAGATATATTTTAATTAAAAAGTTTTGTTGATTAAATAACATGCTGGGAAAAAAATGTTTGATATATTGTTAAATAAGATTTACACTCCTAATAGCTGTATAACTATTATTATTTTAAATATTTTATTAAAAAAAATAATAAAAGTGATTAAATTCATGAATGTATTACCAGATTAAACATTTTGTTCATTTTGAAGGAACTTTCTCTAACATGATCAGCTCAAGGTTGAAAATATCTGTGCTCAGATTCTCATTCTGGGTGATATTGATACACACTATTGTATAATTATGCAAATTAGCCTTTCTATATTCAACACATCGTCAGCCTTTACAGAGGTTCAATAGGTCGCATTCACAGCTTGTCAGAGAACCAGGACGGTGTGCAATATAGCCACAACATGAACATGCACTTTATAAACTGCCAGAACTTCTTCATGCATGTGTGTAAATATATAGAAAACTCATTAATCATCAGCAGCACAGCAGCATATCTCACTATAGATCGCACACATTATCCATACAACAATATATTTGGGTTGTCCAATGTAAATGTGATGTCCACATGATATAAACAATAAATCAATGTATCGATAAAATACTTTTCCATGGGACGTTTCACGGTAAATTGCCTGGGAATTCCCACAAGGGAGTTCACTAAAGCTCAGTAAAATTCTAGTATATAACCAAGCTAATGTAAATGTTCAAGTGGTCAGTTTCTGTTTTTGAAATATTTTATTTTCTTACATTTAAGTAATATTGCTTAGAAATGTGTTGAGTCAATCAATTTCGCCGGGATACGTTGAAATGTTATTGTGGAAGTCATTTGATTCCACTACTGCACTATTATTATTATTATTATTATTATTATTATTATTATTATTATCTTGTTATATAATTTTATTTAGTTTTGCACATATTAGTTTTTAACTCCTGTTTATGTTTATATTTTTTCTAGTTGATTGTTATTATTTAATGTTTACATTGTTAGAGAACACACATTACATGGCCAATAAAGTAGATTCTGATTCTGATTCCAGGCACTGATTTACTCATACAGTTCTTCCATAGACTACATTAGGCCTTACATAAATGCTTTTGGACTGGGGTGTTAACTTGTTTAGTTGTAGTGCATTTAGAAACTTCAAAATGAGTCAATATCTGTGTTTACACAGGTGTGACCAAACCTAAAGTTGTTTTTTTAATTGAAAAAAAAATTTCTGCCAGTGCAAAATAAGACAAAACTACCTGCTAACAATGTGACACCGCCTTTGAACAAAATGTGTTAGTCAGCTGTAAATTAGATTGCTTTGTTGTGCTGCCATATATCCACCTGAGCTGAACACTCACCCCATATTGTGAAAATCTAAAAAATGAAAAACCTCGCATTTAAAGTTTGGGACACTCAATACAAAAATGCAAATGTTGGTAAGTTTGTGTGACTTTTACCTGGCACTGATGGGGAGAGTCATGATGTCCTTCCCAACACCCTCAACATCCACAACCAGAGCCAGGCTGTATACACGGACAGTATTGGAGCACAGCGTCACCTGGAAAAACAAAAAAAACAAAAAAAAAACACTGTTAAAGAGGTGAAAGAGAAAATAATCCTTGCTGGGATCCTGTAAGTGTAAAATTAAAAGTAAGAATGTTGAGACAATGCTTTATGATGTGCTAGGTGTAAGGTTGAGCAAATAAGGCCCTTATGTTGACATGAATGTTTCACTTAGTGTAAATGTGGGTTGCAGGTAATCAAGTATAATAAAGTTTGGTATTGTCAAAAGTGAAACTGCACATTAGACTTGACTGAGGTTTGTGTTTGTAAAGCATAAATATATTGCAAATTAGAAGGCATTTTATTAAAGTTCGAGTAGAACCTGTTAATAAAAAAAAGAAGAAAAAAAAACAACTTTTAAGGGGCACTGTATAAAACACGAATGCTATTTTAGCCTGTGGGGGCATGGAGCGAGTGGGGTGAGCAAATGTGTGAAATACCTGGAGGAGCAGTAATCCTGTGTTTCAATGCATTTCAGAATTCTGGATTTTTTTTACCTCCGATTTAAAAAAGTGCATTGGAAGGCCACACAAATATTAATGTATTTATTGTAAATACTACTTCAGTCAGCCATGTTTCATCATGCTACGTCTGGGAATGCTTCAAGGATGGAGATCGGAATGTTTAACGTTGAAATTACGGTTTTCGAGTAGTTTTTGGATCGGGCAATCATATTCAAAATGCCACTCACTTTCTTTTTCTTCTTCTTCTTCTTGTGTGCACTAGTTAAAATCGCTACTTCTCTGGTATTCGTGAACTGATCGGGCTGACATTTGGTCGGTATAATCTATGGATGTGTATGCATCGTCGCTCAGAGCCCGATTTTCAATTTGGGGCCCCAAAAGAAAAAAAACACCCGAAAGTCGATTTCTCATTTAATTGCGAGTAAGATAGTAAGACTACTCCTCAGTTAGTTCTCGTTAGATCGGCATGCAGTTTGGTATGAATACTCTAGGAATGATTACGATGAGACGCTAGGAGCCCTTTCCCCCCCATTTCTGGTAATTTACAAATTTAAGGGAACATAGTCATGTGATATATCGTTTCAAAAGCAATTCAACATAGATTACGATTATGCCAAGCACAATTTGATTGGGGGCCCACCCCCCTTTTTTCTGCAATTTTATTTGTGAGTCAAATATTGCGACACTTGGTGGTACCTTAACAATATGCATTCTAAATTAACTGTTAATGTAATTTAAAATGAAATTTTCTCATTAGACCATCAACACTCCTCTGACACTCGGTTCGGGACAAATATCTAAGATATGTATGACATCCAAGCAAATATCTTTTTTTTTTAAAAAACATACTACTACCTCAGTCAAATAAAAGAAAGAAAGCTTTTTGATTTGGCCTGTTAGTTCTTAAATATTTAAAAAATGTGCAGTATAGTATTTGAATTTGAAAAGGAAGAAAATATAAATACTGTGCCTTTTGACAATAATCTTAAATAAATAAAACAGTTCTCAGAGATCTCTTCTATCAACGAATAGATTCTTAAATAGTTCACAGAGTATAGTAATTAAAACAAACTACGGGCGAGCATGTATCAAACCAAGAACAAAATGTAAGCTCATTTAAAACTAAATGCACCTTGATGATGACGTCAGACATGGCACCCACAGTGTCAGTGTCAGGACTGACGGTGAACTCGTTGGCTCCAGTAAGACCTTGCCAATTTTTTCTTGACAAATCAGAGACCTGCTGAAACCCGTTTACACTGGAAGGCCCCTGCCCATCTCCCACAACCCGTAGGGAAAAGGTCATAGGCACAAAAGAGGTGTTGAAAAGTGTGCAAGTTGTGATCAACGGGAAACCTATAACACGAGAAAGAAAAGAACAAAGTATAAATTATTATAAAAACTAAACAAATAGTTACTTATAAGCTTCGGTTATGTAGAAGCTCTTTTCTTAGCCAAATGTCGAAGTTCACTATGCACGTATCTGTTACCGCATTTACAATGAGGTCTCATGGTACATAAGTTCAAATAGACAAAATAAATACAAAGTAGGTACACTAATATAATATTGTACTTAGTTTGAACATATATGATTCTATTATTCCTATTATTTTTTATTACTCCTATTTTAATGTTATTATTTATGAGAAGGATAGAAATAATAGAAATCATAGAAAGAAGAAGAAGATAAATAGTAACAGTGTAATTGTAATAGAAATATCATATAAAGCTATAACTCACCAAAGGCCACATCTCCAAAATTGATGGTTGAAACGTTGAAATGAAATGTAGGAGCAATGACACAACCCCTAAAAAAATACAGACACATTAGTTTATAAAAGCTTATCAATTCTAAAATATACTTTTTGCTAAACAGAAGTTATTGGGTTTTATTTACCAACTGATACGTGCAGAATTTCCACACAGACATTTTTATGAGCCTAGATATATCTTAAAGGTTGAGATTAAAACGAGATCCTTTGCCTGCCAACTTTACCTGAAGGTCAAAGTGAGTGGCTGAGGTCGTCCTGTGACAGCGAGCAGCAAATCCTCAGAGAAAGAACCCAAGTCACAACTGTGGAAGGTGACTTCCACAATCTGGCAGGCCCCAGAGGGAATAACACCTTCCTCTGGACTGAAGGAGAAACAGCGTCCAAAGGTGGTGTCCGGACCTGACAGCCTAAAATAGGCATCAATCAGCCCTTTGTTCGATACCTTCACCTGGAAGAATGTAAACAAATTCAATGTCAATACAATTTTACTTTATTTGTCCCCAATTTGTTTTTATATATTTTCAAAATAATGATATTACTACGATCTTGCACAGGGGTGTCAAACTCCTTTTAGTTCAGGGGCTACTTTGCATTTCCATATACGTATACATGATATAAAAGCATGTAAAGAATACATAATGCACCAACAATATCCAAGCAATAGGTGACTGACACGTAATGACTATATTTATTTAATTTGGGGAAATAATTGTCAAATAATTTGAGTAATGAGTATGAATTTGGAAAAATTAGGTTTCTTTCAACAATTTGAGAGTAAAAATGACTTCCATCGTGTTATACAAGCATGAGAAAACAGCCAACCCCTGCAAATATTGTCAATAATAATAAATCAAAGTAAATAAAGTTCTACTTACAAATAAATCTGTTGAAAATATGTTGTGTTTTTTTTAAAGTGTATTATTTTTGCATGGGTTCCAAGATTTATGTTTGGATAATATACAGTGATTTAAAATTACTCCAAATTGTTGGTTATTTTCAATAAAGAATTCCCATGAAAAGTTTAAATTTTTTGCATATTGCTAAAATTCCTGTGGAATTTTGCCAGATATTTTATGCCCCTTCGCAACTGTACTCATTAATCCACAACTAAATTATTAGGTCATTTTTACTTTCTCCTGTGGGCTGATTGAATGTTTAAAAGGACCGGATTTGGCCCCCGGGCCTTGAGTTTGACACTTGCTCTAGCATCTGCTTACTGACTGCAGAGATGACAACGGGTGCTACTTTTTAAAAAATAAAACTTATTAATGCAGTGTTCAGGACTGATTTTAAAGCTGATGACTCTCACATTTAATCCAGTTAGGTAAAGCTTTTAAATAAAATACATTTTGCCAACTTTGTGCATGGATTAAATACAATGATTCATTGATTCATTCTTTCATTTCCAAAGCAGTGTCAAAAGTTCTGTCTTACCATATAATAGTCCTTGTCCCCTATGAATACATTTTTCATGTCCTTCAGGTAATAATCAAGCACAATTGAAGGTCCTGTGCCTTCGCCATTGATGTTGAGAGGCAGCATTGATTCACAGCCTAGAATGAGACACACATGGGATTAAGTTGCAATCAAAAACACAAACAAATAGAATGAGGGTAATAAAACTGAATATATGACAGAAGTTTGATTTAATTTGTTATTAATTTGACATTTTGTGAGGATTTAGAAAAAAATGCATCCAAAATGCTTTGTCAGCATTGAAGTTGGCATAAGATTTATTTGTTTTTCTTTATTTTATTGCACAATACAGAGACAGTGAACACTTTTTTCCAGTTTGGCTAAATTTGACCCGTATAAGTCAGGTCACCAACTGCCTCAAAAAACATGGAAATTAATGTAAATCCAACCTCCGTCCCAAAAGACACACATGGAGGCCATATTCAAAGTTATCAGCACTGCTAAGCCTGCACCATTCCAGAGACAGAGGAAATATCATTGTTTTATATGATTAATGATGTGTGCTTGGTTTTATGTGTCTTTTATATTGGAAACCACATTGCATTTGCTGTTACTCCAAGATGTCAGAAGTAAAATTAAAAAAAATTCAAATAAAATGGGTGTTATTTCATACTGGATACTGACCTGTAACATCACAGTATAACGTTTGTTGGTAAAGTTTGGCCTCCTTTGGTTTGAAAGTGACGTTGAAGTTTGCAGTCATGTTGGGCCATATTTCTCCTTCCTGAGTCAGACATAGACAAACAATTTAATAATCATAATAATATAATAATAATCAATCACAGGCCATAAAACACACCCACATTTATATACATGTATATTAATTAAAAGGTTTGTAAAAATGTACAATTCTTTTTAAAATAAAATAAAAAAGCACCAATGAATTCAAATGAAAATAAAAACAATTATCAGGCTCTAAGTATATCTACATTTATGAACTCTAAAACTGAGAAAATAACCAACATTCAATGGTGTTTTGGCGCCAAGCATTACGATTAATCTGATTGGTCGGCTATGATGTGATGCATTTCATTGTTGTCAGTTCATTTCATTTTTTCTAGTTTCACAATTTCTGTTGATCATTTTAAAACAAAAATAATCATAATCTACACAGTAAAGTTTGGGTGTAGAAATGTAATTAATTACTTCACTTCTTTTAAAACACACTTAAGTACAAGTAAAATTACTGATTTAGATTCAAAAAAGTACAAGTACCCATAAAAGCAACTCAATTACAGTAACGTGAGTACTTGTAATATATTACTTTCAAATCTACAGATCAAATTCCTGTGTACTTCTTTTTGGTCCATTTTTTAAGAAAGTGTCTATTTATACGGTTGCTGTAAGGACAACCCCCGGTGCTGTTGGTACAGTTACGAAGTACACGTACGTAGCGTCTTAGGGTTAGGGTTAGAGTTAGGTTATAACCCAATATTGCAACAATTTTTAGGATTAGGGTTAGGTTTAGGGTAAAGTTTAGTGTTTGTCACGTGACCTAAACTGGCCAAATAGAGGTGCTGCATACAAATAGAATATCGCTATATTGATATGACAAACGTACAGATAGCCACTGTCATTTTTTTTAACTTTTCTGTCAAAAATGTTGATTTGAGATGGGTTTACTGTAACGAAGGCACATGCAAGCAGCATTAACTGTTTGGTATACCACCAGTGGCTCTGCATAGGAAGCCTGAGATGACGCAGGTGGGAAGGGTTTACGATAAAAGGTCAGACGACCTGAAAAAAAACTGTCCATGTACCTCCTGTCTTTGAGGTGCCATGTGGGGGTTAAATTCAATTTTAATGCAATCAATACAGCTTCTTTTTTTTTAACACCACAAATTTGATCTGAGATTTGCAATAATAATATATATATTGCAGCACACAATAAACAGCATAGAATTCTAAATATTTAGTCAAATAATTTGTGAGATAGGAGAAAAAGTGTTAAAATGTGGACGCACCGCTGGTTGAATGCTTATACAATCATGTGAGAAGTCCTGTGGATCGTTCGTCCTTGTCTGACTGCTTCCGTTCTGCAGGGATGTGGACAGCAGTGGGAGGTGATGGATTGCAGTGGGGTCAAACGGAGAATGCGGCCGTTCTTTATCGCCCTTTACCTGCTTGAGATCCGAACTCTCCCTGTAGAGAGTGGAGCAGAGGGAAGGTGAGAGGTGAAAACCAAAGAAAAAACATTGGTAACTGGAAACACACGGTGGACACCAAGGCCAAACAATTCCACCTCTTCAACTTTAGGAACAATCCCAAAACTGAGAAGCAAAATGCTATCATCTGTTGTCAGTTTTACATGAACATGTATTAGCACATTGATCAATAACCTGAGATCCTTTTCTTGCTGGGTGGGCCAAGCTTTCCAGCAGTACCGCAGCGGGACGTCATTCTTGTTAGTGAGGGACACTGTCTGCTGGCTGACCAGGGAGATAAACGTCTTCTCAAACCACACGGAATTGGGTCTGAGTTGCAAATTTGCTTCTTCACAAATTCCATGCAAGCTGATGTGCACATCTTCACCTGAGGAGAGGACAAACAGTATTGTTTTCACAATCACACCTATGCCATATTTCATTGTGATACCTCATAGTTTGTTACCCCTGAAGGTTAGAAATAGATCCCCGATGAGACAGGCACAGTTTGAAAGAATCTTATTAATATTTATTAATTGGAAGAAGAAAAAAAAATGTTTTTGTTTAACTCAAAGCCTTTCCTGCTTAAATTCTAATGATACCTTGTCAGGTCAGTAAGCAAAAATTGTTGCATAATTTAAAGTCTTTGGTCCTTGAAGAGCAAAATTTCAATTAAAATGTAACATAAAAGTCAAACAGAGACCAAATACAGGCTTTGGGAGCTAAATCAATTTGTTTTTGTTTATAATAATAATAATAATGAAAAAAAATAAATAAAAAATAAACAATTATATATTAATATGTGATATAATGAATTGTTAATTATTTAATTATTGAAACTGCCCTGAATTTGACAGATTTCCAAACATAACTGATATCTTTATGTGTATCGCAGCAATCTGTGAGATAAACAAGTTGATAATTACAATGGTTTGACAATAGTCTGTGAAGATATGTAACATTGGTGCTCCACCTTTATGATTATATCTTTTCAAGACATTTTATGCATTGTCAAAAAGGTTCAGTGAACTTTCAAAACCTACATTTAAATATATATATCTTTCAAAAGACGTATATCTTTATCTGTGTACCTTATTATCTGTGTTGATACTAAGGTATCGCCATCATTGTTGTGGGGGTATGCTACGAAGCTAGATAATTATATCCTGGATTAATCTCCATTAGCGGGCTTCACCTAACCAAACATTCCCGGTCAGAGAGAAGCTGTCCTACGAAGGTCGATAACAACACGCTAATTTAAGCCAAGTGTTTTCAGCCGAAGTACGTGCGCGCTCACATAAAAGGGGTGGAGATTGCAGCGTCTGACCAATCATTACAATGGAGAAATCTGGCAGAGCGAGTGTCTTTACAATGAAGGAACAGCTTATGATCTTAAACACAAATATAATGAATTTAAATACATGATGACAACGAAGAGCAACAGTGTTAGTGCAGCGCACACGGAGAGAATGCCGACTGTGAATGCGTAAATGCGTGAGATTATTTATGATATGAATCCATTGGATGGGATGATAAACAGACAGCGCTCTGATCAGTTTCCCTTTATTACAGCACACACGTTTTTCTATTCAAGTAGACCTATTTATTACACACACACTGGGATGAGAGCACATCGTTTCACTAGTATGTTCCTGCTGATGCTGTCAGCCTCACTAGCGTATGAATGAATGAATGAATGAATGAATGAATGACTTCACCCATCCGCGCATAGGGACACACAGGCTTCATCAGCTGACTGTAGATCAGTCCATCAGATATAAATCTATATCTTTCCTAAAGGATGTTATCAGTAAATGAAATAATTGCATTTATCCATTAATAATCTTTCTTTCCTTGACGCAGCTGTCAGATCTGCACCAACCAAGATCTTCTAACAATGGGCAGGTCATTTTATTAGAGAACTGATTGGTCAGTAGGCGGGGCTTTAGTACTCACTAAGATCCTAGCCAGAACAAAACCTGGTGCTGACCAGGCTAGTCGTTCAGCCTAAGCTACCATAGTGATTTAGCTCCGTAAGATGTTAGCGAGCTTTGTAGGACAGCACTCACTGATTAAATCTTAGAAGTTAGCACAATAACAAGTAATCTCGCTTCGTAGCATACCCCCTGTGAGTCCACAGCTAATGTTGATACACGGGCAGAGCAATGAAAAACAGATTCAAAAACGCCATGCTTTGCATGATTTTTGTATAAGGACACGTGGATCAACGCCTCATGTAAATCTTTTCTTTATATTCAAATCAGAAAAACTCATTTCAGTTTCAATGAAAAAAGACGTTTTTTGCAAATAGCCTATCTGTGTCAGATACAGCATGCAGTTTGTTGTGTTTAAACAACTTTTGCATCACATGCTGAGGCTTATGTCCAATGTAACATATATACACTTCTGAGGCCAAAGTAGAAATAACACAAGAGCGTAACATTGCTATTTAATACAAGAAATACGATTGTAAAATTTAAGCCTTGGTCTAAATAATGGTGAGTGAAATTCGGCTTTGTTTAAAATTATGACTGACATGAGAAAAAATCCCTACAACAATGGATAAGTATTGGTTATTCAGGGTGCAACTGACCATTAGGAGCTATAGAAAAAAAACTTCTAAATATATGTTTTGAAAAACGAAGCTTTAGCATTACATATTTCAACTCTGACAAATTAATAATAATAATAATAATAATAATAATAATAATAATAATAATAATAATAACTTAAAAGTTATTGACTTTTTAAGCTTGCATATATATTTCTTTGAGGATTACACTACACTGTTTAGGAATTACAGTAACAGCCCTGACATAAATAAAACAACCTGTTCCCTAAGAAGAGAAAGGCAATAGCATTTATATTGTCTGAGCTTGATCATTTTAAATAAGATCTGTCAACTGGTTCATGTAAAAAGAAATGCCAGAAGGAAATTCATTAAAAAAGGCAGGCCCTTAACTGGCAATGTGAGAGATGTGACAGCAGGAAAATAAAAAAAAACAGGATACAGTGAAAAAAGTGCAATAACTAAGACCAGGCTATAGTTAGGAAAAACAAAACAATACACACTAGCACACACAGAGGCTCAGATTTCAATGACTGCTCCTAAGTATTACATAATCCCATCATGCCCAGTGACACAAAGGGCTAAAAGTATTGCCATAAACGGACACACTTCAACACAAAGCGTGATTTTCTCTACAATCACAATCAAAAAATTGCAAGAAATCTTTAGACAGATAAAGACAGACAGACAGAAGAAGAGAAGATGAGCGAGATTGGCCAATGAATTGGGGAATTCCAGAGAGAAAAGCAATTATCTTGCAGCATCTGGATGTTATGACAGCTGCTGACATGCAGGGAGAGCTGCAGCTTATTGCTTAGCTTTCATCCTTTCTCTCCACCACCCTGTCTTCACTTCCCCTCCCGTAATTCTTTCAGTAGGCTGCAAAACCATCTCCTAACTCAATCAGTCACTGCCGGTTATTGCACAAAGTAGAGATTGTATGAATACGGTTTTTTTGTGACCATTAATGTTGGAGCCACTCCATCAGTGGAGTTTATTAATGGTAAGTCCCCAAAAAAGTGCCTGCTGTAGAGTCCAGCAGAGTCCTGTCTCACAACACCATAAGAAACACAAGTGTGTCTTTTAAAAATCCACATTGACATATGACACACATTATTCACCTGAATTGACAACAAGGACCTTATTCATGTATGTGACAATTCCATGCACACAGCGACAATGTCAAATTGCTTATGTTGACATTTCTTTGCTTGCCTAAACTGAATAAAGTCTTTGCTGACTTGAAACATGTATGAGAATGAAACAGGAAAAGTGCTAAATTAAAAATGATAGTCTCTTGATGGGCTATAAGTGGTGCTACAGACTTGTGCAGGTCCCTCCCACTATAAAATCTTAATGCCACTACTGCTGCCATTCCTTCAACAGTCACATTACAATACTGTTTATATAAAGTTAACCTAAAATATTACAAAAATAGATATACTAGATACAAAAACACTAACAATCTAGTCATGCAATATTTTAATATAAGTTGACACTAAACTAGTTTTATGCAATCAACCCAAGTTCGTTTGGATGTGATCAGCGAGGGTAAAGAAAAACAGGTTTGCTTTTTTGCTGTTGTGTGACTGCTTAGAAAAAGTAAACTGCTGGTTGAGTGAAAACTTCCTTCAACTAAATCATGACAAGATGGAGGTGAATGTCTTTGGTAACAAGGAAAAGAGGACAGCTGTCAGCGAGTGTCTTGAGTCTCGATCTTTAAAAGCTAAAGACCAAGTCAAAAACTTTGGTGTTCTGATTGACTCAGATCTTACATTCAGCAGTCAGATCAAATCTATCAGCTTCTACCACCTAAAGAACATCTCCAGAGTGAAAGGTTTAATGACTCAGAAAGATCAGGAGAAACTGGTCCATGCTTTTATCTCCAGCAGACTGGACTATTGTAATGGTCTTCTGACAGGAATCACCCAAAAGATCATCAAACATCTACAGCTGGTTCAGAACGCTGCAGCTCGGGTCTTAACCAGAACAAAGAGGTCAGAACACATTACTCCAGTTTTAAAGTCTTTACACTGGCTCCCAGTCAGCCTCAGAATAGACTTTAAAGTTCTGCTGCTGATGTATAAATCTGTGAATGGGTTTGATCCAGAATACATCAGTGAGATGTTAGTCAGGTATGAACCCAGCAGGTCTCTCAGATCTATGGACACAGGTCAGATAGTGGAGCCCAGAGCTCACAGTAAACATGGTGATGCTGTGTTTAGTTGTTATGCTGCAAAGAAGTGGAACAAACTGCCAGCAGAGCTGAAGTCAGCTCAAAAGTTAAAGGCACTTTTTTTCTCTGCTGCGTATGATTGAGAGGGAGATTTTTGGTCATGTTGTTGATGTAATGTGTTTGTTGATGATTTTAAATGTTTTTACTGATGATTTTAAATGATGTTCTTATAGATTTTAAGCTGTTGAATGTTTTCTGTTGCACCATGTAAAGCACATTGAGTTGCCTTGTGTATGAAATGTGCCATAGAAATAAATTTGCCTTGTGTTTCCTTTTGCTACGTTTAACGCACAGCAGTTAGCGAGGAGGCCACATTTCTTTATTAATCATAAAAAATGATCACAGAAGTGCATTCCCTTTGCCAAGTTCAACCCACTTCTGTCTTTTAGGTTTAAATTCAAATCCTTACAATCCATCATAGTGATTAGGGGCTTTCTACTGCTTACCATTCTATGTATTTATGTGGGGAATTTAAAAGAAGGTTAGCTAGAGTGCGTCTCAGAGTTTAATGCTCCATTTAATCACCTCGTGATTTTTGCTGAACGGGAAAAAAAATGCGAGCAGACTTTTCCCACCAACTTTCTCCACACATCTCTAATTAGTCCCCATGTGTTTGAACAAGACAACATTTCTTTTATGTCTTTGATCTTACAGTGTCTGGGTAATTACTATGGCTTCTGAGCCTATCATGAAAACCGTGTGACCACTGAACGTCATGTTATAGTCTAGTCTAGTGTAAGTGTTGAACTTAGGCCCAGGCTTTAACTAGGTTATTGCAAAAGAGAATAACTGTCATAGAAACACAAAATTGAAAAGTAATGACAGTGGGATCAGTTAGCAAATCTAGCATTTATCAAACGTGACATAATACACTAGATTAATTCTACATCGATCTTATATTTCAGGCCCCTCTGGAGCTTATGGATTCTCTTCTCTTCATTACTATTTCTGTCATTTCTGCCTTTTCAGTCCTAAGTCAATGAAGAAAAACCATCTGTTGCAATTAATCACTCTAAACTGAAGTCAAAATTGTGCCAAACTAAGTATTCAACTGGGTTGTTAGTAGAGCATCAAAAACCGAAAAAAGAAACAGGTTTCTATAATTAACTGAAGCCTGAATTTATCTCACCAGTGTGGTAGTGGAGAATCATCTCATCTTTGTAGACCCCAGAGGTGATTGGCTGGAAATCTACAGTGACCTGAATGCCCTCGTGCACATCAAGAGTCCCAGATGAGGGTGTCACTGAGAAAGGACTGAAATTAAGAAACATTGTGAGGAAATTAGCAAATGCGACACAGGCAGGAATGTTGAGAGATGATTTTGGCTGTGGCTGTGCAGCAGATGAAAAAGGACAAACTCTCCTTAGAAACAGAAACCTACCTCTGTGTGTAAAGCTTGAACTTTGCTTGACAGTTTCCTACATTGCGAACAAAGCAAGTTTTCTCTGTTGACGCCTTCACGAGACATGCAGGCAAATTTATATCGTCTCCAAAATTAAGAATGGCTCGTGGTCCAATGGCACTGATTGGAACCTCAAAGCGTTCCCTTTCTGTGCAAAAAAATAGACTATGGCAATAGTCCTGTGGGGGGGAAAAGGAATCCATACATTAAAACACAGTCTGTAACACAGAACACGAGGGAAAAGCTCAGTATTTGTTTGAAATATGAAATTCCAAGCACCAACCATGTTCTCTTGGGGTGTGAAGAGGACTGAGAAAGTGGCAGTCATTCCTGGTGCAACTTTTTTACCAGGAGACTCATGTCTTTTCACTTGAAAATACAGCGAATCCACTTGTTCCAACTTCACACATCTTGGAACCTGAGTAACAGAAATGACTTCACTTTACAAAAGAACTCACAAATGCGAAAAAAAAATAAAATAAATTCTAACTTGATATCACAATCAGGGTTTTTGCAGCTAGCCTGGTGCACATCTTTTACTTTTGACTTTGTATGTCCAGGTATGGCAGTCTTATAGATTACACTGGTTTGATTCATATTCTACCTCTAGGGATGGGCAATATTACTGTTCCACCAATATCAAACATCATACTATTAAATTGTATATAATTAATATTATGTACATGTCATGTAAATGCATGTGTATATGTATGTGTGTAAATGTGTGAACGTGTATATATGTATATATATATGTTTAATATGCATGCATAAACTGTTTATATACAGTAGAACTTTGTGAAGAATATATATTGAATGTGTATTGTAGAACTAGTAACATTAGTTTCCTAATTATTATGATGTATTTTTTCTATTAATCTATCTATATATCGGAAAAATAGTGCCGGAAAATATTGACTTATCGAATATCGGCAAAGGTCATTATTGAACATCTATAAATAATTAACACACCTTGTCATTGTTGAGCAGAACAAGAGGTAACTCGTAAGTGAGTTCAGGAGAGAAGTTCTGGAAGATCAGCTCAGATGGGTAAGGCTGGAAAAGTGCCTGATCCAGACCTACAATGGTTGTCTGAAAGCACACACACACACACAGACACTGTAACAACTGATGTAATGCGCTGCAATCGGGCACTACTACTTTGATTTTGAGGTATGAGAAGGAGGTGTGATATTGTATTCTCTGTTAACATGGACCATTACTAAATAGAAAGTGTCTATTTGTACGGTTGCTGTCTTAGGGTTAAGGTTAGGTTATAACCCTATATCGCAACAATTTTTAGGGTTAGGGTCAGGTTTAGTCTTAGTCATGTGACCAAAACTGGCCAATGACTGACCAATCACGTAACCTAAACTGGCCAAATGGGGGCACTGCGTATGGATAGAATGTCGGTATATCGATACGGCAACCATACGGATAGCCACTGCCTACTATATATATACTATACGATACCATATATACTACACTATACTATATATACTATATATACTATATTCTTTTTGAAGGAGGGCAAATCCCATGAACCATAAATTGTCTTCTTCAAAAATAAGAATTTTTTTTTTAAAAAACCAAAAAAGGCAAAGTATGGTACTTTTTTTAGGCCGTAAAGTTACAGTGCAGGTATAGCTTGATAACCTTTTAGCAAAAGCTGAAAGGTTGTATAAATTGTCTTGACTTTTCAAAAGCAAATAAGTAACTACAGCAGAGTCTCAGTCATAAAAGCCAGTTTTTATAGTAAGCAATAATGACGTTTAAGAGTATAGGAAAGGGACTTTATCATTAGGCAGAGCATAGCTTGCTATTCTAAAATTCTACCAACATAGTGCATTCAGAATTAGCCACCTATCATTTTGTTTTGCTATATGATGATTTGTTTAACTTTATGTCTCTCGAGATGACAAGATGATAATTTCACTCATTACAGTCAACAACAAATGAGGTCCACATCTACTGTATGTCCTTCTCGGTGCGATGTGTTTAGACACTATATGAGTTCAAATGCTTTTTACGAACTTTCCAAAGCACTTCTGCTCCAAGCACTTGTTTAAAAGAGCTTGTAAAAGAGCACAGCACTGAGTCACATTGGTTGCCCTCTGCCTATCAATTAGAGCCTGCTGACTAAGGGAGCACAGGTCTTTGAACAATTAAAATGCCGACAGCATATATTTTCTATTTATGCATTAATGAGGAGTTTGAGTGCAGTCAGTGACTAATGCATTTTAGATCTGCTGTTGCAATGAACCTTATTTACTACATACCTAATGTTCTAATGTTGTAAAAAAAAGGACAAACATTAAGTAAAACATAAAGTAAAACAAATAATGATGCAACACTGAGCACATGTAAAGGTTATAAATAGTTTTTCTTCAGGATTGTTTCCTGAGCTTCATTGTAATGTAGAAAGACACAGGAAACATCTCTAAATATTTCATCTTTTACTTCTCACTCATGTCTCTTTTTCTGCTTTTCATTATTACAAATACAGAGTTGGTATAGTAGAAGCTGGTGTTTACCTTCTGACAAGAAACACTGCTCTTGTCATCAAACAGCTCCAAAATGCGAGGCGGGTGCACCACAGCGTTGTTCAGGCGTTCCTCGGAGGTCTGTTTCATCTCCCGGGTGTAAATGGATGGAGATACCTGCAATCCCAGCAAAAGCACAGGCTGTTAGCTCCACTAACAATCGGTTTATTTACTATTACATTAGCCCTGATGGGTCACTGACTGTTAACACTGACAATAGGAAAACACGCAATCCTGAGACGCACAAACATACAAGAACTAAAAACATACATGAGTTGGTTTGATTTAATATTTACAAAATTTGGTATTTTTACTCAGCAACATTCAGTGATTACTGAGCAAGAGAGAAATATTCTTAAAAAAAATTATATTTGTGTTTTTCATAATGCAGCCAAATGAAAAAAGCTTTTTGGTCTGAATTCCAAAACAGAAATAAATCAACTATAAAACAAAAAATCAGCTTTGATGCAGTCACCTTCTGGCTTCAGGAAATCAAGTTTAAAAGTAAAAAGTAAAAAGTGAAGCTCTATAATTGCTGAGTGGAGGTCACTGAAACAACACATTGATTTTGCTCCCTTTGAAGAAGCCAAGGTAATTATCAGGACAATCTGTCATTGGATGTTCAATCTTTAAAAGAATGCATGGGTCAAATGTGTCAAAGACAGCTTTTCAAGCTGCGGTCAATTACATTTTTCAATTACAATTACGTCTATAATGATCAATGTAACTTTGTTATGATTACGGTGACAGGCATTTTCTCCATTTACAATGAAATTACAATTGTTATTTTTTGAAAGGAGACCGTCTTCTGATCGAGAGGTTGGGGGTTCAATCCCAGTCTATACTATTTTTTTTTTTTTTTTTTTACCAGATTATTTGTTGAAGTGTCCTTGGGCAAGACACTGAACCCTAAGTTGCTCCCAGAGGTCGACTAGCGCCTTGCATGGCAACTCAGTCCCATTGGTGTGTGAATGGGTGAATGAGCTGATATGTAAAACGCTTTGGGACTACTTCAGTGTAGGGATAAAGCGCGATATAAATCAAGTACATTTATACAATACAATTACATTCTCAATTACTAAAGTTCAAATTCAATAAATCACTATTGCTGAGCTTTTAATATATAACCTTATCAAATATTTTGGTTGCCTTGTTAGGCTTACTAATCAATGATTATATTGTCATTAATAATCATTTTTAAATGGTAAGATGATCCTCGAGAGAAGTGAGAGATAGTGGGGAAACATGAATCATATTCTAATCATTGTTAACTACATGTGTAAGCCACAGAACATGGTTCCAGTTTTGCATTTTAATTAGATTGTAATTGACAGTTTTTATAGAATTACAATTACAAAGTACGATCCAATTATGATTACAACAACAATATAAAAGTGAGAGAAAAGCGAGTACAACTTGTAACAGTAAAGTCAAAGTCAGCTTAATTGTCGAATCCACTACATGTACAACACATGTACAGTAGAGATACGAAATTACTATTCTCTCCACCACACACTTTTACAAACACAAAAACATGACAATGTAGAATATATAAATTATGAAGTCAGTCCAACAACAACAAAACAAGTATTTACAATATTTACAGTGATTGACTCACCCTTCTTGGCTTGTCCACCTTTGCAACCACTTTGTAACGGCGGACCAGTGCTGTGCTGCCCTTTGATGTCATTTCTAATAGGAATTGTGGTAAAATCGCCTGTAAATGTGAAAACAGCAGAAGAGTAGAAAGTTTGTCAGATAATAAACACTTCAATATTATCTCATTTTCAAAGTCAAAAGAAAAAAATGTCCATAAAACTAATGGACAGTTGTGTTAACAGAACAGACAACACACAGTGTCGCTTAAACCTCAAAATAATGTAGGACATGCTATTTTAGGTATTGATGATTAATGTACAGATATCTGGCATAAGATTGGGCAGTGGTGGCACAGGTAGGGGTCAATTACATTTTTCAATTACAATTATGTTTTCCATCATCCATGTCAATTTACAATTCAGATATGATTAAGATAACTGCATTTTTTCCAAATACAAATAAATTACAATTAGAATTTTTCTCCTGAAAGTCAATTACAATTACGTTCTCATTTACAAATGTTCGATTACAATTTCACTAACTGTCATATAGTGTTGTGATGATTGTATGCGTTTTTTGTGTGTACAATGTCATTTTTGGCATCTTTACATTTACCTTTTAGTACATTTATTAAAATATCTTATGTAAACGCCCAATGAGGGACAAGAATTGGAATTTAGCAATTACTATAAACTCTTTGTACAAAACATCTATCTATCTATAAAAGCATGGAATCTCTGTCTGTGTGTCTGTATGTGGGTTAAATATCTCTGCGGTTCAGGGACAGACAGAGCTGAGACTTTCAACATGGCTGCTGCTTGGTTCAAGGGTTGGACTGCAATGATACCGTTTATAAATTATTTCATAAAGGCAGCTTTGCAGCATAGCTCAATGTTATGAATTGGCGCTATACAAATTGAAATCGATTGATTAGTGAAGTTATTTTGAGACATAATGGCCTCTTTCAATGGCAAAATAAAAAAATAAAAAACAAGAATCAACAGAAGAAATTTCTAACTCTCTTTCTCAGCAAGCTGCAGATGCATGCTAGCCTATATTACAGTGCTAAATATATACATACTTCCTACGGGCACTGCATCAGACAGTTAAATTCACAGTATTGTTACTCTGGAAAATTCTACTATTAATATTGAAAATGACTAGTAATATATCCTAAACCCTAACTCTTATAACATTTACCACCTGTATTAGTGTGAAAATTGACTGACACTTAATATGAAACATAATTTAATATTTGGTATGTGTAAGCCATTGACCTGTTTTGTGTTAAATTAAATTGTAATTGCAAGGTTTTATTGTATTTCCATGGTAATTACAATTACAAAGTAAAGGGGGGGCAAGGGGGCATTGCCCCCCTCTAGTGATCAAAAGTTTTTATTACAGTATTACAGTACAGCTATATAAAATTGATGCATTATTATTTATTATTATTATTACTCTCTCATTCTTTAAGTTACAGGAGGTGCTGAACATTTCAAGCTGCATTTTGGATTGCAGCAGTTCATGTATGGTACTGCAGAAAAAATTAAGCAGAAAGATTTAATCATGACTTTACAACATTCAACAATGCGTCAACTAATTTTTTTAGTCAACATTATCAATTATGTTACTAATTGTTTTTGGATTATTGATTATGTTACATATATTGTGGTTGGCATGAATCTTGGGACGTTCTATATATTTAATTCTATTTTTTTTTTCACCCCCCCCCCAGCAAGAATCTCAAACTCCGCCTATAGAAAAAAAAGTGAGTACAACTAGCAGCAGTAAACAAAGGATAGACTCACCCTTCTTGACTTTGCAACCGTTTTGGTACGGCGGACCACAGGTGTGTTGCCCTTTGACGTCATTTCTAATTGGAATCGCGGAAAAATCGCCTGTAAATGTGAAAGGAGCAGAAGAGTAGAAAGTTTGTCAGATAAATAAACACTTAAATATCATCTCATTTTCAAAGTCAAGAGAAAATACTCTTAGAAAGAATACAGAGTTTATCACAACCCATAAAACCACTGAACACTTCTAGCAACAGTGCAGACAACATGTGCGATGCCGATATTGCAGCCTTGAGTGATGGCCGATATCGATACTATACCATATCAGCACGGATCATACATACTTTTTTTTTTTACTTATTTTGTATTGCGGGAGGTTAGAAAATGCTTGATCAAGTGATGTTAATGAAACAGAGAACAACAGTTCACTTCAGTAATTTTTTACTGTCCGTATATGGTGGGAACAACTGAGGGCGGGGACAAAAACAACAAAAACTTATCGGAGCGCTCATATCGGAGATTTTAGATGCAGCCCGATAAAATCCGATATTCGTTTTTATCAGACCGATATCCAATATCAATATCGGATCGGGACACCTTCTAAACAATACAGCACAAAATACTGCAATAACAACTGCCAGGGGTTAACGAACATACAGAGCCACAGCTTCAGAGTAAAACATTATAAAAAAAAAAAAAAAATGAAGAGAACACAATCAAAAGTCTTAATTTCATATAAGTGGAGTGTTTGATGGTTTTCATATATTGTATGACTTCATTTTCAAAAATAGAAAGCAGCGGTTTTGTGTACCGACATTTGTGAATATGCCATTTAGCTAAAAGTATAATAAGGTTAAAGACAGACGGATAGTCTGCCCGTCTTTGTGTTTAGCTGACTCATGTTTTACACCCAGGTGTGGCTCATTCCCAATCAGGCCTCCTTCACAGAATGATGGCTGCTTGGTTTTCAATGTCAGGGATGGGGTCAAGTGTGATTATAATCATTAATTTTAATTTTAAAAATCTGTCACTGTCGTAGTCGTAATGACATTGTATTTAAGTTAAGATAATTAACTTTGTAATTGTAATTAAAAAAAAATTGTCAATTATAATTTAACGCAAAACTGAGGAACCATGTACAGTTATACACATATGTAGTTCACAATTATTTTTTAAAAAAATCAAGCTTTTCCACATTTTACCGTTTGAAAAGTTTAAATCTAGAAGTACATTGACACACAAAAAAAAGGCTCAGATGCCCAAACCAAAAATAATAAAACCTATATATTAATATAAAGCCTAACAAAAAAAAAAAAAAAACAATAGATAGGAAATAAATTAGACGATAAATATTTATTTTTAGTGTACCTTTCAGCTGATTTAGGACACACTAACACTTATATTAGGTTATTTATTTCAGACTCAGTAATGGTGATTAATGTTAATCTTAATAAAATCATAATTACATGAGATTAAAGTCGTAATTTTTCGAGAATAAAACTGAAATACAAACCGGATCTTGTCTGTATTGCGGTCACTCCTGCGTTATGGAGGAAAATGTGGAGCATTTAGTGAGATTATATTTCTATTTAGGTTTCACACATGGCAAAATACTGAGCCTTTTGACCCATCAATATCACACTGTTGAAGTTTAAGGACGTTATAGCAACTTTACATACGTTTGCGCTTGTTCCGACGAAAAAAGCTAATAGCCTCTCCTGTGGAGAAGGAACTGGATGGAAGTGGTCGACATTTTAGTTGCGTTCACATGAACAGGGAATTCTGAGCGCTAGTCTATACCAATACTAGTTTTTTTTTTGTTTTTTTTTTAAAGATTAGGCTTTAGGCTCCTAAAATTATGACTATATTCTCAAAATATTACGATTTTAATCCCAAATTATTACGACTTTAACTAAATTACGACATTATTGTCATAAAATGACGACTTTTATCTCGTAGTGCTCCGATTTCTATTTATTTTAAAATGGCTTTTGAGTGTTGTAAGACAAACTAACATCAACTACTGCACAAAACAAGTGATAAACACACTTTTAGATGATGTTACACAACCGTACCTCAGTAAAAACTCCCACAAGTTAAACTTCACGGGGTGTTCAAGATATTAGAAGGCGCTCCTGACTGTTCTTCGAGCAGCAGTACCTCTTTTAAAGAATTAGACATCAGAGGCCTGAGTTACCATGACGACTTGTCAACACAGAACTAAGACAGGAGAGCGGCAAGTCACGCAAGATGTTCTGAGTCACTTGTTACTGGTCGAGATTCATCATTACGGCCCTCTGCTTTTTATTTATTTATTTATTTATTTATTTATTTATTTATTTATTTATTTAAATGTAAAATAATAAAAGCACAATGACAATTTGCAGAAGCCGATAACAAAAAATAAACAGTGTTATTTATACCCCAAACACTTTTGGGAGCAGATTGCACTTCACCATTATCTGAGAGTATTTAAAGAAACGTGTTAACTACAGTGCAACATTGTAAAACATTCTAAAAACTAAAATAATAAACAAAAACAAAAAAGAGAAATACACTGAAATAAATTGGTAAAAATGAAAATAAAGGATCTCCCTTAGAGAGAAAAAATAGAAAAAAATAATAATTGAATCATGGTGGCCCTCTGCTGCCAAGATTAAAATGTGTTTGTTACACACTTGTTATGATGATTTTTGATGGTGATGGTGTGTGGGGCACCAATTGTAAAGTTGGACATGCTGGAATAAACAGTAATTTTTTTGAAATATGTAGCAACAAATTACGTTTAAAAAACGTTTTTTTTTTTTTTTTTTTTTTTTTTTAAACGTTACTTTTGACCAGATTTACTGCAATATTTGTGACATTTTTTTCTTGTGAAAATAATGTCAATGTTAAATCTAAATGTTGCATTTAAATATAAATAATAAATCTAAATGCTAAATGTGAAATCTAAATGTTAAATGTAAATCATAAAACGTTAAATCTAAATATTAAATGCTAAATCTAAATGTTGAGGGTGAAACTAAATATTTAGCTAACATGCAAATTCACCCTTTAGATTTAATATTTAACATTTAGAGTTAACATTTAGTTTTAATATTTGGATTTAGATTTAACATGTATATTTGAATGTAACATTTAGATTTAACATTGACAGTATATTTTCACAAAATTTACAAATATTGCCTTAAATCTGATCAAAAATAACATAAAAAAATTCACATATGTTTTGTTGCTAAATGTTACAAAAAGTTTCTGCTTATTTTGGCATATGCAACTTTACAATCGGCGCCCCATAATGGTTCGGTGAAGCCTCACCACATCATAACACTTAGAAAAATGGTTCATTTCTTTACGCTTCATCATGTGCACATGAAACCACCTACTGGCCAGATGTATAATTACAGGCAGCTGTATCTTACAGTTTTTCTCAGTCACTTTGGTGCTTTTCTCAGATCAGAATGAAAATTCTGATAACTATTAGTTCAACCTCCACAAGATTTAGTCATTTGTGCACATCGTCGTAGCAATTTATCTTTTCTCTGAATTAATTGCAAATGCTTTTAAACATGTATCAGTTGCTTTCATACAATTCTCTGCTGTTTTATAACATTATCTTTTGCTTATGTCATGTCAGTCAAAATGAACTATATTTATGGATGCTGAATAGTCGTTCCCAATCAAACAAATGGTCTTCATTTCATTGCTTGAGTCATTACATACAAAATTGTTGAACTGGTTATCAAATTCTGCCAAGCCAATTGTATTTCTTTCCTTGTGATGTGATGTAGTTGAAAATATGTGACCAGACAGGAACGTCTGGATGTGCCAGAATGATTTATCTATGTTCAGTTACAATATGTACATTCACATTTGTGCACAGCTCTACCAAAAAGATGTTTCTTATGTTTGTTCTAAATAAGTGACTGTGGTGTATTTTTCTTTTGCACAATGCTGTAGAATTGCAAAGAGCATATACAGTAAAAATGTGAAAAGTACGTATTCAGTGTCTTGTGCTCACATACTCCCCTAACTACAGCAATGTGTAACTTTACGGTAGTTTTCAAATGGCTGTACAAGTAGTGTATAGTGCTGTCGTGAGCATTTTTTTTTTTTTTGCAGTGGAAAACAATGAGAGAATAAACTGTCATAATGAAAACATGACAAAGCCATTTGATGATCTTGTTCATAAATGATGGTGTCAAGACTTCTCATTTTGATGACACTGGCAGTTTCATTGACATGAATACTTGCTTTTGAGGAATGAACATTCCATTTTGAGCATGTGACGTGCTTTTGCAGGTTATCCACTAGGTTTTGCAGTTTGCACTAATTGTTTTGAGAAATGCACTAACTGCTGTGCAAATGTTAATATTGATGTGAGTAAAGCACCAAAGTCACTGAGAAAAACTGTAACCAGTGTGTAATTATTTTTCTTCTTTTTTTGTGTTGTGGCATGGTTCATGGTTCTATGAATTACTAAAAAAAATTATGAATAATATATTTCTCTACATAAATAATCACATTTGTACATAAAAGTAATTTTGAATGTTTCTCAGTGTACATATATTCTCAAAAGTGGCTCCCACTGGATTTGATCCCTGTTTCTCTAGTGCTTCAGCCCTGTTCCATGACTGCTGGATCACTGTTTCCCAAACAGGCTCAAGAATGTAATGTGGGGCTGGGCAATATGCCTGAAAAATGTATCATGATATAAGTTTTTCATATCAGCGCGTCTGGTAAGCCAGCAAAGCATCAGAAGACCAACTGACACATCAAATCTGGAGACAAATATCCAAGTATCTGTTCTGGAATCAAGAAGTTGGAAGTCTTGGCTTACTTCACTAGGAATTTTAAGATTGAAGGTCAGCCTGGAGTTCGTCTATGAACAGATAAACTACTTACAAAAAGAGAATCACAATGTTCATTAGGCCTAATTAGCAGTGTCCACATAGGTGAAAGAAACAGTCCTAGACATCAAATATTGCATGATGTGAGACAATTTAATCTTTTCGGGTATTCAAGAAATGCCCAACGATCATTCAGAGGCTGTTCTGAAAAGCTTAGTGACGTCTGCTCTAAAGATCCCTCGTAGAGGCAGCAACACATGCACCATCATCCTCAAATTTGAGAATTTTCAACAGAAGTCCAGGTTAAACACAAAGCGCATTAACTTAAGGTGTACGTACACCTCCAGGTTTTTTGCTGAACTGCCACTAGGGGGAAATTAAAAAAAAAGTCTGATTATGGGCATTGCTCCCAGAGTGGTTAAGATACAGCAGACCAGTCACAGCAGTCCCACCCCCACAGCGAGGTGCAGTTTCGCATGAACTTTTGCAATGAATGACTAACTTCCTTGAGAGATCAACGAACGTTGAAAGATCCTGTACCCCATTTTCAAAGAATACAGACAAAAAGGCAGATGTTCATCACTGGGGGCCTTGGGGCGTTCACAGACCCCAGTTTGAGAATAACTTCTCTAACAGTTGTTGAAACTATGCTTTGCTCTGTATAATGATTAATTCTATTATTTTTCATTGGATTGGGAATGATTACACATGGAGTGACTAAAGAAAAAAAATAAATAAATAAATAAAATATATATATATATATATATATATATATATATATATATATATATATATATATATATATATATATATATAGAGAGAGAGAGAGAGAGAGAGAGAGATTATTTATGGAGTATACATTTTTATTATTTTCAAATAAGTAATTGGGTTTACTTAAATTATTATTTTAAAGAAATCATTTCTTTGTTTTCACCACATTTCCCAGCCTGGTCTTTTTGTAGTTCATGGATGAGTGAGTTACTCATCCTGGTAGAAAATTGGATTTAGCATTCTTCAAAGGGAAGCTAACTGAAGGATCATGAGTTTACTTCCTGGTTACACCCCAATCTTTCTCAACAGTCACTGGAGCTCCACTATGGGTGATATTTTGTTTTTTTTAAACACTGGTAGACCAACACTTCCTTCTCTTCAAAGTCCTAACACATGTAGCTTGAGACTTGGAGCCTCTGAAATAAATGTTTGTTTATGTGACAGTGAAACTTCCTATGAATATGAATAATAGTCTCTTTTTTAATATTTTATACCCATGCACATTCTGATTAACTTTTTATACCCTTCCAGTTTTATACTGATTAACCTTTTATTATATTTATATTTGTATATTTGTATAATTTTTGTAAATATCTGTATCATATTTGTATATTATTATTATTATTATTATTATTATTATTATTATACTTTATTTTCTACTACTGTAATATGTGTGTATCTGATCCCTATTTTTTTTTAACAGTCTTTTACTTAATTATACACTTATTTAACGTTTATTCTTTCTTTTTTCTTTGTTAAACCTTTTATTCTTTTAGTTGTGACTTTTTTTTGTAGCTGGAACATAAGCAATTTCCCCCTGGGATTAATAAAGGAATTCTGATTCTGATTATACCGATGAACCTTTTATAACGATGAACTGTTATGCTGATGAACTTTTTTATCCCAACAGACTTTTAGCGTACCTTATGTTATTTTTATGATGATTGTGTCTGTTTAGCTTGAATCTTTGAAGTGTAGCTGAATGTTGTTGGGAGGGGCATTTAATGCAATTTCGTTGTACTTGTGCAATGACATTAAAATTGTTCTATTCTATTCTATTCTATTCTATTCTATTCTATTCTATTGTGTGTACCCTACCCTGCAGCACACACCATCTGTGTTATAATCTCTACAGTAGGAATGAGCAGCAGTTCTTGTAGGCTCCTCCCACCTCTAAAATGACGTCAGTGCGTTGTGATAACCTCCATGACAGCGCCCCCCCGCCCCCCCCCAAAGCAGCTCAACTACTGTGAACTAAAGATAGTAAATACTATTTGAAATACCCGGAAATCTAACACCTCTAAACTACGGACAGCTCATCGTTTGGTATCCGACATGGAAAAGGCGTCTTTAACTCAATCTCAGTGCAGGTAATGTGTGATGTCGGCTTGATATGTTTTTGCTGGATGGATGATATGATAATGATAACACCTGAACGCAGGAAAAACCCTCCAACAGTGTCTAAAAAACACTGCATACTGTATGTTTGCGTGTGTGACAGGACGCTGCTGATATATTTTCACCTGTGAAGTGTCACAGGTGGCTGGCTGCACTCACTCTGCTCTCTTTAACAGACCGGCTTTGTTTTATTTCGCCATTTATATTTATCAATCCCTTGCTTTGTGTGTGTATGAGACACATGGACACACGGAAACATCGCCTGGCTGCTCCGCCTGCGTCACTAAAGCCACCGCAGCACCTCGGACAGCTCCGGGCTGAGCCGCTGCGGTGGTCGCCGCTCTGGCAGCGTCACTTCCGGTTTTGTGCGTCCTCAGAAATGTGCAACGGCGCAAATGAAACGGAAAAATAAAACATCCATTATTATACCCACATTTAATTCAACCAATCAAATTTAGTTTTCAAAGGCGAAAGTAATGGGTTATAAGTTCTCACGTGACTGTAATTGAGTTGATTTTATGGGTACTTGTACTTTTTTGAGTATATTTCTAAATCAGTATTTTTACTTGTACTTAAGTACATTTTAAAAGAAATAAACAGATACATTTCGACTACACCCAACCGTTACTGAGTAAATTATTATTTTTAGTTTTAAAATGATCAATGGACATTGTTAAACTACGATAAATGAAATGACCAGACAAACAGTCAAACCATGTAGCTATACTTAGAGCCTGGTGTTTATTATTATTATTATTATTATTATTATTATTATTATTATTATTATTATTATAATAATAATAATAATAATATCATTTTTAAATGTACATTTTTGTCAAACCTTTTATTTTATACAGATGCCTTTATGGAAAATAGATGAAGTTCCAATTGTGCAAAATTTGGTCTTTTCCTTTTTTTTTTTTTTTCTTTTTCTTTTTTTAAGTTTATGCATGAGATATTTACTGTCTGCAAGGGAACCGTGGCAAGATTTATTACCAAAAATAAACATGGGGGATCAAAGTAACTAATAACTTTTACTTTGAGTACTTTTTAATTGAGCTACTTTTTACTTATACTTGAGTATTTTATGTATGACTTTCTTGTACTTGTACTTGAGTATAATTTCGACCACGTGACAGTACTTCTACTTGAGTAGGTTATATCAGTACTCTTTACACCTCTGTTAGTTTTTCGAAAAATAGCTGTTGAAAACAGATATATAACGTTATTTTTTTTTTTTTAAAAAATACATTTATATATTTTCATGTGTGACATGCATTTCACAGCATTCCTGTCAAAAGAAAAGTTTCTTTCAAAACAAAACATGAGAAACATTCAGTATTTATTTATTTTTTACCAGCTGTCTGCGACCCACCCACTTCTGGATCCTGACCTACCAGTTGAGAACCGCTGGTCTAGAATACACATGTATACAAACATTCATGTTTTTAGACTGTAGTTGCATATGGAGTGGCCACAGCCAATTCACCCCTTATTAGAGAGGCATTCATGTACAGTTAAATATATAAATGAATGTGAAAGAGAGTGAAAGAGAAACACTTGGTTGTGAAAAATTCCCTGTTTTAAAGACCAGGGTGCATTCATTAGCATCACAGGAGACTTTACTCAAAGATAGACCTTATGCCATGGAAGATTCCATTATATTTTGGAGGGGATCCAGATCGATATGCTGATTCTGGAATTGTTTAAAAAATCTAAATACCCTTATCTCTCGTCATTGGCAACATTTCAAAAGTTCATATCTCAGTTCATAATGACCAAGTCTTAATTAAATTTGATTCAATTATGTCCCGTTGGTTTCACAGTTACCCCACCAGGGTGTTTTGGATTGCACATTTCATTGCGAAGTTCTGATACTCATACATTTGGACTTACTGTGTTATTAATGGGGATAAACATTTCTTACTAGCCTTTTAAGTGTGAATGATCATGGTACCATGAACAGGATCACTGGTCCAAAAGAACTGTCAATAGCAATGAGGATATTTGGCGCTTGGCGGAGGTTTGTGCTCTCTGAGGGCTCTTGTTGATGTTGTTGTTGTTGGAACTGATTATACTATTTGATTTGAGCTAAATAATGTGTTTAAATCACTAAAGGAAGTAGAGAGTAACAAATACACCTGTATACTCTCAAACAAACTAGGCAAATATATAGAAGAATGCATTTGTAGGCCTGTGTTGCTTACAGCACTGAAACTCTTTTTCCATTTTGCGTCAGCTAAACCAGTAACACCGGTTGACATATTTTAGCATAGATAAGATTGCTGTGAAGGTTCAACCATTGTGAAATTGTTTTAACAACTTTACAATGGGCATCACAAGTTAATTCCATCAGGTTGTTTAAACTTAGCAAAAACCCTACTTTAATTTTACAGAAACTATAACCATGGCTTTATAACAAATATTAGCTTTAAATTCCAGACACGGTCATATAATTTCATTGTTTTGTTAAATAAGTCACACTTTGTATGGCTCGGGTACATATTTGACATATCTGCTGATGTCTTCGTGTCCCTTAAGTTTATAAATGACTGACTTTTTAACTGATTCCAGTTAAACACCCTGAAGTGCTGTAGTTCATTTGTCATTTTGCACTGGCACCAGTCCAGAATGAGTCAGAGTTTATGTGTCACCTGCCACTCTGCATGAAGAAAGTTAATGTGCCACATTGGCTTCAACCGCTGTAGCTGACAGTCAATGAACTCACAAAAGTGTTGACTGCAGAAACGTGCAGGACATCTTTTATGTCTTTAAAGCAGCTTTCATCTGTTAAAACCCAATGATTTTTGAAGAAACACATTTTAAAAGAGCATAGGGCAGGATTTTTCAAAAAATAACATTCATTTTAAGTCTTTTAATGCTAATGAGTGATGATCAAGTATTCAAAACTAAAAAGAATGAGCCCACACACATATCAAAAGCAATTTCCCCCTGGGAATAATAAAGCAATTCTGATTCTGATTCTGATTTCCCTATTGCCTTGAACAGACTGTGATGCTGTATGTTAAGTTGAGGTTTGGTTTATTCAGACAAGGTTTTTCTGGACATTTTTATCTCCCGTCATGTTTCAACTGTCAACTGCCAGACTCCGTCAAAGGAGTTCTGCTGATCGCCTTTGACGAAACCTCAACTTAACATACTTCTCAAGACGAAGACAAAATTAATCTTGCTGGAACTATAGTCTATGATGCATTTTGTACTGCAATTCCGGGGCCGAATTTCCCACATAGTCCTATGGACGTGACACCAAATGACGCTGATGTGCGTTCACGACGGCTTGGAGAGGCAACTACTCTGCTGGGAATGAAGAACAAGAAGAAGAAGACTGAAAGAAAACAAGCACGGTGGACCAAACTACTGTTTGGTTCCACAGAGGCATGCGCGGAGGTCTTGCAGTCATGTGAAGTAAAGAAATAATCGTGTCACAGTTGGAGTGCATATCGGGCCCCAGTTTTTTGTCTGAGTCCGACAGTAAAACCTGATTTTTTTTCCTCATACAAATGGCTTATCGTATTTGGCAATTGAAAATTGCCAAATATACTGTTCTCGTAGGAGTTCTTATTCTTATTATTTTTCTTCCGCACCTCCTTTGTTATAGAACTCCTCCTAGGCTATTAATGCAGCACTAATGACACGTATGTCCTCTCATAGGAGCAAAGTCAAGGATGTGCAGTCGACCTTTTTTGGAGCCAAAATGTCAAGGTCAAGGTTGAGTCAAGTGTCAAAAAACAAAATTTTCCATACCTCTACGAGTATTGTATTTAATTGGACCGAAGCTGTATGACTTACCAGAAAAAAGATTAGTAGGGGTCCAAGTTCTTGACGTCACAAAAAATTACTTTGCCACTTGTACCATTGAACAACATTAACGTTCAATGTGTGACCTTGACCTTCACTCAAGGTCAAATTTAAAGTCAAGAACTCCTCAGAAAAGTGAACAAAGTGAGACCTCAACTCTCTCAGGATGACAAAGCTCAGCCAAAACAAAACAAAAATTTTTTTATATATAACTTGGCCCCAAATTGAAACACAGTGCTCAGACTGGTACCATTGAACAACATTTCCTTTCAATGTGTGACCTTTCACTTTTCCTGCATTATTACTTTCAATTTAGTAAAAAGATAAACTTGTCAACAAATCTAGATACAGGTTGTCATTTTTGCCAATTTTTTAAACTTTCAATTGCCAAATATGTATTTGCCTTGCATATACAGGTCTTGCCTAGTTTACGTCTGTTTTAGTGTAAGGCCCGCTTTAATTTAACTTACAACTCTTAATGTCATCAGATTAGCAAACGGGGCATCAAATACAAACAGGGGCAATTGTCCTGCAGCGTTGAAGCTGCGCTCACTGCTACCGCTGCAGGAATGGAAAGAACGCTGCGCACAAGGACACTTTGTGACCGAACCAGACCACCAGTTCTAAATATCTGTCCGAACCCAACTCATCAGTTCCCGTCAGGCTTCGGTTGGTATCATCAGCTGATGACTGCAGTTACACTAATGACCATCGTGTCACTATGGAGTCTGATTTCTTGATCCTGCCCTATGCTCCTTTAAAAAAAACAATTACATCAAAGCTTTTCAATTTTTGTATGCAGCCATTACTGTACATTAAGTCTTTGAGTTCAGTCTATAACCCAAAACACTTTCTTTTCAAGTCGATCTTCTAAATTCAAACACCACAGAAAGTGAACAGAGTGAGATCCAGGGTTGGCCAGACGTGGCAGTCATTTCAGTTGACAGCCCTGAAATGGACTCATAGTCATCAGACTCGTGCCTGCTGCAGTGTCATTGTGTTTTAATGGTTCAAAGCTTGAGGCAGGAAACATTAACAGAGTTATAGCTTTACAGCCAGATTTATAACTACAGACACAGACTGTTTCACACGGTGGAAAATGTAGCGGCTCGAGGCACTACCAACTAAATCAACAGCATGAATAATCATTTGGCTGGCAAACATGTGTTACACAATGCATTTTTAATACTTTTTTTTAATTTGCCGATTTTTTTTTTTTCCCGAGCAGCAAATTGATTTGTGTTTGCCATTTTTCTAATGTGGCTATGATTACCACAGAGCAGGCCAGAAACTTTTGAAAACTTTGTCCACATTGGAAAAACATTGTTCAAGTGTTTGCGGTGGTAGTTTTTTTATAGAATAATTTCTTATTCAAGCCTTAAACAATTGGAAATTATTTATTTATTTATTTATTTGATGATCTATTTGTGTGCTGTATGCAGACATATTGGGGCCCAAAGCAGAATACCTTTTGGGGGCCCTACACTGCCATTATTTTTTTATTATAAACACAATTAATTAAATGTTTCCCTCTATGAACATGATGTCTATAGTTTACTAACTGCTCCTCTACTGTCTAAATGCTCCTGACTGTCAAGATGACATTGAGGATGAACCACTTTAACCTTGAGGGTAAAATGAAATGTATGCAAAGCCACTCCAATGGAAGTTAAATAAATACAACCAAATGTTAAAGCCTGTTTTTCAATAAGCCAATAATAATGATTCCTTCAAATAACATTTCCAACTCTGAACTATTCTACTTAACAGAAACACAGTGAACAAGGTAAAAACTGCAAACATTTTTCTTTAAAACAAAAAACAAGTAAAGTTAAACTTGAATACAAATACTGTACATGACTTGTGTGCATAACTCGAGGCCTGTGCGCTCAAAACCAGCTTTTTGCACATTTTGTTTTCCCCACATTAGTTGTTTGTTTTGACAGTAGCTTTGAATTTAGTCTCTCAGTCTTTTAACAAAAACGTAATTTTGTCAGCTTTACTGTAATCAGCTGTATTTCGCTTTTTCTGTTGACTAAATTCCAATTTAATAATGATGATGGGAATGATGTAATGTTGACTTCCCACACACACAATACATCTGATTGACTCCTTTGACATCATGTTTCGCACCTTCACACTACCTTAAATCAAGCCAATAACTGGATAAAATTCATTCTGAGTTTTTAACTTTAAAGACCTATTTTTTTTCCACACAAAAAAAGATCAAGCATTTTACATTATTACAATTGTTTATCTATTCTTACACGAACAGCAACAGAGTTGTTATGAAAGAACTTTGACTACACAGCTTTAATTTCATGGTAGGCTGTTTTATGTTTTTTTCAGATCCAGTTATGATGATTATAAAGAGACAGCAGACTGGCTGCTAGCACAAACAAAGCAGCGTCCCAAAGTGGCCATCATCTGTGGGTCAGGCCTCGGTGGGCTGGCTGATCTACTGCAAGACAAGAGAAAGTTCTCATATAAGGATATTCCTCGTTTTCCCACCAGCACTGGTCAGTAGCTTTACTTTGAGTACATTTGTTAGGATGCTGTAAACAAAGCATCTCCTTGTGCCATGCAGTCCAGGGCCATGCAGGCCAGCTGGTGTTTGGGACGCTGCAGGGTCGAGAGTGTGTCTGCATGCAGGGACGCTTTCATTTCTACGAGGGATACGACATAAACACGGTAAGACATGATATTCAGTTCATTTGCTGCTTCTTTTTTATTTTGCTTGTGTTGTAATAGTTGTAATGACAATGACAATTTTCTACACACACGTTACAAATGTGTGTTTTTGTAATTTATGATACTTTTGTGCTCAGTCTCAATGCAAGCTACAAAGAAAACCTGCTAATATGTTGAGGAAAAAGTCCAAATACCTTATTTCATAAAAATTCAGTATTTCAATTCAGTTCAGTTTATTAGCCATTTCAGTTAAAACACATACAAACATGCCTGTCAATGCTTCCAATAACAGGAGGAATATCTCGAGTCACTTAACGTAGGCTCAACCAAGGCCTAGATCAGCTCCTTTTTCAAATTAGATAACCTCAGCATACATTTAAACATAAGAGTTCTGAGCACAGCATAAAAAGTTGGAACATTATTACTGACAAACTATTGTTTTGATATGCTAGTGACATAGCATTTATAGTGGTCACAAGCAAGACTAATGGTCCCTAATGGGTGGATGGATGGACGGACAGAATCAAGTTTTAACTGAATGTTTGTGGAATACTTTGTTCAAGTAAAAATGAAGAGTATAAGGTGATAATGAATATTTAATGGTGCCATGGTTCATAAAACTTTTAGCCACAGTCTCAATGACAAGCCAAAAGTCTCCTTTCGTTTAAAACCTTGATCATAGAAATATGAAGCATAACTTTTTCAGTCTGACTTTGGTTGGACTTTGGAAGGATTGGTTGTCATTAATGTCAAAATTCTGAGTTTTTGTTTGAGCTCAAAAGTAACTTACATTTGCATTTTCATTATGCATTACTCATCTTTGTCAGTTACATATTTATGATTTACGATATTCTTCTATGGTTTAAAACATTAACTGTAAAAAATGAGGTTGGTACGTGCTGTTTCTTCCTGACTTTGTCCTTTGAACATGTGTTCCTGTTATATTACCACCTTTCATGTGCCACCTTCACATAAAAGGATCTATAAATATATAACACATTTTGAATCATAAAATTGAGAATTATGTATAAACTTGTTCTCTATGCCCTAAAAGCCTCAGTCGTGTTTGTTTGCGATATTCTTGCTTCAAAATTCCTGTATGTGATGATTACTAAGCCTTGTGCAGAGCTGGATGATTATAGATTAATTGGAATAAGATGTGTTAGTTCATGAGAACATGCACCACAGAAACTCCTATAAAAAGGAGTTGGAAGTGTCTTTTGTGTAATGTTTTTTGAAAAATGTAGCAAATTCTGACCCTAAAAATTATGAATATCACATTTGTGTCACTTAATAGTTGTGTTTCTACATACAGTAGTAACATTTAGTTCTGTGTTTCTTGCAAAAATATGTATTGAAGAGAAAAATGACTACATTTTCAAATAACTTTAAAGATGCACTTAAAGATGCGGACCGCCTTTCCTTGATGCCACCCGCGCGATGAGCCCTAGACAGCCCCCCCCCCCCCCCCCAGAGTTTTGGCGCGCTCTGGGGTGCTCGGTCGGTGCGCCTGGGGGCCGGCGGGGTGACTTGCAGCATCTCCTTGGTGCCCTCGGCAACTATGGGCGTGGTCGTCATCCCTGGGGGCGCTGCTCTCGGTGCTGCTTCAGTTCCAGGTCCTTCTGGCCTGGGGTCCGGTCCCTGCTGGCTCTGGGCCCACCGGCGGGCACCCGCCAGCTGCCCATTTGGTGCGGTTTTGGCCGTCTGCTGGGCGTGGGCCTTGGCTCCTCTGCTGGGGTCTCGGGCGGGGGGCTCTCTGGGCCCTCCCCTCGGGAGGTTGGGTGCTTGGGTGTGGGTGGGGGGACGGGATACTGGCTGGGGGCCTTGGGGTTGGGGGTTGGGGTCGGTGGCGGGATGCGCTGGGTGCTCGGCTGCTTGGGGCTTCCTCGGATGTGTGTGTGGGGGGCGGTGGCTGCCTCTCGGCCTGGGATCTTGGGGGCGTCTGGGGGGCTGCTCGGCCGTGGGGGGTGGCCTGGGGCTCCTTGGCCCCCACTCATTCTTCTGGCCTGGCTGCATCTGCGGGCCCGGGGAAGTTCCTGGGTTTGCGGTAGCGGTTTTTGCACATATACTGGTCTATGATGCACTGGCACTCCTTGGGATGTGGGATAAAACTCATACTGGGCTTAACTTTAGACACGTTAATCCCAAATACCTGCTTTAGGTATTACCACTCACTCATTCCCTCTGTCCACAGCCACCAACTTTATAGCTAAGCTATGAAAGACATAGATTTTTATCTGATGGACTGACCTACAGTATGCTGCGTTCACACTGAATGCGTCTTCTGCGGCACCGGACGCATCTGCCGCACGAAACGTAGGTTTTGCAGGATCAGGTTTTGAAGTGAAGCACCGCCCACCAGCGACACTGTGTCATACAGCTCCAGGTGGTCACACACAGCTTCTACTCCATGGTTGAATGGGAGAACAGACATCAACAAAGACTCTGATTGGCTTTTGTCATGTGAAACAGTCGCAAGAGTTCAATATTTTCAACTTGAGCGAATGTGCGAATATGACAAAAAATCGGGAGCACGCTCGCACGGCCAACGTTGTTGATGCGCGGATCGGATAGGTTCTATTTTGAATCCTAATATTAACATTCGTTGAAAACGTGATGTTGACGTAGCTTTAGAGTGCATCAAATTTACATGGCATGGAATCATATGTATGATAGTGAAAAAAATTATGTTTTTCAGGTGACATACCCAGTGCGAGTTTTCTTCCTGATAGGTGTGGAGACTTTGATCGTGACAAATGCAGCGGGGGGACTGAATGGCACCTACAATATTGGAGACATCATGCTGATTAAGGATCACATCAACATGCCAGGATTTGCTGGACAGAACCCTCTGTGTGGGCACAATGATGAGAGGTACAGCACCTGCATGCTGCACTGTGTAAAGTGCAGCCTGCCTCACGTGTAAGTTTGCTGTGTCATGCACTAACCCACTCATGCGTTGAATGTTGCACTAGATTTGGTGTGCGCTTCCCCTGCATGTCGGATGCATATGACTGTGAACTGAGGGCGCTAGCAAAGCAAACAGCAGTGGAGCAGGACTGTGACAGCTTCCTGCAAGAGGGCGTTTACTGCATGCTGGCTGGACCCACATTTGAAACCATAGCAGAGTGCAAAGTCCTGCAGACACTTGGAGCTGATGCTGTGGGTGAGTGCAGATCCTGCATAACGCTGTGTGTGTATGTGTGTGTGTGTGTGTGTGTTTGAAATATGATACAAAATTATTATCAACAAAAGAGCAAATATCCTCTTGACCAGATGTTGCCAGTTATCTGGATCAGTGATTCTGATCATGGCACCATCATCATTCACACTTAAAGGCTTGGAAGAAATCACTATCCGGATCCCCCCCCCAAAATGTAATAGAATTTTCCATTATGTAAGGTCTATCTTTTGCTAAGATTTTGTCAAAATCCATTAAAGCTGCAGTATGTAGAGTCGTGAGACTGGAATGGAATCAACCATGCTCCCCACTCCCTGTTTCAAATTCACCTACATTATTTGAACAACTACAAATATGGAACTCTTTAGTGACTAGTGACAAAATGACTTTTGCTTTTGTTATTGGAGAGTTTTCTGATGTTTTAGAGAGTCCGACATGAAAGCACGTATAACTCTGTAGTAACTGTCCTCAATGAGCAGTGGGTGCTGCCGTGAGACCCACCCAGGTCCACACAGTAACCCCCAGTCACGGCACTCCCAGACTGCAAATTAATTGTACATGTTCTCTCCACCTTGGATATGTTTGTCTAAAGTTTACACGCGATTTATCCAGTCTGTTATCACTCTCCCTCTTACACCAATCCATGAGGCGAACACCTACTTTGAGTCCATGCAGACCACTGCGTTCCGTTCGAATAAGTTTGGGTCTTTACACTGTCTCTTTCCCATCTTGTTCTTCCTTTTTTGTCTTGGTTTGCCGTGTAACCGTTAGGGACTTTTCCTGTTGAAACGTCCGCCTTTGCACTTTTACTACCGATGGTACGTGAACGCGTATCGACTTTAGTTGAGCAGCCAATAGTAACACCCAAAACAGCTCATGGAGCACTTTGTTTGGAAAAAGATCTCTGATTGGGTGAAAAAGAGTGTCACGCTCCTGGATTTCTAAAGCTCAAATACAGAGCAAAGAGAAGGAGCAGGTCCGGTGTCCTCTCAGAACACTTTGAATTACAACATGCTCAAAGGTATTAAGGATTTTTGAAAAAATGACGCAAAAAACCCATCCATCCATCCATCCATCTTCTCCCGCTTAGCCGTTTCCGGGTCGCGGGGGCAGCATCCTCAGTAGGGAGGCCCAGACTTCCCTCTCCCCGGCCACTTCCTCCAGCTCTTCCGGGGGGACCCCGAGACGTTCCCAGGCCAGCCGAGAGACATAGTCTCTCCAGCGTGTCCTGGGTCTTCCCCGGGGCCTCCTCCCGGAGGGACGTGCCCTGAACGCCTCACTAGGGAGGCGTTCAGGGGGCATCCTAATTAGGTGCCCGAGCCACCTCATCTGGCTCTTCTCGATGCGGAGGAGCAGCGACTCTACTTTGAGCCCCTCCCGAATGACTGAGCTTCTCACCCTATCTCTAAGGGAGAGCCCAGCCACCCTACGGAGGAAACTCATTTCGGCCGCTTGTACCCGTGATCTTGTTCTTTCGGTCATGACCCAAAGTTCATGACCATAGGTGAGGGTTGGAACGTAGACCGACCTGTAAATCGAGAGCTTTGCTTTTTGGCTCAGCTCCCTTTTTACAATGACGGACGCAAAAAACCTGCAGCAAAAAAACATACATACTGCAGCTTTAAATACTTTAAATACTTTTGATGTAACAAACACGCAGACTAGGACAGCACCGGTGAAAAATATAACCTTCTTGGCAGAGGTAACAATATTGAAAAGGATTAGCCTATAAAAGGAAAGGTGTTTTTGTCAAACAGTATATTACAGTGAAATGCTAAATGTATTTCTAAAGTGTGAAATGTTGGAGTGCATTTGACCGAAATTAAGTATCATCCTTCGCCGTCTTTGTAGGTATGAGCACAGTCCCAGAAGTAGTGGTGGCTCGTCACTGCAACTTGCGAGTCTTGGGTCTCTCCCTCATCACCAACAAGGTTGTGACAGATTATGATAGCAAGGAGAAAGCCAACCATGAAGAAGTGCTGGCGACCACTAAGCACAGGACCCAAGACCTGCAGAGGCTTGTCAGCAATCTCATCACCAAGATTTAACAGTATCCCTATTTTTATTGCACAATTATACCTCTGGTGATGGGATAATTGTGAATATGAATCAAATGGTTGAAACTGAATATCTTTTTTGATTATGGGAAAGGTTACATTATGGTAACGAAGCCACTAGAGGACAAGAAAGCCTGCTTTCATTGAAGGGGTTGATGTTAACTGTGAAACATAGACAGGCAATTAAATAGGGGAGAATATGAATACGATAAAGGAATAAAAGATCTTTGAGAAACGATCAAGTTATGTGGAAACGTGAAAGTACATCATGATTTATCTGCAGTTCCCATGTATCACAAAGCACAGATCAATAACTGTATTAGAAATGATAAAGTAGAGGCTATTGCACAAGTACCGACCTCATGTTGAGCATACAGTATGCAAATAACAGCATAAACAGCAGGGTTTTTTTTCTAATGCTTGCTTTTAATTTTTAATTTAAATCTGTATTATGAATTTAAAGCCTTTAGATTTTCATCACCCTTCTTGTTTCTGATTATCAACACAATCAACCTCAAACTTAATCCAGGCAAATTTGTAATTCCTGGTAATTCTTGTATACCTGTATCATTTTTTTTTTCTGATTACTTGAAGATCATTCTGTTCATCTCTTACATCCAATGTAAACATCAGCTTCCTACAGGTTCGTGATGGTTTTAAATCATTGTGTTGTTGGGTTGATTTTAACTGGTTGATGGAAATGAAGGCTTACCAAATGCTGCTTGTTTTTTTAAAAAAAGTTCATAATTATCTCTAAAATCAACTTGCACCTTTTTTAATCAACATTTTGATCGGTTGTTCTAGGCAAAGAACATATAATGTGTTATTTTATATGTCAGAATACTTATATACAATTGTAAGACATGGATGTACAGCATGTATTATAGGCAAATTAAAATAATATTGAGATTTAGTAGAACTGCTGAATCAGCAAACGTGAACAATATACAATAAAAGCACAAAGTGATCTAAGTAAAAAGCCTCAGAACTACAGGATATTACGGTACAGTTAATATACGTGGTTGTTGTATTTGTTAGCAGCACACTGCACTCAGGATATTTTTTATTTTTTTTTCTCACACTAAGAGAATGCCCGATTGCTAATAAGGGCTAAAATAGCTGCAATATGAAATCCTGGTTGCACTGACCTCCAGCCTTGTGCCAGCTACCCTTGACCAACTCTTTCATTAGAGCTGGGAGAGCTGCAGAAACCCACCATCAGCAGCTGATCTCCAGAGACTGGCTGTATTAAGCTAATGGGAGCTAGTCGTAAAGAGGCATCAGTGAAACAAAAATACAGTCGTTTTTACATTTTTAGAAGCACAGTTTGTCCATTTAGCCTAGGCAAGTGTTGGGGTCAATTATAATTGTAATCGCGTAATTGATCATTTATTACAATTACGGCGCAATTTAAAGAATCTGTCGCTGTAATCGTAATCAAATTGTAATTGAGTTCAGACAATTGACTTTGTAATTGTAACTGCCATAAAAAATTCGATAAAAATGGTCAATTATAAGTTTAACGCAAAACTGGGGAACCATATTACGGGATTTCTACACATATGTTGCTAAGAGTTATTAAAATATCTTTCATATCAAGCTTTCCCACATTTGACCATTTTAATGAATTGAAATCTAAGGGTATACTGACACAAAAAAAGGCTCAGACGCCCACACCATAAATATTAAAACCAATATTTTCATTGTACCACCATAATGACCAACATTAAAATACAGTAGCGTAGTAGGCCTGAGTATTCATTGAAAACAAGGCAGAGGTTTTATTCAACAAGTATATTTAATATTGATGGCAACTGTAACATTACATACAGTTTGAGCAGTAACACTGTGCTTAAATATAGGAAAATAAAACACTCTACTTAAATAATAAATCAAATAAAATTAATTTGGCATACCGCTACTACTACCAGTAGTGGTACGCGTACCACAGTTTGAGAATCAGTGCATTAGATGATAGATATTTGTTTTCAGTGTATTCTACAGCTTTTTTAGGACCCGTTATCATAAGAGATGTTAACACAAGAGAAAGGTTAACTTTTATTAGGTTATTTATTTCAGGCTCAGTAATTATTATTATTTGTAATTGAACTTTAGTAATTGAGTGTAATTGCCTTTCTGAGGATAAAAAAGAATTGTAATTGGAATAAAATGCTCGTCACTGTAATCGTAATTGAAACAGTAAATGAAAAATATAATTGACCCCAACCTTGGCATTTACGCTGCTGTTCTACCTCCTCCTGACCTGTGCAGGGTTTGCACATTTTCCTGAGTGCACGTTAGTTAGAATTTCTATGTGCCACAGTTTGTGTGACAGTTTATGCTGCAGCCACCCTGTGCAGGCTTTAGGCAGGTATAGAAGATGAATCACAACGAATCTACCACTAAATGCCTGAACGAACTTTCCAACGTCATGTTGACTGTTTTTCTGAAGATGAAAATAACCACAAACCTGTTTAGTCTTCTGTTGTCTTCCTCCACATTGTATGTTTTCAGTGCAATCTTACACTATTGTCTGTTGTGTGGCGTTCAGGCTGGAATTTCAAATAAGCTTATTTCTATAACAAATGATGGTGCAGTCTAATAAATAAGCAAATATGATATCCAGATGCTGGTGTTTACTGTCATGCATGAGTGTTGGTGTGAATAAGGGTGCTGCATTGGGAGCAGCCTGAAATCAATCAATACGGTAGTTGTTTTCTCAAAGGAAATGAGCTTTTTTCACTTTCAGCAATATTGAGGATCAGTGAACACAGTAAAAAGAAAGCTGGAGGATGAAAGCAAACACACACACACACACACACACACACCTCAAACACATGAGTTTGCTGTGAGATTGAGACGGAGTGGAAATGGCTGTTCCATGCCCCGCTTCTTTCTCTTACATAATTCATCTGCATACAGCGTGTGGAGGTGCAGCCCACTGTGGAGCTGAAATATTAATACAAATGAAGCAGTCAGCTTGACAACAAAACACCTATACTAACCTTGTGATACACACATCCACCCTAATGGCTCCCAACTTGGTTTACACAGACTATATGCAAATACTTGGCTCCCTGCTTTGGATGAGTGGAAGAGGATTCACGGATTAGGACAAGAGAAGGGAGCGACTAATGGGATTAAGAGAGGAGGACGAGGTGTGCTCTGCTTGGAAGCCATACAGCCTGGTGACAGGGCTCATTAGGAATATAATGTTAATATGTTGATAGTTAAAATGTGAAAGGAATGATAAGAATATAGAGGGAACATCTACTAAATGTGTACACACGTTCACTCTTCTGTTTTCAGTTCCCACAAACATTGTAAGAATCATCAATTATGTGTACCTGGGCTCCCAATAGGGCAGTGCTAAAGCCTTCTGAATAGTTTCATTTTTAAAAGTGTCATGTTGTCGCTGTGTTATATAGCAGTGTTTCCCAACCAGGGGTATGCGTACTCCTAGGGGTACGTGAGCACATTGCAGGGGTTACGTGGAAAAATTAAGAATTGATTTCCTTATTTCATAAGTCTGTCAATAAAATGGTACGTGTACGCTATGATTTGTTTTTAAAATTGAAATGCCTGTTTAAAGGGACATATTCAAAGAAGCTCCTTTGTAGTAAATGTCAAAAAAGTTATATATAACACAGGCAGGTTAATTATTTGTTTTGTATTTATATTAATTATTATTTTTCTTTATTCTTATTTTTTATTTTTCTTTAATAACAATGTAATCATAATATATTAAATACTAATAATACAAATGTTTACTATAATTTTATTTCTTATATTTATAATTTTTATTGCCTTGAAGGCAACATCATTTTATGTTTGATTTGAGTGAAATAAGAAGATAAAGCCTGAATATTAATTGTTCAATTTAAAAAGATGAAATAAAATGACTTGCGTTGACTATTCGTTGTGTTATGTTCTACTTTTGGAGAATCATGAACACGTATGAGTGACTCATGGTATGACAAAAAGGCTCAAGGGGTACACAAGACTAGAAATGTTGGGAACCAATGTTATATAGAACTAGTGCAGCGCTTGTAGGAAGAAGTATGTATTTCTATACAAAAGTGGGCGATTTACAGTTTTTCGCTTTGATGCTTTTCTCACATCACTATTAACATCTGCACGGCAGTTAGTGCATTTCTCAAAACTGCAAAACCTAGTGGACAACCTGCAAAAGCACGTCACATGCTCAAAATGGAATGTTCATTCCTCAAAAGCAAGTATTCATGTCAGTGAAACTGCCAGTGTCATCAAAATGAGAAGTCTTGACACCATCATTAATGAACAAGATCATCAAATGGCTTTGTCATGTTTTCATTATGACAGTTTATTCTCTCATTGTTTTCCACTGCAAAAAAAAAAAAAATGCTCAAGACAGCACTATACACTACTTCTACAGCCATTTGAAAACTACTGTAAAGTTACACATTGCTGTAGTTAGGGGAGTATGTGAGCAAAAGACACTGAATACGTACTTTTCACATTTTTACTGTATATGCTCTTTGCAATTCTACAGCATTGTGCAAAAGAAAAATACACCACAGTCACTTATTTAGAACAAACATAAGAAACATCTTTTTGGTAGAGCTGTGCACAAATGTGAACGTACATATTGTAACTGAACATAGATAAATCATTCTGGCTCATCCAGACGTTCCTGTCTGTCTGGTCACATATTTACATCTACATCACAATGGATATCATCCCTTGTTCCATTTAGGAGACATTTTTAGGAAAAAAATGATAAAGAAAGGTACAAAATTGGCTTGGCAGAATTTGATAACGAGTTCATCAATTTTGTATGTAATGACTCAAGCAATGGAATTAAGACTATTAGTTTTATTGGGAACGACAATTCAGCATCCATAAATATAGTTCATTTTGACTGACATGACATAAGCAAATGATAATGTTCTAAAACAGCAGAGAATTGTGTGAAAGTAACTGATACATGTTCAGAGAAAGGATATATGTCACTTGTTTCTTGCCTTACATACTTTATATATCATTTATACACTGAGCTCCAAACTAGGACAGATTCGTGTTAAAGTTGCTTATCTTCCTCTGTTATAATCTCTGGTCTGCTTGTCTGTGTTTGTTTGGCCTCTGAGCTAAAATAAGTATGACGCCCCTGAACTAGAAAAAAATCCTGAAAAAGAGAGCAAACCTCACCAGTTGAAAGAATCCAACACACTGTAAAGAACAAAAAGTTGTCTTTACTTTAAAAAAAAAAAAAAATGCAAAGTTGTTCATTTATGTTTAATTTATGTTTACTTAGGTCAATCAGATCAGTTCATCAAATCGAATTCCGATTGATCTAAGTAAAAATAATTAATTTTCTCAAGAGTTTGCTTTAATTTTATTTATTTTATGAACTTATAAAGTTATTATTCCTGACAGCGCAAAGAAGATTCCAGTCCAAAAGCTAAATCTATTATCCAAACCAGTGGTTCTCGAAATGATTTGGCTCAAGTACCCCATTTCTCTTACTTTCGAATCCAAGAACCCCCTTATGTCCAACTAATATATTTTGCTCAGAATTCTGTGAAAAAACAACTATAGAGCATAATGATGGAATGAATGAGTGATAACACACATTTTAAAGAATCTCATTTTGTAAATAAGTAGAAAAAAACAGTATTTAGTGCAGTGGTTCCCGACCTTTTTTGAATCGTGACCCCATTTTGATATCAAGATTTTCTGGAGACCCCGAAGACATTTTTTTCCAAAATTAGTTTTTGAGCTCAGATATCTATTTATTTATTACTGCATTTTAGTTTAACTAGATTCACAAAAATGAAAGTATAGAAATACCGTTGTTTAAGATTGTGTGTTTCATAATAATTTTTAAAAAAAATTAAAAAATCAATTATTATTTTTCAGAAATTTCATTTAGGGGCTCCTGAATAGATTTGTTTCTATAGTTTTTACCATTTAGAGGAGAGGAGAGCAGTGGTTCGCAAACTTTTCACAGTCCTGGAGCCTTTCAGACATTTAACTTGAAGCCATGTACCCCCTACTCCTGCACAATTAAAGGTGCAGTCCGCAACTCTCAGATCCCTCTCTCCCCCTCCCTCCCCGCTGCTCTCTTGCCCTGCCTCCAAACTTTCCAAAGTCCTTCCCTAGCTAACAAGCTAACGCTAGTCCGACAGCAACATCACAGTAATATAACATGCTCTATTAAAAGCATATTGCAGCAGCGCTTCTCTCTCTCTATGTGCACACACCTCAGCAGGGGCAGCAACAACACAGTGTCACTTACTGCAGCTCACATGGAGGCTGCTGCGTGCACATGAACAACACACGAACAACACATGCACTACAGAGTTCTAGTGGAACAATTACAAATCAAACATAATGTAAATCAAGCAGCAGTAATTATCTTTCAAGCAGAAAAGTCACTAATTCCACCTTCTACTCCGCCAGACCATACACTATAAAAAAGACGGCGTTCTCCGGGAAAAGGGCGGGGCCTGTGAGTAACAGCTGTCAGACAGTCCATCAAACACAATCCTGGCTCTGATTGGTTCTTTTTGTTCGGTCGCGGTGCATTCTGGCAATCTGCCAAAGGCTGCAGGAGCAGCAGGGGGGAGTCAATGAGTTTGTTTTTTTCACACAAACTACTAGTTTGATGTAAAGCTGTCCTTACATAGTGACTGTTTTAGCCAGTCTGACAAAAACTCACTTTTATAAGAGTTGCAGACTGCACCTTTAAAAAACACAATATACAATGTAGCCCTGCTGTATAATTTGTCCCTGAAATTTACTTATCTTGTTGAGGAGCAATATAATAATAATAATAATAATAATAATAATAATAATAATAATAACCAGAATATTTGAATTTCCTGAAGAAAACATAAGTGAGGATGCAGGTGCTGGCCTGTGTCACACTGCATTAGCCTAGCATTAGCATTAACTAGCATTAACATTTGCCTAACATTCACATTAGCCTAGCAATAACTTAGCAAGAGCAAAAACATTAACGTTAGCCTAGCAATAGCATTATCCTAGCATTAGCATTAACCTAGAATTAACATTGATCTAGCATTAACTTTAACCTAGCATTAACATTAGCCTAGCTTTAGCATTAGCCTAGCAATAGCATTAGCTGCTCTATTTATATTCTAGTTTCCAATGTTGTAACAGTGTTTTTAATTTTCATTCACGTACCCCCTATGACAATTTGCGTACCCCTGGGGGTACCTGTACCCCGCTTTGGGAACCTAGGGAGTAGAGTATCTTTATTGATCCCGCAGTGTGGAAATGTACAGTCATGACAGCTCACTTCAGATAAAATGCAATAAAAAAGACAACAAAAACCCAAAAGATACACAAAAAAATAGTGCAATGAAGATAAAATAAACAATACAATAATCAAAACTATACATAGAAATAAAAATAGATAAATATATATAGTAAACAATCCTCATCATATCACACCTGATGTGGGTCCAAGACTGACTCTTTATTTGTTAATTTTGCTCTCTCTCTCTCTTTTAAAGGATTTTTTTGGCTCTAGTGGCCTTTATATGACAGTTGTGTGACAGGAAGGGGGTTAGAGAGAGCAGGGAATGACACGCAGGAGAGGGTCCCAGGCCGGGAATCGAACCTGGACCCGCTGCAGGTGAGGAACTATAGCCTCTGTACATGGGGCGGGCGCTCAACCCACTGAGCTAAACACCGCCCCCTCTCTCTCTCTTGCTCTCTCAAGTACCCCCTAGTGCCTAGGTTCCCAAAGTGGGGTACGGGTACCCCCATTTTAATATTGACAATTTTTTGGCGTGTTTTTTTTTTTCTTTTTAGAATTAGCTTTTGATCATGTTTATTGTGGCGAGAATTAGTGCATGAAGTGACAAAGTGGGCCAGCTCAGATTTTACACTGCATTTTATTTGAACTAGATTTATATTTGCGAAAGTATAGAAAAATCAAAAAAAATAAAATAAAAATAATAATCAAAACATTCTAAAAATGCGTTTTTAATCAGTATTTTTTTCATGATTATAAATGATTAGAGATTTAAGGGGACCCCATTTGAATTTCAGGCGACCCCACATGGGGTCACAAGCCCAAGGTTGAAAAACCCTGCGTTACATTATTATGTTTTCGAAGTGTGCAGCGGTAGGGGGTACATGGCTTCAGGTTAAATGTCTGAAGGGGTACGGGATGGGAGAAAGTTTGGGAAACACTGCCCTAGTGCCATCGCTAACCCTTAGGGGTACACGGACCCCTATTTGAGAAACACTTATCTAAACCAGTGAAAGTGAGGAATACTGAATCCTGACGCTGCTGCTCATTACATAAGCATTGTTTCCCCTGGATTATCATCAGCTCCTGCTGTAAAAGGGTTAAAGAAATGTATCAGTTGATGTTATTTGTGAGCCATGGTTGCTGGTTCCCTTCCTCATCTCATGTGTTAAGTGGGTTAATCACTGGTGGCCACAGGCATTGTGGGGAACGTGATTAGTGTGTGAGGCGTAATTAAGTATATGAAGCTTCACACTGACGAGCTCAGGGAGCTGCACGCACACGCACACGCACGAGGATGGAGGAAAAAGGGGGGGAAAGGTGTGTGTGTGTGTGAGAGAGAGAGAGAGAGAGAGAGAGAGAGAGAGAGAGAGAGAGAGAGAGAGAGAGAGAGAGAGAGAGAGAGAGAGAGAGAGAAACTGCAGTGGCTGAAGACATCCTATCACAGCCCTCCATCAACAGTACACACACACACACACACACACACACACACACGTTGACTTGGATGGAGATGATGAGTGTCACTGCGCCCCTGGTGGTGATGCAGCGTCACTGCAGCCCATGCGCAGCGCAGGGCTTTAAAAAGCGGCAGGCGGCGCACCGGGGCCACAGTGTGTGCTGGGGTTGAACCAAAGACACACAAAGTAAAAACAAAAAAAAAAATAAAAAAAGAGAAAGAAAAAAGTTGACAGCGGATTTTATCCTCAGCGTCAGACCTGCTGCAGCATCCTAAAGAAAGAGCATCATCATCATCACCATGGCAAACAAAGCCCAGCAGCCTCCTCACCTCCACCTGGCCGAGGTCACAGCGACCCAGTTCCTGGACATTTGGAAACACTTCGACGCTGATGGTAGGACATTTTACTATTCTGATTAAAAATCTGTTTTTATATCAAAGGCTTCAAACCACAACTAATTAGCCATGTATAGCCCAGATGCAACAGAAATACATGTGTATATTACATAATAAATAACCTTTTTTATTTTACATTTTATTACATTTTTTTTTTCTTTCTCAAAATTAAAGCAAAATATTTCAAATTTATTGCGGGGAAATCCTGAGTTGTATTTTTCTTCTTCTGAATGATAAATTCTATAAGATTATTTCTGAATGATAGATTTTTATTTTTTGAATTTATTTTATTTTTTTTAGGGGATTTGCTCATTTAAAATAAAGACATTCTCAAATGAATTACTCATACTTAATTTTTTTCCTTTTTGTGATTTTTCCTTGATTTTTAACTTGAAAATGTAAAAAAATATACAGCATATAAAGATTTACTGTTAATTAGTAAATCCATGGTCATAACTGGTCCCTAAATGATGATGATGGGATTTGTCAGTATTGAATGACTTATAGTATTCAATCCTTACTGAGGGCAATGACAGAAATGTATTAAGTTAAGTCTTCATCGATGGACAGTATGTTTTCTACTTGATTTGTGTTTTTTGTGTGTTTACATTTCTTTTACTGATTTTTGTTTATTATTGGCCAATAGGTTAAAGTGTATTTATGGGACACGTATACTAATTTAGTGATACACTGTGATAATCTATCTATCTATCTATCTATCTATCTATCTATCTATCTATCTATCTATCTATCTATCCCTCTCTCTCTCTCACACGCACACACACACACGCACACACACACACACACACACACACACACACACACACACACACACACACACACACACACACACACACACACTTCTGACAGCTCTGACAATACTTTCTGACATCTGTGACAATCCTTCATTAAGATGGCACAGATGTTTTTTTTTGTTTTAGTTTTTTTTTTACAAGCCTAATTGTGAATATTGTCTAATTCACGAATTAAATGAAAGATATACTCCAAAGTAGTGCAGACGTAAACGTCTATAATGAAAAGGATCATCTTCTATATGCCAGCTTGTCCTGCAGGCGATGTTGGAGCCCATTCCCAGCTGATGTGGGGTGCAAGACGTGGTTCACTCTGGACACACACACACACACACACGCACACACACACACACACACACACACACACACACACACACACACACACACACACACACACACACACACACACACACACACACACACACACACACACACACACACACACACACACACACACAGGGCTTAAATCTGCAAGCTCTGTGCTGTGATGTGTTGATGCCAAGCATGCGGCACCAAGAAGAAAAATGTCCATCTCGCTCTCTCTTTTCTTCTGTTTTATTTTAAGTATGGAGCTATTTAGAACTTAGCAGAGATGTAAAGAGTACTGATATATACTCAAGTAGAAGTACTGTTACTTGATTGAAATTGTACTCAAGAACTGTCATCAAACCAAAGCTGAAACCATAGGATAGTCCTAGTCGGGTCGACTGACTGCAAGAGAGAGATAAGTACAAGTAGAAGTACATAAAATACTCAAATACAAATAGAGAGTAGCTCAATTAAATAGTCCTCAAAGTAAAAGTCACTAGTTACTTTCACCAGCTACGTTTATTTTTGGCAATAAATCTTGCCACGGTTCCCTAGCATACAGTAAACATCTCATGTATAAACTTAAAAAGGAAGAGACCAAATCTTGCACAATTGGAATTGAATTTATTTTCCACAAAGACATCAATGTAAAATAAAAGGTTTGTCAAAATGTACAATTCTTTTTTAAATCAAATAACATCAATTCATTCTATAGAAAAAATTCTCAAGCTCTATGTATCGCAAAATTTATGAACTCTAAAACTGAGAAAATAACCTCCGTTCAATGCTGTTTTGGTGCGATGCAATGCATTTTGGTCGGCCATGATGTGATGCATTTGATTGTTGTCATTTTTTGTAGTTTCATGATGTCCGTTGATCATTTTAAAACAAAAAAACAATAATTTACTCAGTAAGGGTTGGGTGTAGAAATGTAACAAATAGCCTTTTTTAAAATGTACTTAAGTACAAGTAAATTTACTGATTCAGAAAATATACTCATAAAAGTACAAGTACCCATAAAAGCAACTGACTTACAGTAATGTGAGTACTTGTAATCTGTTACTTTCATCTCTGGAAGTTAGGTGCATAATAAGATGTTTTGCTTGGAGACCTGCGACCCACAGTTTTGGCTTGAAATAATATAATATAATTTTATGTAACTTGCAATCAGTACCACAGACCATATAAGGTGTAATTTCACTGTTTGTGCACTCGTATCCATCAGCACACATAAAGGCACAGTGCTGAAGGCAAAGGGAGTTGAAGACTGATGAACGAACCTTAGCAACACCAAAGACTGCATTAGCTTCCACGTGCATTCGCCTCTTTGACCCGATAAGCGAGGATTTTCTCGCGAAACGCCTTCAAACACTGTCAAACCTGCATATAGTGTTCTATGTGTGTGATGAGGCTGAAGTGTCCTTAGCTCCACCTCTTCAATCAACTTTCTTTTGATGTGCAAAACCCACCTGTCAACGAGAAAAGTGTGCTACACCTATTTGTTTTACACACAGCCTCGTGGGGATTCATTGTCAGCCTGATGGGTTTTGACGCTTGCACACATGCTGAAATACGTTCCACAGGGAAATCAGGACGCAATAAGGAGTCAGGCATGGTTGGCGGGTGGGGAGAGGGGAAGGGGGGTGGGGGGGGATCTCAGCATCTCAGTGGAGCTTCTTCACGCGAGTGTAAAAAAAAAAAAAACTGTCATATCTGGTTTATTTTTTTTAATCACTAGCCTGGTTAAAGCGTATGGCTTTCATTGAGTCCGTGCAGGTATTTTGCATATTGTGATTTGCAAAGAGCCACTTTGCAAATCACAGCTCCAGTGTGGAATGGTAGATTTGGCTACAGTGTTTACTTCATGGCTCTCAATATTTGGATGGCATCTAGCCTGGAGGAAAGAAAGGAGGGCTGATTTGATTGTTCGTATTTGATTAAACATCTCCGAGTTGAGTTGCCGGTACAAATACATGGTAAGGTGTTGATGAAACAGCATGATCCATCATGGGAAGCTTGATCATATCACATCTGGATCAGAAGCTTCATCCCTCTTCTGATTTTTTCCTCTTAGACCTCGATTCAGTCACTTCAAACTTGACAACTGAAACAAATGCACATTCTCATGCTAATTATAGCTTATTTTCTGCCAATAGTCTTTCATTGTCCTAAATATGGAAATATGCAGCGCTAAGCAAAAATCTCCTTCCTGAGCTGACCCAGCTGTGATCTTAACACAAATTATTTGAATACACAGGGCTGCACTCTCCTTTGAAAGGCAAATACTCATTATATCGGTTTTAAATATGCACTTAGTTGGTCCAACTGCCTTTTTTGAAAGTTTTTTTGTGTTGGGGGCTGAATGTTTAAATCAAAACTGGAAGTAAAGCGTCACTGCCAGCATCTCCAGAGACTGCAGTGACGCAGTATCCCAAAAGAGAGCGAGTGTGTTTGGGCCAAAAGTGGTTTCATGAACCTTTTATCTCGCTGGCTGGTGCAAGCGTCAAGTGCTTAGTGAGAGCAAGTTGGTAGGCATCCTCTCATTATAAAGTGGGAATCAGCAATAAGCTGTATAGCTCATGGCAACAAATTATTACACATCGCTTATATTCAGTCTATATACTGCATGTTAGTGCCAGAATGTATAAGGTAGTTATAGTTCAGGGCATCTTCAGCATTTCATTGGAGAAAAGTTAACTCTTTAAACATAATGTTGAACAGTCCAAAGAGTAATAACAAGTGCATTTCAACCTCAAATATTCATAAGATTTATTGATCTATTGCTGCATTTGTTTAACAGATGACAACTACCCAGTGTAATCTATTCATACATCAATAATTTTGTTGTTTTGTGCCATTCGATTTGTAGTTAATCACATCTTACGCTGTTCAATTATCCGGTTGGCCAGTGCTAAATGTCAATACGGCCCACAGGATACAGACCTGCATCGCTGTGCTTGTATTAAACTGCGCAGTTTGTGTGTTTGAGTTTTTACATGGAATCATCAAAGAAGGAAATAAGCATATTCAGACATATGCGTTCCGTCCACAGACGCGAAGCCGCCTGTGTGTGCAGAGAAGATGTGAGATTGAAGATGACAAAGACGGAGAAAGTGCAGAGGAAGTGGAAGGCATGATCATTTTTGTTAGGATTTAATGAGGCAACTCTACCCTCCAGGGTTTTACTGAAGCATCTCGTCGCATCATTTGGAGCCATCTGTCCAGTCATCCAGCATGGTCGTTGATAGAATACTGGCACAGGTTCACATGCTACGCAGTGATTATTGCCCTTTTTCATTATGTGAATGGGCTGTAGTCAGAGCAACAAAATAAACATAAGGATTCGTTTGTGATGATTGGCAAACCCATGGATAGATAATAAGACTAATAACTTTCTGTAAATATTAATAAGGAACTTAACCAGATGATTAAAGTAGAGGCCGACCGATATGGGATTTTTATTACAATTACATTCATAATTAAACCATAATTGTAATCAATTATCAATTACACTTATAATTGACCACAACCCTGATGCAGATATTAAGGTTTCTAAGTAGCTGATAACTACGGAAGCGGATTACGGTCAATTTTGATGCAAATTTGGTCGAGATTAAAGTCTAAAAGAAGAGATTAAAGTCAAAATTTAGAAAATGAACTCAAAATATAATATTGTGATAAAAGTCAAAGGTTTGCTATTAAAGTCAAATCTACGGAAGCAGACTAGGGCCAGTTCACCATATACAACAGCAGTCGCCATCCCAACTGGCCCTAATCTGTTTCCGTAGTTCCTCAATAGCCACAGACAGGACTGAATGCTCCACCTCTTCTAAACTTGACTGATTTTTCTTTCTGAACAGATCTGCTGTTTGTTGTCGAATTGGCCCTAGTCAGCTTCTGTAGATTTTACTTTTGTTAACAAACCTTTGACTTTTATCACAATATTGTATTTTGGGTTCATTTTCAAAATTTCAACTTTAATCTTGTCTTTACGACTTTAATCTCGACATTATATTTCAACTTTATTCTCGAAATTTCGACTTTATTCTTGATTTGCCCAAAATAATTTTCTCACTCAATATTTGGCCCGATACGACTTCTGTAGATATCCGATATATCTGCCAATAATCGATATATCGGTCGATATTAAATAACGACGTTGATAGACAGTACACAAAATGTATACTTTACATAAAGAAAAATAAATCTCATAATATCCAAAATATATTTCAAGACAGCAAAAGAAAAATACTACTACCGTAAATAAAAGTTTAATTAGTAACACTGTCAACAAAAGGACTGTAAAGCCACTGATAATTAAGAAAAGGCAAACTTGCGCAAACAGTTTTTCTGGAATTACATTGTTAAAAATATATACAGTAAAAAATGACGTTGCTCAAATCTCAGAGCGTAAACATGGATAAATCAAAAAAAGGCTAAATGTAAATGCAAATAATGAATTAGTGTACTTCTCCTGGTGTTGTCATTTTGTAATCATTACTGCTGATTCAAAAGTTTTGGCTTATAATGCTGAAAGCACAGAGCCACATAATCTCCACTCAGCAAAAACATTAATACATGAGTTACATTTAATAAACTGACCGATTAATCAGCCGCGCTATTGACCGATGTCGATTAATTGGTGAGAGCTATAATCAGCCTGCATCTTAAAGGTCTCATGTCATGCTATTTTTCACCCGTCTCCATTTGTTCTAAGAACCCCCAAAACATAGTATTTGAGGTTTATTTTCCCAAACTCAAATGTTTTCCAGAGTTTTAGCCTCTGAAAAGTTACTTTCTGAGCAACTCTACACAAACAGGCTGATTTGCGGCCTACTAATGCATATTCACGAGTGGGCGTGTCTATAGACGGGACACTGATTTCCTCCTCCCACCCACTCCGTAGCCGAGCTCATGCTGCTTTATGAACACGAGACAGAGCGTGGGGCGTTCACCGGTACATACATAGACTGTAGAAAATACATACATAGCACTGCGCGAAGGACGCTGAAATGTTCACCTTTGTGGGCGTGTCTGTTTACATGTCAATCAGGGCAGAGAGCTTCCTGGAGGCGCGGCTTCTCCAGCTCAAATTCGTCATCAAAGTGGGAACGCGTCATCAAATTGGAGCAAGGTGTTTGGGCTCACCCTGCAGTAAGAAAGGAGCAAATCACCCTCTAAATAACGATTGAGGGAATCAATGAAAAAAAACACTATGGGAATGTTGTTGAAACCCAAATAGCACGATTTATGATGTTTAAAGCACAGAAACGTTGATTTAGCTGAACATGGGCCCTTTAAAATCCAAGATAGCAACTCTATAATTAGCGCTTGCTTGCACACACTCTGGTAAACACACATTCTTGGAAGAGTGATCGGTTTGCAATGTGTTTGACAATAGTGTAGTCTAGGGCAGTGGTTCCCAACCAGGGGTACGCGTAACCCTAGGGGTACGTGAGCACATTGCAGGGAGTATGTGGAAAAATTAAGAATTTATTTCCAAGATAATAAAAAATATTCTCAGTCATTTCATAAGTCTGTCAATAAAATGGTACGTGTGCGCAATGACTTGTTTTTCAAATTTAAATGCCTGATTCAAAGAAACTCCTTGTAGTAAATGCCATAAAAAGTTATATATAACACAGGCAGGTTCATTATTCGTTTTGTATCTATTTATTTATATTATTTTTTATTCTTATTTTTCTTTAATAACACTATAATCATAATATATTAGTATTAATAATACAAACCTTTACTATAATTTTTTTTCTTCGTATATTTATAATTTTTATTGCCTTGAAGGCAACATCATTTTATGTTTAATTTGAGTTAAATAAGAAGATAAAGCCTGAATATTAATTGTTCAATTTAAGAAGTTGAAATAAAATGACTTGCGTTGATTATTAATTTGTGTTACGTTCTACTTTTGGAGAAGCGTGAACACGTATGAGTGTACGAGTGTCAAACCACGAGTACCCCCACTCATGGTTTGACATAAAGACAAGATAGGTTGGGAACCACTGTTCTAGGGAGAGACAGGAGTTGCTGGTAAAAGGCTCATGTTTGAATCAATACTCAATATCGAGCCACGCTGGGATCTGCTTGACACTGTGACACTGCTATCACATCTGCATAAGGTTTTTGCACGTCAGCTATTCTGAACCACAGAGAAAACCTCTTTAGTATGTTGCAGGAATGTAAGATTATCATGGCCTATCACTTCCCCAGGTAATGGCTACATCGAAGGAAAGGAGCTGGAGAACTTCTTCAGGGAGTTGGAGATGGCTCGACGAGGAGCAGGGGTGGTGAGTTCAGGGACAGCAGATTCTCATCATGTGTTTGTAATAAAAACCCCATGTACTCCTTCAATAATGTGTGTGTGTGTGATTGGTCATCCCTAGGATCCTACCAACCCTACATTCAGAGAAAACATGAAAGAGTTCATGCAGAAGTTTGACAAGAACAAAGATGGACGAATTGAAATGTCTGAGGTAAGATTATTATTTTTCATCTGACATGCTTTATCATCTGACAATTCACATTTTACTGCGGATGTAATGATTCACTCAACTCCCGATACGATTCGATTCGCGATACTGAGTTCACGATACGATTCTCTTTTGATTTATTTTACAAAATGGGACTGTAGACAAATTTTTTTTTTGGGAAAAAAACTAGAAAATACGGTACTATTTTCCTTTTATTTTTCATTGTCAAAAGAATTCCTTGATAAACTATTCAAAATGATGCAATTTAACTAAAAATAAATCTTGAATGAAGTAAATAAAGGAATAATACAAATGAAAATGAAGCCTATTAATTTAAATTCTGGTTCTATAATAAACAATGCAAAACTGCATAATAGTTCTTTTTCTTTTAAAAGTGCAACTGAAAATGTATTTTGTGCCTTAACAATTGGACTTTAAAAAAAAAAAAAAATAACGTGATTGCCCTGATTTACGTCATATTTGTTTGGACCAGCAGAGGGCGCTGGTAACCCAGTGGTCGGTTGGCATGCAGATATTCTAGCAGTGAAGAAGAGAAGCTATGCTAGCAGACAGAGCTAATAGAAAAACGTGACTTTTACAGATATTCAAGTAATATTACAAATATTCTTTCGGTGCTAAAGGAGTAATGAATCATTTATTAACATATTTAAGAGTAGATGGCGGCCAGAAAGAAAGTATTATCAGACTCCGCCTGCCGCCTACACTCTGCTGGTTAAAAAAAGTACTGCGATTCAATTTTCAGAAAATCGATATCAACCGTGATACCTATGAATCGATTTTTAACTGCCTTACGATTAATCGTTACATCCCTACATTTTACATTTTTAGTTTTTGTGTGTTCGCATAAAACTATGCAAATATAGGGAATTGAAGCTTGTTGTATGATACTCTATTAGTTAAAAAAAAAAAAAAACAATAGAAATTTGGGAGAAAAAGGACTTCTCACACCAAACAATTACTTTGGAGCTGAGATCCCCAAATGAACTGTTTATGTAAAATGTAAAATGTCACGGGACAAATATTAATAGGAAACCTATATATTTTGCAATGTTATTATTTTTTTTTTTCAAAACAAAGTAATTTAAAAAGCTAAGAAAGATGATGAAATGTACTGCACAAAGCAGTGTCTAATTTAAAACAACAATTTACTTCTAATTAAAGTGTAGTTCAGCCAAACATTACCAACATTAGATTAGAAGTCAGACTCATTTATTTTATTTTAATACTTTTACTGTGACTACCACAGGCCAAGGAGGTATTATTTTCACCTGTGTTTACTTGTTTATTTGTTTGTTGGCACGATTAAATCAGAATTACACCATGGAAGATTCCAATACATTTTGGAGGATATTCTGATCAATATACTGACTCTGGATCGGTTTCAAAAATCAAAAATAAATCCTCATTACTGGAGAAATTTCAAAAATTCACATCTTGGTTTGTAATTAACCGATCTTTTTGAAAATTGACGCATTTATGTGGAGTTGGTCCTTTAATTACCCAACCAATTAATTTTCATCCACATCGTATCTATATTGTAATTCACATTTTATGGCAATTTTTTTTTTTTAAATGGAGGTGCCTTTATACAGTATTAGGACCTGCTGTATTGTTATAAATGGGGATAGAAATTATACTGATGTCGACATTAAGGTATCGTACTGAACTTCTGGAGCTTTTACTGATGTCTTCTCAGGTTGGCTTTTACAAATGAGAGTCAGACTCCAGGCCACAGATTATCCAGAATGTTTTGTCGTTTGTCATTTGTCTCCACACCATCCCTAACTCTCTTAGACACTTCCTGTTTTCTTTGATGTCCATGCCATCACTGTCAGACTACCTTCCTTTGATGGCCTACACTAGGGTTGTCAAACTAATTTCAGTTCAGGGGCCAAATACGGACCAGTTTGATCGTAAGTGGGACACAGATTTTGGGTGGGGGAAAAAGAACAAATTCAACATTAATGTGCTATGGATTTCTACGTATAAATGATAATATAAATGCTAAAACATGTGAGTGTATCCAACCCTGTGGAATCTGGAGAAATTCTGTGAAATAGTTTGAGGATAATTTGCCAGATTTTGTAAAAAAATGAAAGGGGCTGAGATATTTAAAACTGAATTAGGTGGTAATTTACTGAATGTTTTATGTTTTTTGTGCAATTTTTCCACTTTCTCGAGCGGGCCGAATTTGATTTGATTTGGCCTTGAGTTTGACACACGTGGCCTACACACATCATGACTGTACTAAGTAGTAATAAAAAAACAGTTATGCTGAGCCTGAGCCAAGTCGAGCTTTGAGAAATTAGCAATTGTAGATGTATTATGTATCATATTCATAGGTGTAAAGACCACTTATTGATCCTACTCAAATAGAAGTACTGCTACTTGATTAAAATTGTACTCAAGTACAAGTACAAGTAAGTCATAAATAAAATACTCAAGTACTCAAGTTTTGTTTCTCAGTTTAGCCAAAAATGTCCCAAAAAAAACTTGTTTGTTGTCAACAACTTATTGTTCTCTGGAGCGGAACGTAGTTTTACGGAACCTCTACGGTGTGCACTGCCACCGCCCCCCGCACACACCGCCGTCTGTG